>NC_063351.1:19914451-19993894 GCF_021869965.1 Rhincodon typus | reverse complement strand
GTTAACTCTGTTTTCTCCTTCACAGATGCTGCCAGACCTGCTGAGCTTTTGCAGCAACTTTGTTTTTGTTCCTGATTTACAGCATCTGCAGTTCTTTTGGTTTTTATTCTGAATAGGCTGGGGCTATTTTCCCTGGAGTGTCAGAGGCTAAGGGACCTTATAGAAGTTTATAAAATCATGAGGGGCATGGATAGGGTGAATAATCAAGGTCTTTTCCCCAGAGTAGGTGAGTCCAAAACTAGAGGGCATAGGTTTAAGGCGAGAGAGGAAAGATTTAAAGGGGACCTAAGGGGCAACTTTTTCACACAGAGGGTGGTGCGTGTATGGAATGAGCTGCCAGAGGAAGTGGTGGAAGCTGGTACAATTACAATATTTAAAAGGCATCTGAATGAGTATATGAATAGGAAGGGTTTAAGGGAAATTGGTCAAATGCTGGAAAATGGGACTAGATTAATTTAGGATATCTGGTCGGTTTGGACGAGTTGGACCAAAGGATCTGTTTCTGTGCTGCACATATCTATGACTCTAAGACACAAACTACAAAACAACACCACGGGCGAAAATACTAAAAAGGAAGAGATAGATCAGGAATGAGTAATCAGGTAGCACTGGAGTTGACTTTTAAAGACCAAAGCTATAGGAGGCAAGGATGACTGAAAGATGTAACTCATTCCATATTTTTGATGTCTAAGTAATGATTCACTTGCGACGGTTTGTGGGACATAGCTTAATTTTTGTACAGTGAAGGTTTGGGAGGGAGCAACATCAAAAATGGTAGATTTGAAGATTGTTAGGAAAGACAGAGGAAGGTTGAAAGAGACACTGATCGTATTAATATCAATAAAATAGAAACTCAAAAGGTAGCGAGGATAGAAAGTGATAGGGCAGAAACTAGAGATGAGTGTTGGATTATCCGTCAAACAATAAACCTTTTTTGTAATCCCTTCATAAGACGACTGAGAGAGCTCCTTCAGTTGTGAAAGCAATATACGGGTTTTGTTTTAATTCATGTGTGGGATATGGGCATCGCTGGCTGCGCCAGCATTTATTAACCGTCCCTAGATGCCCTTGAGAAGATGGTGGTGGTGAGCTGCAGCCCACCTGCTGTGAATTGACCCACAGAGCTTTTAGGGAGGGAACTCCAGGATTTTGACCCAGTAACAGTGAAGGCACGGCAATATATTTCCAAGTCAGGATGGTGAGTGGTTTGGATGGGAACTTGAAGGTGGTGGTATTCCCATGTATGTGCTGCCCTTGTCTTTCTTAATGGAAGTGGTTGTGGATTTGGAAGGTGCAGCCTGAGGATCTTTGATGAATTTCTGCAGTACATACTGCTGCTACTGAATGTCGGTGGTGGAGGGAGTGGATGTCATTCCAATCAAGCGGGCTGCTTTGTCCTGGATGGTGCCAAGCTTCTTGAGTGTTGTTGGAGCTGCACGATCCAGGCAAGTGGGGAATATTCTATCCCACTCCTGACTTGTGCCTTATAGCTGGTGGACAGGGTGTGGGAGTCAGGAGGTGAGTTACTTTTGTTTATGTGATGGGTTTTTGATATGTTTGGACTTTATAGGAATTTTAATGATTTTGAGGGGAATGCTCAAGTTACTTAGCAGTGGAAAAATGTGAAACTTCCATTTGAGGTTGGGAGACAATCAGGCAATGAATGTTCTAGATGATGAAGGACACAATGTGGAGCAAAGACCTGTTAACTACCTTATCTGCTTGCCTTTTTTTAAAAACTTTCCTTGGATATAAATCTCAGCTTTCACCATGTTTCCTTTCAAAATAGCAATGTACATCAGAACAGAAAAAATAAAGACAGGAGAAGGCTGCTCAGTAAGATCATGGCTGATAATTTGCTTCAATTCTAATTTCCTGTGTTATACCCCCACTCCTTCATTACATTCAGTGCCAAAAGGTCCATTGATCTCAGTCTTGAATAAGCTGAATGACTGGGATCCATGACCCTCTGGGATAGAAATTTCCAAACATTTATAACTTTGAGTAAAGAATCTTCTCATCTCAGTCTTAAATGAAGTCCTACACCACATAAACTGCAGCGGTTCCAGAAGACAGCTCACCACCACCTACTCAAGGGCAATATGGACAGGCAAGAAATTCTGGCCCAGCCACCAGTGCCCATATTCCATGAATTAATTTTAGAAATGCTGATCCTTTATCTTGAAACTTTGAACCATAGCTCTAGACTCTCCAACTGGGAGAAGCAGCCTCTCAGCATCTGTCCAGTTAAACCCTCCAAGAATGGTATATCATTCAACAAAATCATGCCATTCTTCTAAATGTCAGAAAATATAACCTCTTCTAGTTGATCTCTCCTCACAGGAAATTGCTCTTATGCTAAGAAATCAATCTTGTAACTCTTGCACCCCCTCTAAGGCAAATATAATTTTCCTCTGGTAAGGAGACCAACATTTTATACTATGGTCCAGGTCTACTTTCAGCAAAACTTGTTTTGTCTAATAGTCTTTGCCTATTTCTAAAATTTCCTACATTCTTTAGAACATTTACATGCACTATTGCAAAGCCATTTCAACAACATACAATCCCTTATCATTGATGGTATGCATTATTTTACAGTAACTCAGTTAAGGCCTTCCTAATTATGCACTTAAAACATACAATATCCTTTAATATCCATTTTCTGTTACTTACATTACTTCCAGGTTCTCATCAGAACCTCTCATTTCTTCCCTGTTAAAAATGTTAAATCTCAGTTGTTCCCAAGCCTCTGTCAACAGTGCTCTGCCAAACTGTAATTAATGAGAATAGTGTTGATTAATTCACTAACTTTGCTTTTCCTACCTCTCGGTAGTGCCATCTTCTCCAAGTCGTACTTCTTCCTGATAGCTGTTACTTTTAGAACTCAGTATTCTTGACTCTCTGAAGTAAACAGTTTGCCCATGACATACAACGCTGATTTTGTGCATCATGATCTTGCCTTATAGTATCTCAATCTATTCTTCAAATATTTACAAATAACAACCTGATTTGATAAAATATTATTTGATTTGTTATTGTTATTTACACTTTTATTATGCTTAAAGTTAATGCAGATCAACATTTTAAGTTTTAGTAGTGGTTAATGAAGATGCTGCAATACTGCAGTCTGTTTAATCACTGCTTTAACTAATAATTCTGTCAAGACACATTTTTGGTGGAGCTTGCTGTGATGAGTAGAATAACTTTGTAATTATAAAGGCTAGAAATGTTAGAGAGCTGTAATCATTGAGTGAAGGCCTCAGTGAATATGCAATGCTGTAATTTTCATTAACACTGAAAGAGCCCTTTCTCCATTTTGTTTGCCTTCCCAGCTGCTGCACTGGGGTCATCACGAGTTTTTATTGATATAGAATTGATTGCTCCCATCTGTCAGCAGTTCTCAATATCCTTCATGCTGTGATGTTTCGAAGAGCACTCCCTCCAGCCTTGTTAAAAGTACACAGCAGCTTAATAAATACTGCATGCAATTTTCAGACAGTGTACACCATATAAATACTGAAACCCAGCAATCTACTGAAGGACCCAGAAAATTTCCATTTATTTAATTCCACTGAAAAAAATTCAAGATGACATATCCTGTATTAATAATGCATGAATCCATCACTCTGTGCCTTTTTTGTCACTTAATCTAAAGAGCAAGTAAGTATTACAGCTGAATAAGCTCGCTCAGTGTGTATAATGTCATCAGTGTCTGGAGACAAGGGCTTCAGCTCATCATGTAGAGAAACTTTAGGGTGAAGCTGAGAGTTTCTGCAATAGGAACACCTATGTAGAAGATTTACTTCCGAATAACAATAGGAACACTAGTATCAGTGAGGAACTGATCTTTAGCATTCAGTATTATATTTTGTTTATGGTCTATTTTGATTATAATGAAGTGATTTTTCATGTCTCCTGTAGGAGGGTACGGGAACACTCCTAAAGTGATAAACCATGGCCCCACCTGTTGTAGCTATCACTTCCCTGTCTTATAAATGGATAACTAAAGGGGCCCCTTGGGTCAGGCACTGGAGCCTGTTTTAAATGCTCATCAAAAGGGTACAAACCTAAAACACTGATGCCTATTTTTAATTACATTAGGCAGCGTGCATGGTGTGTATAACCATTATCACCTGGCAGCCCTATCAGAGATTGACCCAATGGTAAGTTGCTCTTTATTATTTCTGGGCAACTGAATCAACCAGGACCATAGGCACACCATGTTTTTGACCCACTGTTCAACAATATTAGGTACCATCCCATGGACTGACTGACTTCTAGCCCAGAGGCTGACCAGAAGGCTCAATATTGTGTGAATGGGACCATTGGAAGTTTTGACACTGAGTTCCTGGGAATTGCCAAGGAAATTTAATCATCAATGGGAAATGCTCCTGTTCCAGGGAACCCTCTGAAAAAGACTCAGATTCTGAGTTGGAGTGGGAGACCTCCTTCAGTTTGGACTTGCTTACTTGAATAGCCAGCCAAGAAATGTTTGACAGAAAACCTACTGTAATTCTTAGGTAACTATGCAACCATCAACCCTGAACTCCCTCCCAACCCTTGGATTTCCCCTGATCTCCCAGCTTCCTCCCGAGCCCCAAGCCTGCTATGCATTGATCACCTGAATTATCCCTGAACCCCTGCCAATCTCCAATCTTTCCAGCACCACTTCCCAATGCCTCCAGGCCTACCCAACTCCCAATCAGCTCAACCAATGCCTTCCTGACCTGGCCAACTCCTAACATAAACCCTGACTCACACAGACCCCCAAGGTCCATCCAGTCTAAATACACACCCACCCTTCTAGCTTTCTATCCTTACCCCCCTGACAACCTACAGTCTTCTGTCCTGACCAGCTGTTACCTGATCATCCTACCATCCTCTGCCGTTGCCATTCTACCCAGTTACTTCACTCACACTAGCCACTTACACACTAACATATTCACTTAGTTATTGACTCATTCACTAACACACAGTCGTTCACAAATACACTGAAAAACTGCTTAAATATCCCAAAGCTTTCCATGAGTACTTATCAGAATGGGATCATTGATTCTATATAAAGGGGCTTAGCTTCTCTTCCTACAATGATCCATTAGTTACAAGAGAGCAGTCTGTTGGTAGACCGCCAGAATCAGAAGTCCAGGCCAGGTAAATGGAGCTCCAGCAGCATGCAACACAATAGGAGAGGTCATTTTTGCTTCCTGGAAGTTTTGTGCAACTGCTTGTTATAACCACTTTAATCCTGAAATGGCAATCCAGTTCATGGGTGCATCATATTTAAAGTGACCTTATGCCTAGATCAGTCAGATTCTCTGACACCACCGTGGGGAGTCCATCTGAAATTAGCACTGGACCAATTAGGGAATGCAATGGCCTAGTGGTATTATTGCTGGACTGTTATTTCAGAGACCCGGCTGACAGTGGAATTTGAATTCAATAAAATCAGGGATGAAGAGGCTAATGATGATGATTGTCACTGGTTCAGTGATGTCTTTTCAGGGTGGTAACTGCCATCCTTACCTGGTCTGACCTCCATGTGACTCCAGACCCACAACAATGTGGTTGATACTTAACTGCCCTCTGGGCAACTAGGGATGGGTAATAAATAGTGGCGTACATCCCATGAATGATTTTCTTTTTAAATTGACCATTTTGCAAGGTGGGAAGTCTACTGCATTTGTATTGAGGTCTGGCCTTTATTTCTAGAGGAAAGGAATACATTGAGGTAGAAGCCACGCTTCAGCTATGAAAAGCTATATTTGCAGCATGCCTGGTGTACTGGGAACAGCTCTGGATACCACACCTCAGGAAGGATATATTGGCCTTGCAGGGTGTACACTGTAGATTTATCAGGGCCATAACTAGAATTTAGGGATTAAAGTAGCATTATACTTCTTTGGATTCAGAAGGTTAGAAGATAATTTGATCAAAGTTTTCAAATTGTGAAGGGAAAAGATAAAGTAGATGGAGACTATTTCTGTTGGTTGAGGAGTTTTAAGCCTGGAAGGTATAGACTGAAAATTAGAGCCAGATCTTTCATGAGTGAAATTAAGAAACACAGAAAGAATGCTAGAAGTTTGAAACTCACTTTCACAAATGGAAATTGATTGCGGATCAATTGTTAATTTTAAACCTGCAGATTTATATTAGCCTAAGATACTGAAGAATACAGGGCAAAAGCAGACATGTGGAGTTAAGTCATAGATCAGCCAACGCCTCATAGAATGACAGCTTAGGCTGGAGGGGCCATATGTTCTGTTCCTGTTCCTACATTGCTCCTGTTTTCTTCAACAATTGATGTTAAAACAAAAAGCAATACAGAATGACTTTTATCTAGAGTGTTGAAAAAGCTAGTGCATTTCCCACGGCATAGTTGGTGCACGTTAGAAGGTCACTGTTTTGTAAGTATGGGCCATGTAACAGAATTCATCAAACTGCTCCTAACAGAGTCATTTGTGATTCTTTAATGTTACCGGATGTAATTATTCACAATTATATTTGTTTAAATCATTACATGTCAGACTGTAATTCTTGTTTTGACACAGGTCCACAGTTTAACTTAATTTATCTTGGGAAAACAGGGTGAACTATCTTCAAAGTGGGCCAGGAAGCATCAGAGGAGCAGGAAAGTTGATGTTTAGGGTCGGGACCCTTCTTTAGAAATGGGTGTCACATAGGGTGGAATAAAATCGTAGGTTGAGGTTGTGGATCCTGCGAAGAATGAAAAACAGAAGAGGTCCTTTGCCGGTCTGGGAGAGGGAGACTCTGAGCTGGGGTAGTCTTGATTGTAGGGCCAGAAGATGCTGGCACATTGCTGAGAGCCTGTGCTTAAGGAGCCTCAGAGAAGAATGTTTTTGGAATATCTGGATGTTGTGTATGTAGAGGTTGTCGCGGTCAGGGCCAAATTGGGAATGGCCTGAATGTAGATTGGAGTCCATTTGGGATGATCCAGTTCCGTAGGCAGGTACTGAGAAAGGCAATGTGGCTGTAGTACCTGGTTTGCTTCAGGATGTGGTCGAGCAGTTTCAGGGCCGAAGACATTATCAGAGGGTTGCAGTGGGAGAGAGATCCACTGAGGTCTTTCTGGAGGGAGGAGGGTAACTTCTTCAAGGTAGGCATCCTTAGAAAAGGCTTCACACTGGGGTTATAATTCACTCAGAGATAGTAAGAACTGCCGATGCTGGAGTCAGAGATAACACAGTATGGAGTTGGAGGAGCACAGTGGGCTGGCAGCATCAGAGGAGCAGGAAAGTTGACATTTCGGGTCGGAACCCTTTAAGAAGGGTCCCGACCCAAAACATCAACTTTCTTGCTCCTCTAATGATGCCTGGCCCTCTGTGTCCCTCCAGCTCCACATTGTGTTATCTCTGACTCCAGCATCGGCAGTTCTTACTATCTCTGAACTAGCTTCAATTTCAGTTTCTTAAGGACAGCCTGATGCTCTGGGCAGCTTTCCCATCTATTCCACTTCTGCTGTTTCCCCCTCCTTCAACAGCATAGAAGCTATCACTTTTTCAGACCCCTTCGGTTTTACAGAAAAATCATGCTGGATTTGAAATGTTAACACCTCCATGGCTGCTGTCCAACTTGCTGAGTCTCTTCAGCACTTTCTGTTCTTGTATCAAGATCTTCTTGCATGGCCCTGCTTTCATATCCCACTTCTCCCTCTTCCCATACTCTTCTAATTTACCAACTGCACATGGTCTGAGTTTGCACCGTGCATCATTTCTTCTTCCCTTCCAACAGCAAACCCCACCCCATGCGCCCCAACGCTATCCACCAACTTCATCTCCTGTTGTTCTCCCCATGTATCGTTCTCCTCTCAGATGTCAAAATAAACTGATTTGATTTGATTTATTATTGTACCAAGATACAGTGAATAAGTATTGTTTTGCGTGTTAACCAGATAAATCATACCTTGCATAAGTACATCAGGGTAATAGAACAGAATGTAGAATATAGTGTTACAGCTACAGAAAAGATTCAGAGAGAGATCAACTCTAATATATAGAGGTCTGTTCATAAGTCTGATAACAGCAGGGAAGAAGTTGTTCTTAAACCTGTTAATACATGTTTTCAAACATTTGTATCTTCTCCCTGATGGAAGATCTTGGAAGAGAGTACAGCTGGCATGGGAGGGGTCTTTGATTATGTTGGCAGCTTTCCCGAGACAGCGGGAAGTATAGATGGAGTCAATGGAAGGAAGGTTGGTTTTTGTGATGGACTGGGCTGCGTTCACAACTCTCTGTAATTTCTCACGGTCTTGGGCAGAGCAGTTGCCATACCAAGCTGTGATGCATCCAGATAGGATGCTTTCTATGGTGCATCTATAAAAATTTGTAAGAGTCATTGTGGACAATTTCCTTTGGCTTCTGAGGAAGTAGAAGTGTTAGCATGCTTTCTTAACTGTAGCATGAATGTAAATGGAGCAGAATAGATCATTGTGATATTTACTCCTAGGAACCTGAAGCTCTTGACCATCTCCACCTCAGCATAATTGATACAGTTTGTCATCCAATCCGCTTCCTGAAGGCAATGACCAGATCCTTCATTTAGCTGGCATTGAGGGAGAGATTGTTGGCTTTACACCATGCTACTAAGCTGTCTATCTCTTTCCTGTACTCTGTCTCGTTGTTCTTTGAGATCCGACCCACAACGGTGGTGTCATCAGCAAAATTGTAAATGGAGTTGGAGCTGAATTTGGCCACACGGTCATGAGTGTATAAGGAGTATAGTAAAGGTCTAAGAATGCAGCCTTGCGGGACACTGGTGTTGAGAGTTCTAATGATAGTAGAAAAGAGATAAAGAGTCACAGATATAGGTGAACAGTAGCTGTTAATTGTGGATGTTAATAACAGAAAACAGGTCAGCTCTGTTGAGAGCAAACCCATGTTAACAAGACAGTTCTGAAGAAGGGTCTCAGGAATTGCAATGTTTACTGTTTTCTCTCCATAGACGCTGCCAGACCTTTTGGGTTTCTCCAGCAGTTTCCATTTTTGTTGGTTTGTTTCAGATCTCCAACATCTGCATTTCTTTGTTTCACTTAAAGAAGATGTGGAGTGGGCTGTGATGGTGGGGGTAGTAAAAATGGAGTGGAGGATAAAGTTTAAAGTCTGAAGCTGTGGAACTCAATATTGAGTTCTGGAGGCATTAAAATGCCTAAGAGCTAAATGAGGTGCTGTTCCTTCAGCTTGCTTTGGGCTTCGCTGAAACACAGACTTGGGATGTAAATGTTCTCATGAGAGCAAGATCCCTCCAGCGTCTGCGCTATTTAGTTTGATTGTAAGAGGATCTTGTAATATTTCAGCATCACCATCTACAGGCATGCTATATGCCCAATTCACATTGAGTTATTTCAATCACAGACTGCAAAGTTAATGCATGATACCAAAAAGAAGCTGATTAACCTTTAACTTCTCTCCTTGTGTTGCTGAGCTGGCGAATGATCTGCCTCAATGAGGGCAAGCACTGTCTCTTTTGTGGGGCTAAGGACATGTAGCTATGCCTGTCTGTTGCCAGTTAGCTCCTTGGGCAGCCTTGTGCTACAAAAGAGATGGACAGATATCAGAGGATATGGTGAAATCTGCTGAATGGAGTCAGTCATGAAACTTGAAAAACATGATGTGCATATAAGCTGGAGATGGGGGTCTTGAAGCTTACAGCAACATTAGTGTGTGAAGGTTAGTTAAGGTTACAGATGTAAGGGTAAGTCCTGATTGTTAGAAATTGTTGGGATGTGAGTGATAAGGCTGTGGTGCACCAAACAGTATATGAAGATACTGGGTTTTTGATTTTCTTGATTTTTCTTGATTTTGATTTTATTGTCACGTGTACCGAAATACAGTGAAAAGCTTTGTTTATGAGTGGTACAGGTAGATCACAGCAAGCAAAGGGTGTACAGATCAAAAAGACTTAGAGGCATACAGGTTACATTGCAGGTTACGTTACTTGAGTCTGATAACAGCTGGAAAGAAGCAGTTCCTGAACCTGCTTGTGCATGTATTCAGGCTTCTAAACTTATGGCATTTGATGATGCACACTGACATTGACCACTCTTGTGAGGCCAGTTAACTTCATGTGACACTGCACCCTGGTCTTTGAGGTTTACCTCCTGGAACTGACTGCCACAGCTATCTGCCCACATTGTTTTCTGTGAGTTTGTCTGGAGGCCTTCCTGGATCCCTCTGAGTGAAGGATGTTTTCCTCCTCTATACCTCCTCAACTGCAACCTTCAGAGCTGATGTCTAAGTCATGCAACAGGCCTGTTATAGTCGGCTGCACGATACGTTTGCCAAGTTGACATGCCAGCAGTTTAAAACTGAAAAAAAAAATCATAGGTGTATGTATAACTAGCAATTGTTGCCCTTGAACTGAATGGCTTTCTAGTGCAGGAACTATCATATCTAAGGGCAGTTAAAAATCAACCACATTGCTGTGGATCTGGAATCACATGTAGTCTAGACCAGGTAAGGATGGCAGATTTCCTTTTAGGACCCAGATCGAAATGTACTTTTATAAGAATTAACAATAGTTTTGTGGTTATCATGCTGATATTAATGTTTGATTCCAGATTTTAATTACCAGCTACCAGGATGGAAACACAGGAACAGGGGTAAGCCATTCAGCCTGCCCTGCTATTCAATACAATAATGGCTGATCAAACACTTTAATGCCTTTTACTCATCCCATCTCCATAATCGTGTATGCCATTAGTAATCCAAAATCTATCAATCTCAACCTTAAACATTGGCAAAGCCAGAGTCTCTACAGCCCTCTGTGGTAGAGAATTCCAAAGGTTCACAATCCACTGAGTAAAAGGAATTCTCCTCATCACAGGCCTACAGGTAAGTTGTTTCACCTGATTGGACGGTATAGAACCAGGGGGTACAATTTAAAAGTATGAGAGTTGCAAAGCCAGCTCCCGAGACGACAAGATAACACTGTCCCCAGAGCATCTCAACATTATTCCTTCACCAAAAGTGAGCAACCTTCAACCAGCCATGCTGCAGCCTCTGTCCTAGCACTGCATTGGTGCACTCAGCAGGCAAAGATGTTAGGGAAATGCAAATGGATGATTAATTGATATTGGTACACCATATGGCAGGATTTCAGTTGTAGATTTGAATGAGATGTTCATTTGGTGTTTCATTTTATTTCTGCATTAGGGCTCAATTGATGTTATAATGGTCAGGAGCAAAGGGAGATGTAGCCATGGACCTGCTGGAGGTGAAGAACTGCAGTGTGTTTACTGCTATTGCAGTTGGATACTGGCTTATCACAGACGTCACTCCCAGAAAGGGATTGATTTAGGTTTCCATCTCTCTTCCTCTTCCTCCTCCTGATGCTTCTACCTCTCAACTGCTTGCTGATTGGTAGGCCCTAAGTTTATTGCAGCCTCATAATGCAGCATGTAACAAACCATTATAAATTGTGATAAACACTCTGCTACTTACTGCAGGTCTCTTTAAGAGCAGCCAAGGTAGTAGAAGGATCAGCATCTGAGTATTCTGCTGTATCACATTTCCAATGACAGCATGGTTTTCATTGCATGCACATTGCCTATGTGTGTGTGGTGTCATGAACCACATCATCAGCGATACCTTTTCTCAGCCAGTGGCCACCCTCTGGTTTACTGTGCGGCTCAAATCCAGAAGATGTAATGGATTGCTCAGAATGCAGACATTGTGACTCCTGCCAGGACACTGAGTTCTGATCTGCATAATGCAGCGACACACCAGCTGGATTTTCAGGGGCTGGAATCTCACTTAGTTGTGGTGTATCTCACACATTACATGCAATCCCTGCAAAATAGTGCCCAAATCCATTGAGAAACTTGCAATCCTCACAAAGCTGTGTTAACTCTGCCTACTGCTGCCTGACCAGGAAGAATGAAATGAGGACAGCTATATATTTGCATAGATTGCATCTGTGACCTCCCTAATGTTTGCAAATTGTAACATATTACAAATATCTGCTGTTCTGACCCACGAGAAGTAGTGTAAGCAAATCAACACAGGAAAATCTTCGTTCTCGACCTGCTGATAAATATGTGAAGTGGGTGAAATCTTACCAGATTCTGAGTGACATGGGCTATGGTGAGATGAGTCATCTGAACATTGAAATCATTTTGCCGCAGCATGGCAAGATTCACACCAGGGCGATGATACTCTTTATTGCTCGGTAAATGGCTTGTTACAGCCAAACTTGCCACAGGTTGCAACCTTACCAAACTCACTATATGATCTAACTGCCGGCTAAAGTTGACATGAAAACCAGAATGAGTTCTTGGCAGATTCAACATGCCTCTCGCTCCAGAAAGATCCATGTTGGCCATGGACAAACTGGAGATCAGGACACAATCCATCAGCAGAAGCCACAGATCCTTCCTCATGGTCATTAGTACTCCATTTCCTGAGAAGCAGTGCCACTATCCTGGCATCCTTCAATATACTGCCAATGTATCCTACAAGGATAGACTGGTCTAAAAAGGCACACCAGCAACCAGCAGTGTGTGGCATCGGGTACAGGTATCGCACAGGGAAAGCAATCCATGACATGTTTTTACCAGGCTGTCTACCGGGACACCCCCTTGCTCTCAGCACACATTTACCTGGTGCTTAGTGGCATACCATAAACATGTATGCCTCCCTCTGCACTGCATTGACGTGCCTTGCCTTGCATTGCATTGGCATTGTCAAACAGCCAGGTCAAGTTGTGCAGCAGTGCTCGGTCAAGTGTGCTTACATCTTGTTGTACATCAGTGTGCCACGTCACTCTAGCACCTATACAATCACATGGCTTTAGCATTCACTCTAAACACATCTTGTTTTTGTGTCCATTGGAATCCTCACTATTGTGATAGAAAACAGCAGTGCCCACTGTTGGTGCCATGTTGTAAATACTGTGATGCCAACCACCTTCAGTTTGTAGTTGGGGTAGTTTGCTGCCACAATTTCTTTCCATTTTCAGGTTCAAGGGCCGACTTGGTCTACAGTAGTCGAGCAAAACTACCAGTAAGCCTTAATGAGAAGAGGCCCTTATCTTAAACAAGATATAGTTCATTGCAAGCTGCTTACAAGTTACATTAGTAAGTTAAACATTGTGGATAAGATTATTGAGACACCTGTGGGTGAAGGTCTTCACCTGCCAGATTGTAAGATGATCTGCCTTTCCATACCAAATCCTTATGACCTCATCAGACCAAGTGGAGCTTAATGCAGTTTTCAACATTAGCATTTTTAGAACCATTACCTTAGAAAGTACATATATGCCTAAACCATTAAGGTGCACATTATACAGAATCCTGTGCTTTTTAACTGAGTCTTAGAGTACAAGAGTAAAAAGTTATGTTGAACTTGTAAACATCACTAGTTTGTCCTCAAGTAGAGTATTATGTCCAGTTCTAGACATCGCACGTTTGGAAGGATGTGAAGGTATTAGATAGTGTGAAAAGATGATCAACCTCAGTTATGAAGATAGTCTGGGGAATTTCATACTATTTTCCTAAGAGGAAAGAAGGCTGAATGGAGTTTATATGCAGGTGTTCAAAATGATGAGCGTGCTGGACAGAGTGGATAAGGAGAAATTGATCCCTCTTGTGTCAACTGACAACAAGAGGGGAGAGGTTTAAAGCAAAATTGCAATGAGGAACAACGTTTCCGTGTGGCAAGTGGTTAGGATTTGGAATGCACAGCCTGAGAGTGGTGAGGCAGATTCAAATCAGGCTTTCAAAATGGAATTTGACTGTAATCTGAAAAAGAATAATGTGCAGTATTACAGGGAGAATGTGGGGAAATTCCACCGAGGGAGTACTTATTCGAAGAGCCAGGTTAGACTTGATGGGCAAAATGGACCCTTTCTATATCATAAAAATTCTGTGAATTCAATCTGTAGACTTTATAAGACAAATAACGGTTACCTTTTGAGTCCGATAAATCCAGACTTGTTTGAGTTGCATTTTTATCAAAGCTATTATCAGTTTTTCAATCCAGTATCCATTTAACACATAGCTTTAACATTTAATCTCCAAACTAAAAGTTATATCCCTGAAATTAAAAGTTACATTTCTAAAACATATGAATTATGAATCAAATATTTGCACCATCTACAAGTGTTTAAGGACCGTTTAAATAGAATTGGTGGAAGGTCTTACCAGCTGCTGACTACATGTACACTTGTATGTAAATAGAATATGTCGTCAGTGAGGTGCGGAGCTCCAAAGTGTCAGTGCTGGCATCATACTAGCATTTCACACTGATCGACATTATGATCTGCCTACTCTGATACTTCCAGGAATGTTCGCTGCAAGTATGATAATGACATAATTCATGGCATCTTTCATGACTCACACAAAAAGTATAAGTGCAGCACAAATGCCATTTCTCAAGGTTATTGTAATGCCCAAAGTTTAGTTGCTATGGATCTGAATTTTGAGCACTTTTTGTTTTTAATATGGACAGATTTTAGAAAACAGCTTTTAAATGATAAAGGAAAAGCTGATCAGTGTCCTTTTGTACAATAATTATCCATCAAGAATGCTCAATGCGTTAATATATTCATAATTTAATTCCTCATGTAGCTTTCACCTTCGCATATTTATTGAATACCAATTCTGGCATGCATGCACTATCAGTTTACTTTATGTTTATTTTATTGTCTTAATATCAAAGATTTAGTGCAACCCTCAAAGCTTATGTAAAATGTAAAAGGCTACTTTGCTGGCTTTGAGTATTAGACACTGTTACTCAGTGACTGGTGTAGAGATTGCTCTGCTTAGCTCACAATCTGAGTTATGTTGAGCAGGCTCTCAAGCTGAGGCAAATTCAAAAAGGGACATCACACAATGTGGTCCTCAATATGGCCTGCCAGATGACCGTTTGTTACTTTTATAGGATTTGATGGACAAAGAAAGATAATTTAAAAGGGATGAAGTTTTCTCAAAGAAATCCCCTTTAAAAACCTGGGAAAGTTGTTTAACTGACACCGTATGAATTGCAATAACACTTCTTCATTAACGTTTCCTGAAAATTGCTTTTATCATCAATGCTAAATGATGTCCACCTCTTCTATTCTCCTTGCTCACTTTATTAGCATCCTGTTCCACTAATGGAGCTGAACTGCAATAATATGTTCATTGTTTTAGGAATGAGAGAAAGCAATCTCATATTAGGAGGTGTTCATCTTCTTTAGCTAAGTATATTTTTTCCACATTCATCACACAGGGGCCTTGTAAATGGATCGGAACTGCATGCACAAACTGAGGTAACTGAAAGTCCCTTAGGAGAGGAGGCCATTGCAGTTTTTAAAGTATGTCTATACATACATCCCCTTTAAAAAGCAGCATTTTCTGTCCTATCCGTATATGATGTCTGAATAATCAATCAAATCTAATTGCAGCATTGCTGCCATTACCTTTCTAGTCACTTAATTGAGTTCTTTTTGGATAAGCATGATAGAATGAGCAATAACATTGAAATAAATTCCTCACATTAAATAGCCCATAATTTTTCAAGCTAGTTTTACTCAATCTAGCCCCACTAACAATTTAAATGTTCCATTAAGCACTATTCATTTAAGTCAGAAGGTAGGCTGAACATAACTATTCACACTTGATTTATCCTGAATAATAGCCGATCTTAAATTCAGCTAATTTTCTTTTCCTGTGTTGGTAGGAGAATTATGTCAGTCATTCAGAGATTACAGAAGGGTGATCAAAAACCCAGAGCATGTCATCTTCTGCATGTCTAAAAATTGAGCAGTTTACAATTGAAGCTTGAGACTGGATTTACTCTACACAAAGCATTGCCACTTATTTATAATTCAGAAAACTTGTGAAGTATAGAATTGTGAAGTATAGAATTATTGAAGAAAATGTTGAGCAGAGGAAAATAATTTATGAAAGTCTGTTTTGTTGAAAAAAGATGGTTTAGGACAAATAGAATCAATTTTGTGACATTGGATCTTAAAGTAAGTTTGGATGTACTGTTCAGGACTGACTTTAATCTTGGTTAAAATGGTGGCTACGTATTTCCTATTGTGTTGCTGATTTGTGTTTGTGTTTATCACCACTTTAATCACACTGTTTTCAGTTTCAGGAAACTGAGAGACAGACATTTGGTTAATATTAAAGTTTAGAACGTAACAACATCATTCAGACCCCAAGGCAATTTTAACCCTAAATTGCAGAAGCCGTATACAGTTCTTTCAGCGAAGGCCAGATCCAGTGAAGGCCAGATTTTAATTATGTGCATGTGGATGGTTTTGAATGAGATTAAATTTTATCCCTGGTGTGGGAAGGATAGTGGCTGAAAAAAGGTTCAAGTAAATTTCAGTTGCTCTTTCTTGAGGTTGTGTAGTATATGTACACTTCACAGCTTCGCACATTTAGATTCTTACTTTCTAGGTAACATTTAAATCTCTATTTCTCTTATTAAGTGTACAGAATATCTCACTTAATATCACTGCATACAATGTCATTAACATTGATCTCCAATTAATGACCTGAATACACATTGCTTTGCTGCTGATATTAATATCATTGTAAGCCTAATCATTCCCAAGTAACTTCCATGTGGCTGCTGTGAGTGTTGTAGTTCAGCTGAGGTGGAAGCAAGCAATCCTGAGAGGAATCAGTACTGGAAACTGCCCAAGTTTTTATTCAGACTGGACACGGTTGTAGTGGTCTGCAATGATCCTCTTAAAGAACATTAGTCAATCATTCACCATGTGTACAGTGTGAACCACACAAAACAGCAGTTCCATCCCATCACCCAGCATGGTTATCTTAAATTGTAGAAGCATTATTCATTATTATAACTCATTTAGTCATCCCTTATGACAACTTGAAGAGGCAAAAACCAATTTGGTGAAGAAAACCCTGGCAAAGTTCAAATGAACAGAACCATTAACAATGCAGTCAATTGCCACAGGCAGATCTAGAGACACTAGAGGAAAGAAATTGCAGTAGTCACTAGAAAAATTCTTAAAAAGCCATAATGTCAAAGAACTCTTCAGAAGAAGTTGCGAAGTGTCCTACTGGCCTTTTGAAAACCCCACAAAAAGTCCCCTTCCAGTGGACTGCCAACAAGTTTTCCAATCTCCTGTAAAACCACCATTGCCACTCATCCATTCCCCTAAGTGAGTGAACATAGAACATAGAACATTACAGCGCAGTACAGGCCCTTCGGCCCTCGATGTTGCGCCGACCTGTGAAACCAATCTGAAGCCCATCTAACCTAAACTATTCCATTATCATCCATATGTTTATCCAATGACCATTTAAATGCCCTTAAAGTGGGCGAGTCTACTACTTTTGCAGGCAGGGCATTCCACGCTCTTACTACTCTCCGAGTAAAGAACCTACCTCTGACATCTGTCCTATATCTATCACCCCTCAATTTAAAGCTATGTCCCCTCGTGCTAGCCATCACCATCCGAGGAAAAAGCCTCCCACTGTCCACCCTATCTAATCCTCTGATCATCTTGTATGTCTCTATTAAGTCACCTCTTAACCTTCTTCTCTCTAACGAAAACAGCCTCAAGTCCCTCAGCCTTTCCTCATAAGACCTTCCCTTCATACCAGGCAACATCCTGGTAAATCTCCTCTGCACCCTTTCCAATGCTTCCACATCCTTCCTATAATGCAGTGACCAGAACTGTACGCAATACTCCAAGTGCGGCCGCACCAGAGTTTTGTACAGCTGCAGCATGACCTCATGGCTCCGAAACTCAATCCCTCTACCAATAAAACCTAACACACCGTACGCCTTCTTAACAACGCTATCAACGTGGGTGGCAACTTCCAGTGATCTATGCACATGGACACCGAGATCTTTCTGCTCATCCACACTACCAAGAATCTTACCATTAGCCCAGTACTCTGTATTCCTGTTACTCCTTCCAAAGTGAATCACCTCACACTTTTCCACATTAACCTCCATTTGCCACCTCTCAGCCCAGCTCTGCAGCTTATCTATGTCCCTCTGTAACCTGCAACATCCTTCCGCACTATCCACAACTCCACCGACTTTGGTGTCATCCGCAAATTTACTAACCCATCCTTCTACGCCCTCATCCAGGTCATTTATAAAAATGACAAACAGCAGTGGCCCCAAAACAGATCCTTGAGGTACACCACTAGTAACTGAACTCCAGGATGAACATTTCCCATCAACCACCACCCTCTGTCTTCTTACAGCTAGCCAATTTCTGATCCAAACCGCTAAATCACCCTCAATCCCATGCCTCCGTATTTTCTGCAATAACCAGAAGGCTTCATAACTCAATGTACACCCTAAGTTGATTCTCTCTTAGCTTTTTCACTTTAGGATAAGTTTATTGTTGATGTTTTCTGGTTTCTTAACTTTAAGATGTTAATATACACACTCATATAGAAATGTATATCTCTAAAGCCTTCCACCAAGAATGTAACCCCATTTTATAACAGGTCTATGTTTTGCATACTGTCGTTTTGCATACTGTCATTTTGCATATTGGCATACATATTTTCCAAGAACCAATTAATGCAGTAACCTAGGCGTTAACCACAATGATATTATGAGTCTACCTACATCAAATAGACTGCGGTAGTTTAAGAAGGCAGACAGCTTCTTAAGGGCAGCTATGGACAGGCACTAATTTTTGGACCAGTTAGTGACACCCACATCCCATGATAGAATTTTCAAAAATTCATATGCCAATTATATACTGATCTATAATGTTTTATTGTTGTCTTCTTGTAACTTATTCCAGTTCTCTCTACTGTTGGTTATTATTCCCAATTTACTGTCGCTGGGAATTTAGAAATTGTGCTGTTCCAAAATCCAAATTATTAGTGTACATTACGAACAAAATTGATCCTACACTGATCCTTGAGACACCTGATTTCCTATCTTCTGCCACTCTGAAAAGCTATCCTTCACCCACTGCTTTGTGCGTCTCAGCCAGCTAGCAGTCCATTCTGCTTCTTGCCCCTGACTTGGCAGACTCTGGCCTTATTTATTCATGCATTAAGTTGTGTGTTATTGATGGCATTTTGATACCTTGCTATAATACTTCTACTACATTACCCTTTCCAATTCTGGTACTTATTCAAACAAATTCAATGAAGTTGATCAAGCAAGACTTTGAATATTGAGATGCAAGATGACTTTATTGTTTTATTTTTGGTTTCTAGATATTTCTCCATTTTATCCTTCGGTAGACACATTGTTAAATTTCCAAACACCAGTCATATTTTTTTCAATTTTTAATGCCTTTTAAACATTTCCTCTAGACTTTCTGCCTGATAGCCAGTCTGATGCCTGCTGCTGCTTGGCTGGTGGG
Source organism: Rhincodon typus (assembly GCF_021869965.1). Taxonomy (NCBI): domain Eukaryota; kingdom Metazoa; phylum Chordata; class Chondrichthyes; order Orectolobiformes; family Rhincodontidae; genus Rhincodon; species Rhincodon typus. The sequence goes on along the minus strand of NC_063351.1, from coordinate 19,974,568 downwards.
AAACTCTAAAGTAGAAGGACACAACAGATCAACAGATAGGGAGAGATCAGTTAAGGTTCTCGTGGGGATGAAGAAGAGTGGAAGAGATTGTGGGGGGATAAGGAAGATGGTGCTTTGGGGGGAGAATGTTGAGTGGTCACAAGGGAACAAGATGGTGTTCAGGTTCTCTGATGGTGGTGGGAGGTTGGTGGAGGGCAGCTACTGATCAGGATGGTTCATTGGTAAGTTTAATGAGCTGAATGAAAATACTCCAATTCCTTCAGGTTCACAAGCAGAGCTTTAAAGGCACTTACCTTGATCAATAGTTTTCCTCTCTTACTTGTTGACTTTTCCAGGATATGGAATTCTGACTGACAATGGTTACAAGTATGAACATTGTAAAAATGGAGGCAGAGAGCTTCCTTAAAAGAAGTAAACACCAGACCAGCTTCTTGTGAATGGATTGGTCATAAGCTTTCCTCCTTCCTGTTAAAACTGGAATGATTGTTTTGAGCAGATTGAATTCCTTTTTCAGATTTGTAACTTTTTCATTCCTTGTCAAGCCAAGTATTTCTTCAGGTTAAAATGTATCCCCTTGAGTCAAAAAATTATATTCAACGTTAGATGAAATGAGTAAAAAGGCATATTTTAAAGAATGAAACAGAGAAGACAAAGAAGACAAAGAGAGGGAATTTCAGTGCAATAGGGTCTTGGCAGATACAGCGCTGCGACCAGGGATATGAAGAGTCCAAAATCAGAGGAGCATGATGATCCTAGTGGGCTGAGAGTTTTAAGGAGATTAGAAAGATAGGGAGGGACAAAGTTGGGGAAATTTGGAAACATGGATAAATTTTAATATCAAGGCACTACTTAATGGGCGCTAAAGCAATTCGGTGAATACAAGAATCTTGGGTAAATGGAATTTGTGATAGGGCACTTGGAGCAGAATTTGGATGATCTCAAGTTTACTCAAGGTAGAGCATTGCAGGTCAGCCAGCTTTGTGTTGGAATAGTGGAGCCTAGAGGTAACAGGTATGGTTGAGATCTTCAATAGCAGCTCTAGAGTGGATGTAGAACTGAGTGTTGTTGCCTGTACATGTGGAGTCTGAGCTTTTGGACAATGTCACCAGGGGTCAGTGTGTAAGTAAGAAATAGGAAGGAAATAATGGTTATTGTCTGAAGTGACACCAGTAATAATAGTGTGGGAGCAGGAGGTGAAGCTATTTCATCTGATACCCCTTCTGCAATTTGATATGTAAGAATGGAACCATGTGAGTGCCGTTGGAGGAAGGTGGTGTGAACAACTGTTTTGATGTTTTCAGACGGTGATGAAGCATAAGGAGGATAACTACTTAAGCTGTCATTTGCGACTTTGATAAAAGCCTTTGCTGTGCTGTGATCAAGGGCAGACAGAACCTGTTTGGAAGGATTCTGGGAGAAATGGGCACAGATATGGGAGGCATTGAATTGATTCTTGTGGAAGAATTCTTGTTCATGAGCAAAGGTAAAGATTACTTGGACTGCAAACAATTATTAAGAAAAGTACATTATTCATGAGATGTCAAAATGGGCGAGACTTGGATACACGTGATAGCATTAAATTATAAACTCAATCAAAATGACTGTTTAAAAGACCTTGTCTTTCCTTTATAAAAATTATAATTGCAAATACCTAAAATATATCAAAGTCATAGCTGTCAAAAACTAAAGAGCAGTAGGCTATGAATCAGGTTCCACTACCTATTTTACCAGTCAGTACATCATTTCAGTTGGAGTTAATAACATTGTTTGTAAGCAGTGATATCCTGAGATATCCTTACCTGAGTAGCAATGTCCTCTGATTTATGTCGACATTTATTTGCTTTGTTCAATGAAAAGAAAAAGATAAAAACAAAAAAAAAGTGGTTGGAGCGGATGGGCCCCGGCTCAGGAGCCCTAAACTGCCACCATCTTGATGATGCATTTCTCACAAGACAATCTGCACAATATTAGTCTGGTGAACCTCCATTTAATAGTTTCCAATACATTTACACTTTCGTTAAATAAGGATACCAATTCAGTACATAATAATCGCTCAGTACTCTCACCAATGCCTTATGTAATTGAAGCATAACCTTAATTTTGTATGCAATTCCCTTTGAATAAATAATATTCTGTTAGCTTGCCTGATTTCTTGCTATACCTGCATACTAACCTTTTGCAATTCATGCACTAAGACACTCTGATTTCTCTATATCTCAGAATTCTGAAATCTCTCACTGGTTATATAATATACTTCTTTCTATTCATCCTGTCAAAATTAACAATTTCACATTTTACTACAATATACTTTCGTTGCCAAAACTTGACCACCAATCTAACTTACCTATATCTCTTTGTAACCTTCTTATGCCCTGTTCAAAACTTACTTTCCCACATATTTTCATGCTAACAGCAAATTTAGCAACCATGCTTTTAATCCCTTCACCCAGGTCATTAATATAAGCAGTAAGAAGAAGGTGTGAAGAGCTTGAAAGAAACTAATGCCCAGTAAATAGCTCAGTACTGCAAGAAGTGAGGGTTGAAAGTAGTATTTGTTTTATGCAGTTGAGCCAGATTAGAACTCAGAAAACAAACTGGGGACGCTGCTGGCTTGGTGAAGCTCGCTGTTTGTGAAACCTGGAGTCCTGCTTGTGTAGTTTCCAGGAGACCAGGGAAATATAATCTCAGGAAAGAAAGATGGGTCACCAGAATGTCACCAATCATTGAACCAATCAGTCTGTAAGGATTTTGCAGGAAATTTTAAGGCTACATTCTTGAAAGTGAAGAATTGTAACCCACTGTGAAGCTTTAATGAGTTTTGTTGGCCTACATTGTCACTGAAGTCTAAGGGAGACTGCGGCAATATCTATGGGGTTTGTTTGATTGAATTTGCTATTTGAGGTGTTCTGTGGTGTGTTTGACCATTATTTGTCTCTCTTCCCCATATTTGTTTCATTTATGTTTGGACTGTTAGGATCTAGGTCTAATGTTGCCACAATCTAAACCTATTTTTTGTTAATATTCTTTACATTTTTGTTTAAATTCTATCTGTGATTAAGTAGTAATTCTTTGTTGATTAAAGAAACCTGGCTTAATTATTCTTAATGCTAAACCAGACACAGCATAAAACTGTTAAAACTGGTGATAGTTGGCCATATCATCACCCTGGTTAAATATAAAATTTGTTACGACCAATGAGAAGGCTGACTAGGAAGGAATTGGTACACCCCTCCAACCTGTTATAACATATTTAATGCAATAGGGTATTTATGTGTTCAACTTGTAATTTAGTCTTTAAAGTTAAAGCATTTCTGTATTCTGTTTTCTCCAAGCTCCCAAATTCTTTGATCTATTTGGCACAACTCTGACATAAATTATTACAGGTACTATTATTTCACCATCTATGACTTTGTATATGATTGTTTATTCCTCCTATATTAAAGCTTTTAGATTCTGCAATATTTCAATGCTGCTGCAATCCTTTTCTCTTAAAGACTGTTACTTCTATAAATAGAATAAAATAGCAATTTTGATATATTTTCCTTTCTTAGAGATTCAACAAACAAACCACTTTCTGTGTGAAAAAAAAACCTTATAATTCTTGGTCCCTTTTAAATCCTGCCCCTCTCACCTTCAAATTATGCTGTCTAATTTGAACTTCCCTACTCTCGGGGAAAGTCCCTTGCTTTTACCTTATCTATGCCCTTCATGATTTAATAAATCTCTGTAAGGCCATCCTCAAACTCCTACACTCCAGCGAAATGAGTCCTAGCCTATCCAGTCTCTCTTTATACCACAAACCCTCCAGTCCTGGTAACATCCTTGCAAATGCTTTCTACACTTGCATCTGCTCACTATAGCGATGACACTCATTGTGAACTATAAGTACACCTTTTATTGGATCATTAATTTAAAGTTTATCCCCTTGCCAAACAGGGATTTTTAGTTTAACTCATGGAGCTCTGATACATTTAATACATTTAATTCCTAACCTAACCTGAAGCTGGGAATGCTCCTACAGATCCTTGCTTCCTAGTGGCATCTTTTACTGTCAGATAAGACTAGTCTAGAAGCTCTTTCCATCCACACTGTTTTTGCTGCACTTCCTCTCCAGGTCTGTTGTAAACGTTTTGAAAAGTTTACTCCCTTATTGGTGTTTCCACGAGTTCTTCCTGATTGTTTGTTCAAGAGCTTGCAGTTGTTGATTGTGACAGTAATTCTTAAAGAAGTAAAGTTTTCAAAGCTGTAGACTCACTTCTAAGTCCATGGATTTTTTTTACTATTGTATCTTGTGGTATGAAACAATGATGCCCACTGCTGATCACCATGTGCTGTTTGTGATTAGAAGGATGTTGGCACCAATCTTCATTTCTCTGAATGGATCTAAGGGAGCAATTGGTTTACAATTTTAGAGGATTAACTGGTATTAAGTTTTAACAAGACAACTCTGTTGTCATACCAAGGTGTAGTTTATTACATGATGGCAACTATGGACAAGTAACCTCAATTTTTTAGACATTATTACTAAGACTATGAGAAGATGATTGCTGTGCACGCAAACAGAGCCTAACATGTCCCACCTTATCCTCATCCGAACTAACATGGTACCATCGGATTGGATGAAGCATGGGTCTGGTCATATTGCCAATGAATGCTTCAGATAGATAGGATTGCCATACAACCTGTCCTTCTTATGCAGGAAAACATCTGCGACCACAAGACCATCAGACAGTGGCCAGCATGTGACATCCTTGAAATACTATGAGAAAGGGAGATGGCAGATCGAATTGGATCATTCCCTGAGCAGACTGTCAAGGTCATTGACAGAATGTCTCATTGCTAGAAAGTACCAACAAGCATCATGTCATAACTTGACTGATTCTAATCTTCCCATTGGATCTTTCCTACGTGACCAGAACTTCACCCTTCCACATGTTGCCCTCGTGGTGGCTGTGGTGGAGAGGAGTTTGTTGTCCATCTCCTTGCAAAGAAAAACTGAAGAGAAATGCAGTAGTTTTTGATCAATACTCATTACAAGCAGCTGCTATCCACAGGACTCTGTACTGTATAGAATGTTCCTAGGGACACACATTGAGACAAACATCAACTCCAGCTGGAGGACCACCAACTCAATGAAAGATACTCTTTGGTCTTCCAGTGCAAACATTTTTGGTCTTGCACTGCAAAGAATTGTCCTCAACTGAATGTTGCAAAGGGGTACATTTCAAAGTCCAAGATTATATGCTGAATGATGCGCTAAAACGTGGCCACCGCAGAGGCACAATAGGGCAAGGTCACTGGCTGAGGCCTTTCAGCCATAGTATATTAAGGAGGTGGAACAAGCTCTTGTAGTGCAGTGGTAATGTCCCTACCTCTGAATCAGGAGCTCTGGGTTCAAGTCCCACCTCCTCCAGAGCTGTGTACTGACATCTCTGAACAGATTGATTAGGAAAATACAAAAGGGGTAGAAATTGTAGAACCACATCTTGAGCTGTGTATTTTACAAATAATTTACATCTATCAAGGGAATTGAAATAGTATTGAGGCACTTCAGAGTGGAACATGGTGCAGGGAGAAAGGTTTGTTTCTTCTATACTTTTCAATTTGAAATATTTGCCCTCAGACTGTATTCCTGACGTGGAATGTGAATTGTAAACATTAAGTCAAGCATATTAAGGTATTTAAGTGCAGAACATGGTGAATTGGATTTGAAGTTGAATTTCATTGAAAATTCTATAATATTCAAACTAAAATGTTTTGTAATGTATTTTTTGTTGTAAATTTTATGAATAAAGTATATTTTTTAAAACAAATCAGATCGGGTGAAGCTTAATGAAGTCTCCAAAATAAACTCTTTCAGAACCATAGGCTTATACAAGCAGGACTTCCTTCAGTGAGAGGGAGTCTCATCCTTGAGAGGTACCCACTGATAGAAACATAGAAGTTATGGAGCAGGAGGAGACCCTTCTGTCCTTCAAGCCTTCTCTGCCATTCTTCACGATCATGGCTGATTGTCCAACTCAATAGCCTAATCCTGCTTTCTCTCCATAACCTTTGATCTCATTCACCCCAAGTGCTATATCTTGTTGAGGTTGGTTGGCTCGCCGAGCTGGTTTGTTGTTTTGTAGACGTTTCATTACCATGCTTGGTAACATCCTCAGTGCAGCCTCTGATGAAGTATCAGTGTGTTTTCCCGCCTGGTTTTTAAACTCTGGGGTCCATTGAGATGGATTGCCTCACTTCTGATTTTCCTTCGTAGTGGAATGTATATGGGGTCGAGTTCAATGTGTTTATTAATAGCATGCTTCGTGGAGTGCCATGCTTCCAGGAATTCTCGTGCTTGTCTCTGCCTAGCCTGTCCCAGGATCTTGGTGTTGTCCCAGTCGAAGTCGTGGTTCTCCTTGTCCATGTGGATTGAGATGAGTGAGTATTGGTCGTGTCTTTTTGTAGCCAGTTGGTGTTCATGTACTCTTGTTGTTAGTTTCCTTCTGTTTGTCCGATGTAGTGCTATATCTAGTCGCTATTTTAAATATATTCAGTGTTTTGGCATCAACGACTTCCTGTGGTAACAAATTCCACAGCTCACCACTCGTTGGGTGAAGAAATGTCTCCTCACCTCCGTCTTAAATCATCTACCCCGAATCCTCATACTGTGACCCCTGGTTCTGGATAATCTGATTGGTTGGCTGCTCCAGCAGAGCTTAGTGGTGACCCCTGCTGGTACAGCTGAAAGGAGAACATAGGAGAAACAATGATTTCCTGGAAAGGCAAACTCCGTTATTTTAAGGTAGGAAGGGAATATGCAGCCTGGGGAGCAAGGAGAGCTTCATGGGAGGCTGTGTTTTGGAGGGCAGGTGGCACAAAAGGATGGGTGGGGTAACATCTTGATAGCAGTGGCCCCAAAACATGCAAGGCAACTGCATCCCACCACATTAGGTGCCCTCCACTCCCTTACCCCTTCTTCAGCTAGGCAATAATAAAACAGCCCACTGTGTTGTGGCTTGAGCTGCATATTATTAGGTCAATATCCTTGCTAAACAAGCCGAACTGATCTTAAATTATTTATTTCAATATGACAAGTGGGCAGCTGATTTTGGTACCCAGCCATCCATTAGATTGCGGGGATCTGTTTGAGACAGGGTCTGCCTTACGTCCTGACCTTTTATATACACACTCTTCCCCACAGTAAACACACCTGTCAGAGACACTAAAATCCAGCCCAGGGTTTGCAATTTAACATTTATAGTTTTCTGAGTCAGATGCACAATTCTTGAATTTGGAGAGCTTTTGAAAATGATAGTAACCATCTATTTCTTTTTGCTACTTGGGATGACATCAGGTCCCCATAAGTTTGTCCAATTTAACAACTAAAGAAAGTTAATTTCAATCTTTTTATTCTTTTATTAAATTTGTTCAATTACTTTCCTTAACTTTTTAATGTTCCTTGTGCTGCTGGTATTTTGGCCTCATTCTCAACTTTAAACGTGGCTACAAAATAATTTCCTTTATTTCTCATTAATCAGCCTTTATTAGGCCCATATTCTCCATTATCACTCTCTTTCTTTTCGTATGCTTATAAAAATCATTTGTTGTACCTCTTATCGCTTTGCTGCTTTGTAAAGCTCTCACAATCCACATGCTTTACTTCTCCTTATAGTTGTGCAAGCCAAGTCCTTTAACTAAATAGCTGTTAGCTCATTTGTTGGTCATGGTTGTTCATCTATACAAGTTCAGTTTTAGTCAATAAACTTGTTGCAATGCTCAATGAACAATGATTCAGTTCTGCCAACGGAACTTTGCACTCTACAAATAGCAATCTCTGACCAAGCTGTACTATGTCTGCACAATGAAAGATGTTCTTCTTCCTAAATTGAACTGTCATCCTTCGCCTTAAATCCAGCTCCAGTGGTATTTTCTGCACTGGGTCTGGGAATTTAAACAACCACTGATAAGTACAAGGACCGCTGCAAATGTCTGAGAATGAAGTCACAATCTGTTGAGAAATGTGTGATTTACAAAGTCACTTGAACATAAAAGTTATAGAATACAACAGATTGTACCTCAGAGATACATTATTGCAGAATTTTGCCTCCAGTAAGCAGGCTTGTCTTTGTAGGATGTAATGTTAAATCATTAAAAACAATAGCTACAATAAAACTGGGAGCCACAGGGATTTGGAGCCTGAATACGTTTACATCAGCCATTCCCTTGGTGGCATTAAAAGGGAACAGAGCCAAAGCTGCACTAAAACTGTGAATAGAGGATTATTTTACTGTTGTGCAGTAATAAATTAATATCCACAGAAACCCAGAAAAATCCATCCACTGGCCTCATTTATCCGTTGGCAGAAAGTGCCAAGTATGAATGTCTAATAATCTCGGCAAGTTTAATTTGCCACTCAAACTTTAAAGCATCATCTGTTCTCAAGTGAACCATCCTAAATATCAGTATGAATAAAACTGGGTTTATAAATTCAGACTATCAGAAATTCAGATATTTGTTGTAAAATTTGAAGTTTTCAAATGTTTGTGTGGGATTTATGAATGATCTTCTTTAAATATCATTGTTAATTCTTAAAGCAAACATTCCTGAATCCAGGTTGGAGATATCTTAATGGAAAGTCAGATGTCACTTTGTTGTCATGCTGCTTGAACAGTAAAAACATTGCTTCTCTGTTTACATAGAGAATCTCCTGGCACCGGATGGTGCTGTGGCAAAGTGGACTGTAACCTGTTACACCAAGGGATGGTAGTGTAGAACATGAGGCATACACCAAGCTTTACAAGCTAACCCGACTAGTCACATGTATTCCTTTTGTGATCAGGACAAAAGTGGCACTGGTCGCAGCTTGGGAACTTATCCTCTTGCTGGATATTCCATGTCAACAACATTTTAAGACAGGAGGAAACAAAATTATTTTAAAAGAGAAGAGAATTATGCACAATTGTAGTTTTTTTTTCTAATTTCTTCAGCAGCCAGACTTTCTACATCTTAATTTGGATTGGTGAACACAGAAAATCTCAGTCTTGCTCATTCTTTAGGGGCAGGGTGGCTATGCATTCACCCTTACCCTTTTCAATAGGAGTCTATACAGAATAATTAAGGCCAAAGGGTCTAACTGATTTTTCTTCCTCCCTGGTGCAAAGGTAGGAGAGACTAGAACCAGAGGGCACTGACTCGTGAAGGCATGACCCTTTAGAACTGAGATGAGGAGGAATTTCTTCAGCCAGAAGATGGTTAATCCGTGGTACCCATTGCCACAGAAGACTGTGGAGGCCAAGTCAGTGAGTATATTTAAGACATAGATAGAGAGGTTCTTGATTTAAAGGGACCAAGTGTTACAGTTTGAAGGCAGGAGAATGGGACTGAGAAACGTGTCAGCCTCACTCAAATGGTGGAGCAAACTCAATGGGCTGAATAGCCTAGTTCTGCATCTATGCCTTATGGTCTTCCTTTACTGTCACTGGATCAAAACTCTGGAACTTCCATCTTAACAGCACTGTGTGTTTGCCTACACCAAATGGATTACAGTGGTTCAAAAGTGGTTCACCACCAGCTTTTCAACAGCAATTAGAAACGGGCCACAAATGCTATCCTTGCCAGTGATGTCCACAATCTATGAAAAAATAAAAAATATTAGGCAAGTAAGCAAAATATAGTTCTCTTGAGCTGTTTTCTTTCTTCTTTTCATATTTTGTTCAGCTCAGCTATTTTCTATTTATAAAAATGTTAGCATTACCACATTTGTAGTTACTTGCCAATGTTCATGCTCTTTTCCTGGCATGTAAGACCTCATTCTTTTCAATTATTAGATAAATCACAATTCATGCATCAAGATAATAGGAGATGCTATTTAATTAATTATATGTTCCCTTTGCGTGTGGATTTGAAGAGAACTAACATTATTTTCCTTGGCTTAATCTGTCATTCGTACTCGAGATAAAGTTTTCCTATAGTTATTAAAGTATAAAATCGGGCCATTAAAATATGGACAATTTTCTATCGTAAAGTATTGTATAGTTTTCAGACTGACTTACTTTCAGGTAACAAGAAGTGATCCATGTTAAATAACAGACTGTATAAACCATCTATTATGAAAGGTCAAACTGCAGTGCGGCATCCAGTTAAGTTAATGCAGATTGGTCTATGTCAGCTAACAAATAAAGTTTGCTTTTCAACATGCGTGATAATATCACCCAACTAATCATCTTCAAGCTCAAAACAGCTCTCAATGCCTATCTAATAATAGAAAGAACACTGAAAATTAAAGTTATTTTCTGATCAAACTGTTAATACACATGGCTGGAGCAGATGGAACGTGAAACCAATGCCTTTTGATCTGGGGTGGGGGATTTCAAGACTAGCGGGCATATTTTTTAAGGTGAGAGGAGTAAGATTTAAAAAAAGACATGAGGGGCAACTTTTTTACACAGAGTGATTCGAGCGTGGAATGAATGTTCTGAGAAAGTGGTCGATGCGGTACAGTTACAACATTTAAAAGACATTTGGATTAGTTCATGAATAAAATATGTTTGGAGGAATATGGGCTAAGCGCAGGCAGGTTGGACTAGTTTATTTTGGGATTATGGTTGGCATGCATTGGTTGGATTGAAGGGTCTGTTTCTGTGCTGTATGACACTTCTACTGCACCACAAGAGGCCTTGACAGAATATCAAAAGATCAGAATATTTCAAACCCTTCACTTAAATAAGTGCTTTTTTTTTGCAACAGTTAGCTATGAAAGGACATTCACAGATTCTCTGAAGTAAGGAGCTCTCAAAAACAATTGCAAAGTTCTCATTGAGTACTTACCAAAACAAGATTGAATGCAGACAAAGGGGTGAATTGTTTGTCCCCTTTATTCAAGTACAATGACACTTACACACATTCTTAGTTCTATAATCTATAACCTATTCCTAGAAGGGCTTTCTATGGAAATGTTCAATCCGTTTTATCAGAGTTATATTGTATGATCAGGCACTTGAGATCTATAAATTAATGTACCCTGAGTACAATTGGTGGCAGCTGTAATATAATTGTATGGTAGCCACAGCTTAATTTTAACTCAGGTAAATAAAATAGCATTCCATTTAAAAGGATCTGCCTCAAATTTCCAATTTCTAGGTGATCAACTGAGAATGGAGCACAAATAACATTTTATTGTTTTTGTTTGGGTAAAATTGAGTTCTGCAGTATGATCCAATGCATTAATATACTCACCAAACATTAATCTACAGTTATCTCCTTCATACCTATCTCTCTCATCCTTTCATTTCAAAGGATTTTGTTTTTATATAAATCAACTGTTTATGGAGCCATTAACAAAATCTGTAACCTGTGTGAAACATTCAAAATGTTCTATCAAAAACCAGGGTCACCATCAAGATTCTTTAAAGATCAACCAGTCGAAAACAGTTAAGCATTCCTTTGAAATTGTTCAATTCTATTTTCATGTGTTTTGCACAACGGCACAGAACTAATTAAAGAAATGCCTTAGAGGAGTTACTGGTCTCAATTTAATTAGAGAAATGACTGAACATGCACATGACCAAAGACAAGATACTTTGAATTAATGATTTTATTGGCTGATGTAAATTCAGCTGCTTGCACTGTGAAAATCAGTACCTCATCTAATGCAGAATTCAAATTATTAATCTTACAAAATTGGAGAATAACTAGGAATTAAAGCACAGGAGGAAGCATTCACTCCAATTTTGTCTCCAATAAAGCAATTGAAAGCTAATCCCACTGTTGTGCTCCATTCCCATAGCTTCTACATAAAATATTTACATACGTTTCCTTTAAAAATGTAATTCTCTTGCACTCAATTACTCCCAATGGCAGAACATTTCATATTCGAAAAATTCTGCATAAGGACATTTTTCCTAACTATTCCTGTTTACTCACTGAGAATTGATGAGTCATAATCACTGATGCTTTGACCAGAGGGAGTGGTCCCTCCTTGTTCATTTCAGTGAAAACCATTCATCATTTTAAACACTCTATTAAATTTCTTCTTTTAGGTTTCTATGCTTTTGTAGAAATGAACCAAGTATCTCAAGCATACATCAAATAAATATTTGTGAGTTATATTTCTCTCTTTACAGTGATGTTTGAAAAAGTAGTAAATTAATGGATATTACAGCATGGAAACAGATCATTTGGCACAAGTATTGAGTCGCTAAATGCCTTCACATGAACAAATAGTTCTAATTCACTCATTCCCATATGCTTTCAACTTTGCTGTTCTCTTCAGAAACTTTTCCACTCTCATCTTGAACATTGAGATAGTGTTTGGCACTATTACAAAATCTGGAAGTGAATTATATAGACTCACAGCTAAATTAAGTATTCTCTTTGAATTCTGGGCAAACCTTCTTGTAAGCAGGCCTGTAATAAATGAGTTTCTACAATTAATGTAACTTGGGATTGAGGTCAAAATGTTCATTAAATTGCCATAACCCTGTAAGGACAAGTATGCTAGGAAATGTTTCCTTGGTCACAAGGAGACCTCAGTTTAATTACTTACAGTCAACCAGATTCAATTTACTGGTTTGATAATCTGACTTTTCCTCTCAATTTGTGGTGGAAAAGTCTACATCTTATTATGTTCATGCATTCAGGAAACTAAATCACATATCAAGATCCGAAAGTGAGTTGCTGCTGATAATTTCTAGATAAAATTCAAATCATATTCCTACCTTTATAAGAACATAATCCAGTGCTTTAGTCACTCATTGAACTGAGTGTACTCAGGTTGTGGAAAGTTATGGATTTTTAACCAAGTAGACTCATTGCCATTTTTAACCATCTGTGTATGTGACAGTTGCTGAGTCAGCGTGCTAACAGTGTGTAGATAATAGCATTATGAATAATGTTTAAAATGATGTATTTTTGGCCTAAATTACCCTGATTAAGGCCAAACAAGCCTGTCTGACATAAGGATTTTCCAGGCATGAGGAAATGACACTTGTTCCTTAATAGTCAATTGGAATAAAGACTTTATCAGAGTCAAAGATCAGCAGCAAATGCAACCCAGAGGCTACGCCAAAGATGTCAGAGTACAGTGACAAATTATAACATTATCTTGGTTAAGACATCAGTTTGTTACCGTAAGCAACCTCTTCATAATCAACAAACTTGCTCCACTGGTTCTCCTCCATCTACAGCATAAGTTACTTAACCAATAAATTAGTATCAAACTCAAAGAAAAGACATGTAATTCTGCAAAGATCAATGTCAAATCAGCAGATTGGACAGAATATTAAAAAAAAAGTGAAGAAATGCTGAAAGATTAATAGAGAGGGAAAAATTAGGTTACAGAAAAAGATAGATTTTGAGAAAGCATATTTAGATTTCCAGAAGGCATTTGATAAGGTGCCACATCAAATGTTATTGTGGAAATAAAAGCTAATGGTGTGGAGGATAATCTGTTGGTATGGATAGAAATTTGGCTGGTTAATAGGAAACAGGGAGCAGGAATAAATGGATATTTTTAATGTTGGCAAAGGTCATGAATGGAAACCACAGAAGCATCAACTCTTTACCATTTATATAAATGATTTGGATGAAGGTATTGAAGATTTGTTAGCTAAGTTTACTGATGACACAAATATAGGTAGGAAAATGAGTTGTGAAGAGGACATACTGAGCCTACAAAGGGATATTGGATAAGTTAAGTCAGTAAACAAAGATCTGGCAATGAAGTACAATGTACAAAAGTGTGGAACAGTCCATATTGGCAGAAAGAATGAAAAAAATCTTATTATCTAAGTGTTGAGAGGTCAGAGATCCGAGATGTAGAGAAATCTGGGTATCCTGGTGCATGCAGCACAGGAAGTAATCAGGAAAGTTCACAGAATTATTATGCTTTATTGTGAGGAATATTGAATGCAAGAGTGTGGAGATTATGCTTCAGTTATACAAGGCATTTGTGAGAACACATCTGGAGTACAGTAGTGATCACTGTACGTATGGAAAGTTGTTAGTGCGTTGGAAGCACTTTAGTGAAGGTTAAATAGACTAATACCTTGAATGAGCAGATTGCCTTAAGAGAAAAGGCTAGACAGTTTAGGCCTGTTTCCACTGGAGTTCAGAAAAGTGTAAGGTGTCTTAAAATAAAAGATCCTGAGAGTTCTTGACTGGGTATACTTTAAAAAGTTGTTTCCTCTTGTGAGAGAATCTAGAATTAAGGGTTATAGTTTAAAAAGAAGGGGTGACCTATTTAAAACAGAGATGAGTTTTATTTTAAGAGGATTGTGAATCTCTGGAATTCACTTCATCAAAATGTGGATAAATGCAGAATCTTTAAATATTTTTAAGGTACAGGCAGATAGATTCTTGATAACCAAAGGGATGAAAGACTATTGGGGATATGCAGAAATTTGGAGTTGAGGTTAAAATCAGACCACCTCTGATCTTATTGAATGATAGAGCAGGTCTGAAGGGCTAAGTGGCCTTGTGTTGTTGTAAAGATGGGAAGAAATTTAGAAATAGGTCAATCGTGAAGTATGTTGTTTCACAATACATTGTATTGGCAGTTGATTTTAAATGGAAAATTTTAGAATGATTTCAACATTTGTATTGTATCAATGTGTTTCATCTTCATTTATTTCCTTGTGCATCTTTAGCTTTTCTGTACTTAACAGTGCTTCTTGGCAGACAGAATTCCTGGGAAGACAACCTTGCACCAAAACTTTGCTAATACTATTCCTGAAACCAGCGCAAGGGAAGCACTTACAAAGTGTTCTAGTGCACATTGCCTAGATAGTCTGACTAGAAATGTGAGTCTCAACTTGAATGTGAAACATCACATTATTAAACTAATTTAATATGTCCCATTTTCTTTCCTCTTTAGACCCTATGATTCTACATACAAATCATCAACTATCCAAGAACCTTGGTTTCTTGAGTGGTCCCCTAGGTACCTTGACTTTAAAGTTTCCATCAATTGTTAGCCTTGGTCCAGCAGTGGCTTTCTTGCATCAGAGATGGAGGTTGTTGTTTTAGGACTTACTTTAGGATTTGACTATACAATTTAGCCTGAAACAAGGAAAAAAATCAGTAGTGGTAGCAAATGACACATTCTTGTCCAAATCATATACTTCAAAATGGAAATTCAGTAAAACCAATATTTTTATTTCCAATTACTACTCATTTATACTGAGGTTTTTCTTCCTCTGAGAGAGCAATGCATTTTTAGAGGGGCCATATTTTAGCTAAGACATAAACCAAGGCCTTGTTTTTACGTTCAGGTGGCATAAATGAACCAATAGTATTATTTAAAGAAGGGCAGGGGTTTTCTTCCAGTATCCCTAAACAATTAGCCTTCAACCAGCACTAAAGAAATATGAGCTGATCACTTACCTTAATGTTGTGCCTGGAAACTTCATGTGTGCAAATTGACCACTATATGTGCCTGCATAACAGCAGACACTTCAAAGTTACTTCTTCAGTTGTGAGATAGTTTGGGAATTGACAAGTATGCAAATTGTTCAGGAATCTTGAAATATAAGAATCAATGCAAAAATATCGATATCCATTAATTTATTTTGTGCCATTCAAGTAGTTGCTTGATACAATTTTAATGGAGTTGTAAACCAATCCTAGCAATCAATCTCGATAAGTTCATTTCCAGCAGCACTGTTTTAATTAGTGTAATTTTACAGTTGGTGAAAATTGCTCATGTTTGCACCACCTTCTCCTTATGAATGTAAGTTCATTCTTTCTTTCACCCCCTGTGAGAGCAGCAGCTGGCCTACATTCACTATCTCAACATCACAGACATCAAAAACAAACTCATGTTATGCCACAATCGGTGAATTCACCGGAAACACCACAACATGTAACATTTATTTCTGTACTTAACTCTTTCGGAACTCCTAACGCCCCATCACTATGAAAATCATTTGAATCAATGAAAATGAGTCTGAGGCAACTTTATTAACGTTCAGTTAATGTGATCTGCCTGCTATCCAGAGAGTATTTCCAGCAGTGGTGTTTTAGTTAAGTGTTATGTTACCGCTGGCGAAATTGCTGGTATTTGTACCATTCTTCTCTGTCTCCTCTTTCTTCCCCAACCATTTATCTCTCCATTTATCTGGTAACATTGAAATTTGATTCTACAGTAGTGTATTAATACCTCACCTGTGCACATTCTTCATGTGTGAGCTTAAACATCAAGGATTGTAAATGATTTGGCTGTGGAGCGCTGATTCTGATCATTGCTTTTAAAATGAAGCAGACACATTGGATAGTAATTAGGAACAGATAGTCTGCCTGAATTATTTTTTACTATCCTTAAAGGATAGTGTCATCTATTCTAGTGCTCCTCCAATACTAAGCGGGCTACAGGCAAACGTGCTGCCTTTCTGATTTATTTGGTTTACTTCATACTACACACACATTTAACTTCTGGGAGCTCTATTGTTAATTTAAACAATAACATTAATAAATAGCAAACAGACTATTCAAATTCATGTACTGAAGAAGCATTTTCACTTATAACTGGAGATGCTATTCATTAACAATGACACCATTATGTGTGTATCTCTTTGGTGCTGGGGAATACAGCCAAAGGAGGAAAGAGAAATTTGCTTCTGATTGATTCATATAGCTGTCACTGTCAAAAGTACTGTAGAGCAATATACTCCACAGAAAAAGCTATTTTACTCTTGTTGTGAAAGGATTTGAAATGAATTGCGCACTTGTAAATATATATGACAACTTACAGACTAAAATGACTTGTTATACTATAAAAACATCTCATCACAGAGCAGACATGCACACAGTTCTGATCTTGAGTGGGCTGTAAATCAGGGCACAAGCCATTCCCCGTTGCATATATCTGTTGTCTACTGGCCAGTGATGGAATATCTTTTGGAGACATTTGCTGGTAGATTGTAGGCCAGGCCACACAGATCTAATTAGGAAATAAATGCATGTACAGTTATAATTAAAAGTCCAGCATCTCTGGATTACTACACATTTCACACTTTAAAGTATATGTTAGTCATTCCACCTCAACAAGTCAATATTGGCCTAGATATCCCCATTATGGTAAATTAATAATGGTGATCCACTCAAATATATTTTCTTCAGGAAGAGGCTGCATGACTATGGACATGGTGCTGGAAAATAGGATTGGACAGGATTGCTTTTTTCTCAACTGGCACAGACAAAAGGAGTTGAATGCCTTCCTTCCTATTGTAAATTTTGTATGATTCTACATTTAGGGTGCTAAAATTACAAACCATCAGATTCCAAATCCAACATTATGGTTCATTTTGTTTTCCAAAGCTACTAGTCAGAAAATAAAGACAATTTCCACTGTAATCAAATGTTTCTTTTTTTGGGACAGTTTTCTCGTAGCCAATTTGCTTGTGCTAATTTTTAGAAAAAATGTAAGGAGAGAATTAGAATTAAACAATTATTTGGGATGTTGTTAAAATTACCTATGGCCCATTGGAAACCACATGCACATCCGGGCACGGGAAAAGTGAGCATAAATGCTGTATTGGTCCCATGCTCATTGGCAGAGTAGCAGCACTCAAAACACAAGCAGACGGCAAATTCGTCCTGAAAATTCAGTCACTAAGGCAGCTGGAGTTGTAAAGTCTGAGTCTCTGAGGTGCCACTCTTCCAATCACAAGCTGGATTTTTCCCATACTCTATCCTGATAGGCTTACTATAAATCTATCAGCAGCAAGCTGAGAATAGAACAACCCTGTGGTTGAAGGAGCAGCAAGAAGGTATGTGGTAGCAGTGAGGGGTCTTGGGACATGGTGGGGAGAGAGAGTGGGAGGCTACAGGGATTGGGGGTGACAGGTAGAGGGTTCAGCTGCAGGGTTGGGGCAGAAAAGAGACAAAGAGGAAACTGCAGGATTTTGGGGAGAGATAGAGAGGTGCATGCTGCCAGGGTTGGGAAAGAAGAGAGGAAGTTGGGAGAGGTTGAAGGGGTGAGAAGAAGAGAATGAAAACAAACGCTGGGGGCCAGAGGGGAAGAGAGAGTGGGAGTCTGTATGATTCACATACAGAGAACTGGAGGCTGTAGGGGTCAGGAATAGGGAAAGCTGCAGGGGTGGGGCAAATAAAACAAATGAGAGAGATTGTGGAAGGAGGCTTCAAGGGAATGGTGTGGTGAGAAGGAGGCTGCAAGTTAGAGACAGAGAGAGAGGCTGCTAAGGAAAGATGAAAGTGCAGGGAGAGAAGGGAGGCTATAAAATGGGGATCTAAAGAGAAGAAAACTGCAAATAAAATTGAGCAATTTTAAATGTTTTAACACAGGAATATTCAGCTAACCAGAAGTCGGGGGGAAAAAAAACCAGAAAGGTCTGGCAGAGTCTGTGCAGAAAAATCAGAGTTAACATTTCGGGTCAATGACCCTTCCTCACTAGATCTGAAACACTAAGTCTGACTTTTCTTCACAGATGCTGCCAGATCTGCTGTGCTTTTCCAGCAACTTCTGTTTTTGTTCCTGATTTACAGTATCCGTGGTTCTTTCAGGTTTTATTCAGGAGTCAGGAATACTGGAAATCACTGAGGTAATTGATCCTTTGCACATGAGTGTGGAATTTCTAGCTTAAGGCTGGCTATCTTCAGAAGCTACTATATTGAGGGGTGTATGGCGAGTGTTTGCATTGTTATGAATGCTATTGCAATGAGCACTGTCAATTGATAGAGTTAATGCTGAGATACAGTGAAAACTGAAACTGCCCAGTTAAAATATTCCAGTTTTGTGTATATGCAGTGGAAGGAGCACTAGCTGTCATCTTGCCAGTCTGTGTAAGGGTTATTTAGGTTTATTTTTTGTAAAAGTGTATCAGTCATCTTGGAGAAAAGAAATTGCTGCTACGTTATGCCCATTAATTTTGTGAATTTAAATACTGTGGAGTGTAAGAAATGAATACTTTTTTTTGTTGTGGCTTTAGGTTTAATGGTGAGTTGATAATTATGAAGGATACAAATAGATTTTTCTAATTCTGCTTCTAGCTGAGTTCAAACACCTCATATGTCAACACAAATACAAAACGTATAAATGTATTATTACTATGTAGCTGCATCTCTGAATAATTAGCGCTAATGAAAATGTAGCTCCTGAAAATTAAAAGTAATCCTTTGGCAAATCTTAAGAAGAGCACTCAGGGTATTGGGTGGAGCATAGAGTATTAATTCCTTTTTCCAATTCTTGAAACATGGTTAAAGTTGGGGGAATGGAGGTGGGATCAGGTAATAAGGGACCCAGAAACAGGAGAAGCACCAGGGCCCAGGTTTTCTTTTCCTAGCTTTGCCAAAGGCTTTAGTTTTTTTTTTAATGAGTTTGGGTTAGTTTGCTCCATAAAATGTGAGCTGCT
Organism: Rhincodon typus; assembly: GCF_021869965.1. Classification (NCBI taxonomy): domain Eukaryota; kingdom Metazoa; phylum Chordata; class Chondrichthyes; order Orectolobiformes; family Rhincodontidae; genus Rhincodon; species Rhincodon typus. Next base: position 19,955,216 of record NC_063351.1, on the reverse strand, counting down.
GATGTCAAACTTTCATTCTCAGTTTCCGTTGGGGCTCCAGGAATACACAGTTGTTTATTCTTGATGGAACCTCTTGTGCAATAATTCATCATAAATGTTGTTTTGTCAGTGTGCATCTCAGCATGCACCCAACTCGGGACCCATTTTTTTGGTCACCTTCTAACTTTATTTCAAACCGTAAAATGAGACTGTGTCTGTCTCACACTGTGCACTGGGTTCTGAACCTGGATTCTGTTCAATAAATAACAATGATCTGAGCACCCATGGTATGCACAATTCCACATTTCCAGTTACCCTGGGGTGCTGATTGACCTTCTCATCAACGTGCTCCAATTCTTGTGGTAATGGTGTTTCTGTGGTAGTCGTTCTATGGCAATTATTTACAACAGGATGGCTTGCTAGTCTATTTCAGAAGGAAATAAGTGTCAACTGCATAACTCGTGACTACAGTCACATACAGACCAAAACATGGTCAGGCTGGCTGGTCCCCTAGCCCGAGGCACATGCAGAAAACTATTGGGATTGTGCTACAATGCACAAACTTATTTTACGTAGCCAGCCGCAAGTTATCGTGTTTACTGAAAACAGATGGATGAACAAGTGCAAAAAGCACTTCCCAGGAATCAAAGGTGAATGCACCAAATATGCTACTTGTAAAGTAATACAATTGATCCCTACTCCACTAAATAATATTAAGCCTTTCTTCTCCCCTCACTAGTAGCCAACACCAAACAGATGAAATTTAATCAAAAATGAGCACAGCTTCAGTCAGGTGACAGGTTTAGAGTTGGAAAAATCTGATTCCCGACCCACCTCCATCTTTAACTGAGTTGGGAGTGCTGACCAGTTGTTCTCAGGAGACGGGTAGATAATGATAATAAATCTATTTGTCATGTTATCCTGCTTTTGGACTTTTAGTTATGGATGGCTGAGCATCCCCACTTTGAAGACTTCAAATTTCCCCAACCAATCTCCCCCTTCACACCTCAGGATCGGATCAGATTGGCAGATCCATAACCCTGCTGGGATCACACCCCCTTCCCTGCCTGATTGAACCCTTTCCCCCAGCTACTCGACCAAGTTCTTTCCCTCCCCCGGGATCAACGTCATCCCCTCACCCACCTCAATCCAACCCTCCTCCCAGTCCACAATTCCATTACCGCATTACGGCTGTGGGTGTACCTTATCCATCCAGCTTCATTATTGATCTGTTCCCCATCCCTTTCAAACAGGCTTCAACCCCTTTGTAATATCAGACATCTGCTGTACTCTCCTCATGTTGCAGGACTATCATAATCTTCATATTGCCCAGATTAATGAGCACTAAACCAAAATTCATCTTATCCTGCTCCTTAGCAGGTCAGAGGCCCAGGAATTTCACCAACAAACTAAACCATGCTCGGTTCTGTGGTAGGCATATGTAAGACCAGCCCCTACCAACAGGGTAGAAAGGTGTCAACAAACCCTTTCCTGACTGGGTCTGCCAGACATCCTTGTTCTAAAATAGTGTAGGAAAACCATGAGGTACTCCAGTGAGAAGAGATTCTCTTCCTAATGCGTGGTAGCAATCAGGTACAAGTCTGATTGATAAGGTAGACATTGTAACAAAGACTATGGACTGAACTTTTTCATTTTTTACTGTCATTTGTGAGGAACTTCACCGAGCATTTCCTACCATGACCTAAGGCAACCTTTCTCCTGTAATTTTCCATTGCTCACTTCATTTATTATGCTTCAGAGCTTCATACGCTTTTCCTGTTCAAGTCAGAGTTCACAGAGCCAGAGATGCTTGCCACTGCTAGAAGCTTTTAGCACTCTCACATAATTAATTCCTGGATCCACAGCACTTCAAACATTAAAGCTCAATCGCTATGAGTGAGGAAATAGCCTAGACAGGGAAGCTGGCGCCATGCTTCACTAACAGGGGCTGGTGGACGGGGTAGTGGAGAGGAGAGTTCTCCTGTTTTGTCCGGATCACCAAGGAAGGCCATGGCATCAGACACTGCCAGCTGGGCAGAGGTAGCCATCAGGGTCAGTGCTGAAAAGAAACCTCTAATGATGTGGAAAGGAGGTCAGTGAACTCCTGCCCTCTGCAAGGCTAGGTGCCAACATTTTCTGTCTGACTCACCATAACTCTGCCACTAGAGATATTTCCAACCAAGCCTAATTGTTTAGCGCTCCCACTTTTGCATGCAGTAACTTCTCTCAAGAGCTCTCACCCATCCCATCCCTCTGCATCTATTGACCTTCCTGCCCTCTGCACTTCCTGTGCACTCACTGGGGACTCCTCACTATCTTTTTTTACTGCTGCATTGCCACTTACATCTATTCCACTGACATTCATTTCACTCATTTGTGGCCTCATTCATATTGACGTTCATATCTTCACTGCTTATGAGGCGAAAGTGTTTGCACTGGCTGGAGAGAATTGAAACCATTCATGTTGGGATGCTGAGATCTCCATGGCGAGAGAACCAAGTAAGCTTCGCTGCGCTGCTGTTGTGCTATTACCATCACTCTGAATCTATTCTCTTCTCTTATGCAGTCTCAAGCAGCACCCACGTGCCCTCTGTCCCAGAGGGCAACTCCACACCTCATCAGGTCCTCCTCCAGTTCCAAGGAAGAACATACAGATTTTCCCTCAGAAGATGCATAGACAAGTCCTTCTCCTGCAACTTCCACCAGCTCAGAGACTGTCACCTCTGTGTTCGAGAGCACAATCTGGTGAGCCACATCTGCACAGCCAATTGAGGAAAAGAATGGCCCAGATCACAGGCACTTGGAAGACTGCCAAGAGCAGGCAATGGATTGACCCCATTATGGCAGCCATCACTAACTTCGTCTAAATCCATAGAAAAGACGTCGGGAACAGTAGGCAAGTTCTGTAGGCAAGACACTCTGTAAGCTGGAACTATATACTGTGCACTTGGTGGTTGCCATGAAAAGCCAGGTCCAGCAGAACGCTCAGTGACTGCTGAAAACACACTTAGATCAGCACTCCAGCACTTTAGCCATTGGTGCTCAGCATCAACATCAAGGCAACAGGGAGATGAGGCACCTCAACCTCATCCCAGGTCCCCCTTCCTCTCCAGGAGGCAGGGTGGTGTCAGCAGATACCCAGACAATGGAGTAACCCCTCACACAAGCCTCTTTGCAGTTACCTCTCAGGATACTCCAAAGGTGCCCATCCCCCTCCTCCTTTACCCTCCCCAACCGTAGGATTTGCAACTGAGGAAGGTAAACCTATACATGGGCAGGACACTCTCGGCATGTCTGCCCTTCTAGACACACATGCCCCCTAGGTTGTCAACCCAAATCTTTTCAGGTCACCAAGTTCCACTACAGAGCAGGCCTTGTGCACCCCAACTGCACCAAGAGGAAATGAGAAATGAATGCTCTGAGGGCACATCTATGGCAAGGGTGAGACTGCATTGTAAATATACTTTAATATCCATAAATATATAAATGCACTTTAAATCATCACATGCATTTGTCTGTCATTTCAAGTGTTGGATCTGATTACATGGCTACCAGGCCAGAACTAAACAGTTTCTCCATTCTTCCCAAGGAGGGTGGAAGCTAGACTGGTGAGGCATTGCTCATCCATGAGAAGCAAACTAGATAGCGGTAGATTTCAGAAATCCACCAACCCTTTTGTTTATTAGCACAACCAAGACTTAGCACTTTACTGAGGAGACCACTGAGGCTGAAGTGAGTGAGAAAGCTCTGTAATAGATCATCTCTCCGCTCCTACCTCACATTCATGGCCACTTTGTATGTTTGAATATATGATCATTCTCCAGAGGCAAAGATTTATTCCACCAATGTGCCTTATCAGAGAGCGCACACTCATTTAAGGATGCATGATGTCTAATGCTCCATTAACATGAAAAATCCACCTCCTAACGCAAACATGTCCACCCCACCCCCACAGACAAAAAGTAACTTGCTTCACCTACTGTGAATGTGTTGACAGCTATTCTTCATCTTTATTGTGCAGAAGAGGTTTGCTAGACTATGACATGCTTTCTAGGTCACTCTCCTGAGAATGAATTCCAGATTCTACTTAAAAGTTCAGATTTCCCACTCCCATCATGCACACACAGACACACACACCATGTACTCTTTTCCATTGCTTTCCCTGTCAATCCCAATACCTTTTAGAGTACGAGACAACAAGGTGCAGGGCTGGATGAACACAGCAGGCCAAACAGCATCATAGGAGCAGAGAGGCTGACGTTTCGGGCCTAGACCCTTCATCAGAAAAGGGGGAGGGGAAGGGGGTTCTGAAATAAATAGGGAGAGAGTGGGAGGCGGATAGAAGATGGATAGAGGAGAGGATAGGTGGAGAGGAAACAAACAGGTCGAAGAGGTGGGGATGGGGCCAGTAAAGGTGAGTGTAGGTGGGGAGATGGAAGGGGATAGGTCAGTCCAGGGAGGACGGACAGGTCAAGGGGGCGGGACGAGGTTGGTCGGTAGGAGATGGAGGTGCGGCTTGAGGTGGGAGGAGGGGATAAGTGGGAGGAAGAACAGGTTAGGGAGGCAGGGACGAGCTGGACTGGTTTTGGGATGTGGTAGAGGGAGGGGAGATTTTGAAACTTGTGAAATCCACATTGATACCATTGGGCTGCAGGGTTCCCAAGCGGAATATGAGTTGCTGTTCTTGCAACCTTCAGGTGGCATCGTTGTGGCACTGCAGGAGGCCCAGGATGGACATGTCGTCTGAGGAATGGGAGGGGGAGTTGAAATGGTTCGCGACTGGGAGGTGCAGTTGTCCCACCTCAAGCCGCACCTCCATCTCCTATCGACCAACCTCATCCCGCCCCCTTGACCTGTCCGTCCTCCCTGGACTGACCTATCCCCTTCCTAACTGCCCACCTACACTCACCTTTACTGGCTCCATCCCCGCCTCTTCGACCTGTTTGTTTCCTCTCCACCTATCCTCTCCTCTATCCATCTTCTATCTCCCTCCCACTCTCTCCCTATTTATTTCAGAACCCCCTTCCCCTCCCCCTTTTCTGATGAAGGGTCTAGGTCCGAAACGTCAGCCTCTCTGCTCCTATGATGCTGCTTGGCCTGCTGTGTTCATCCAGCCCTGTTGTCTCGGATTCTCCAGCATCTGCAGTTCCTACTATCTCTGATTCACCTTTTAGAATACCCTTGCTCCCATCCAGCCCCTTTATTTGATAATGAATATGCCCTATTTTCCCACTCAGCCCCTGGCTTACCACATTTTGATGCCCACTATCACTATCCAGTGTCCCCCATTGAAGCCATGGTAATGCTGACTTGTGAAAAACCACACGCTCCCGCAATACCCTGTGCGCTCTCATGCAATCCTTGTATTTGGAGTTGCTCCCTCTTCACAGTCATTACCCCCTCTATGTCCCAGCATAATAGACCTAATGGCTACACTTGTGATTTCCCACTTTTCCCAACATAGCATGGACTGCCCCCTAATAACCTCACCTTGAATTTTGCTGCCCAAACCCACAATACTGACCATGGCCCTTTCATCCTCCCAGACTGACTGGCCCTGACTGATGTCTCTGACTCACCTTTACTGGTCAGGATCGACAGAACTGACAATAATTTGATACCTGGCGTATAAGGGCTCGGATCCTGGACCTTGATTGTATTAAGGGCCGAACTGACCATGGCCAAGCTCCTGAACTGAGATTGGATGATGCCCTTGACTGACTTTGGCCACACATCTGATGATCTTGATGAAGGACTACTCCATTAAACTTTGAGACATGGACATTAGGTTGATGCACATTTTGTATGTTTGCTGCATAAGCTGCTGGTACATGCTTTAGGTATAACATTGTTATGACACACTGCTGTACAGCAGCTGTTCAGTGCAGGTTAACATGACAATCGGTCTGGCTTTCTGTCTGTCCTGAGAAGCAAGACAAGCCAGAGATGCTGTGAGCTTGTACATTCTGAATGAAGCAGTAAGATGCTAAATGGCAAGGTAGACATGCTGTGAGTGTCTGAGTAAGTGCAAAGTGAGAGAGCACTAAGTAAGGAAACTAAGAGCCAGAGATGTGTAGTTGGATGAGATGGTGGCCCCCAACTGTGTGCAAAGAAACCTGGCAAAATTATTACAACGTAAGGTGCCAGTGAGCTCCAGAATGCAATAATAAAGTTGAAATGTCTTCTGAGTAAGGTCAAGATGGGCCATGATGGGTGAGGCTGATGTTTTGCCAATGCGGATTTTGTAGATGAGGGGTAGAAGCGGTCACTACCATGGAGCAGACCATGAGATGTTGGTAAATTAAACCAAATGTGGAGGCCAGGGAAGCAAATGGTGAACTTCATCCACTAGGTAACCATTCAGACTATCAAGTCAGGAATTGGTGCCATCTAACGTCTCACCAGTGACTGGAAGAATTACCAAATTGCATACAAATGAGGCAAGATTAGCTAACTGTGAGATGCAAATGCATAGAAATAAGACTCCCACTATTTAAGCAACATGCTCATAGAATCCCTACAGTGCAGAGAGAGGCTATTTGGCCCATCAAGTCTGCACTGACTCTGCAAAGAGCATCCCACCCAGACACACACCCCCTAACCTATTCCTGTAATCCCACATTTCCCATGGCTAATCCACCTAGCCTGCACATCTCTGGACACTAGTGACCAATTTAGCTTGGCCACCTAAGCTACACATCTTTGGACTGTGATAGGAAACCAGAGCACCCAGTGGAAACCGAGGCAGACATGGGGAGGATGTCCCAGTCAACATTATTGGGCGGCACAGTGGCTCAGTGGCAAGCACTGCTGCCTCACAGTGCCAGGGGCCCAGGTTTGTTTCCCCCTCGGGCAACTGTCTGTGTGGAGTTTGCACATTTTCCCCATGTCTGCTTGGGTTTCCTCCAGGTGCTCCGGTTTCCTCCCACAGTCCAAAGGTGTGCAGGCTAGGTGAATTGGACATGATAAATTGCCCATAGTGTTCAGGGATGTGTAGATTAGGTGGGTTTGGGGAATGGGTCTGGGTGGGATGCTCTGAGGGTCGATGTGGACTTAGGCCGAAGGGCCTGTTTCCACATTGTAGGGGTTCTATGGTTCTATTCTATTGATGTTCAAACTCCACACAGACAGTCACCCGAGGCTGGAATCAAAACCTGTTCCCTGGCGCTGTGAGGCAGCAGTGCTGACCACTGTGCTGTCTATTTATCTGTTCTGAATTTTTAGATCATTAAGGGGAAATTCAGACTTTTTTTGACATCAGGAATCTGAACTTTTCACTTTAGCCATATTTTACCAAATTTCTTACTATTGTCCATGCCAAGCCGGGAAAACTTTGACCTATGAGAAGACATAGATGGGCGGTCATTGTCCAGAAATGCCTTTCCCCACTCAAGTCCTCATGACATCATCTACTTAGGTGGAATTTAAAACAGTCTCCAGCATTAACCATTTCAGAACTGTTACATTATACAATATAGTCTTCCTCCTAATGTTGCTAAGATCCCCTCCACAATGCCCTGGTTTCTATCCTAGAGTGCTGCCAGACCAAAACATCTTGCTTTATAATAAGAAATATTCCACATTGTTGTTAAAGTCAGATGTGGGGTATTCACTTCCTTAATTGCTTCATTGTCAGTTTTTGAGTTGGCATCAGGTTGCCCCATGATGCTTGTTTTGCAGTTCGCTGTATAATACCCAATCTGTTACTCTCAACTCATTCAGTTGCAGGAGGAAGAATTATTGGTTGGCTGTCAGGATAGATTGATGGCTTGATGATTGATTGTATTGATCCTCCTTAGACCACATCCAGTCCATGGTGGCTGACTTTTGCTATCTCCTTTCAAATCAACCACCTCTTCCTAGGCTTGATGTATTTTTGGAGGGAGATGAATCAGCCCTTAAATTGTTGACCTATTCTCCTTGGCTCCTTACATTTTAACATCTAGTGTATCAACATTGCTTTCTACATTGTGTAATACTAAATTTAACAGCATTTTTGATCTTCTGCTTGCTATCCACACGGGCAGTCGTTATAAGGCACTTTAATATGGACGTTAAAGCTGGAATCAGTCCGATTTAATAGTTGGCAAATAGTAATTGATCAAAGCACCAGTCTTTGGAGAAAACGTGGGATGACATTTAGGATAGCTGAATCAAAATCTGTAAGCCAGCTCTTAAAGTGAGCTGGAGAAAATCAGACCTTTTATCATGTAAAATACTGAGATAATGATTTGGCTGAATGAAGAATAAACAAAGGATTTGTATCTTCACAATAAATACCTGAGGGGAAAGGACTGGTTGCGGGAAGAAGCAAAGTTCCTTGTATCATCATAAAGTTTAATGGTAGAAGATAAATATTGCAGATATTGTGGCCAAACATTTCCCTTTAGAGGTCGGACTTGGGAGTTGAGATTAATTTTAATGTCGCAATTTTGCTTCCATCCTGGCACCGCCTGCAGCTGAGCTCTTCATGTTTTAGAAGTTGAGATGGCCTTGAGTCAGAGATGATATTAGAGACTGGCCAATACTGAAGCAGCCATGTTGAGATACACGTCTGTTTCTGGAAAAAATATTCAGTCTATTATAGTGTACCAAGAGATGTGTAAAGTCCCACTCACCCTCAACCCTTGTCCCAGTTACCGACTCACTTCCTCACTCCCCTCCACCCTTTCACCCCTTCCCCCATTCTCTTCCTAGGGTCCACATCATAAATAGAGCTTAGCAGCTTCAAAATAACATTTAGGAAAGGTCATAAATCTGTCAAAGTAAAATACATCTCTTAATGGGCAATCCAAAAACTTAGCTCTGAAGAAGCTTGTGAATCTATCAAACCTATCAAACTCACCCTCCCTAGAATAGCTGAGTAAATGTATTCAATACTTAAGAACTTATTAGTGCTTTTGAAGGCGGTCAAAAGCTGATTTATGTGTCAAAGCTTACAAAAAGCTGGCCTAAATGGCTGAGCAGAACTGCACTGAATAAATCAAAGGAATGGGAAAAGTTTAAACAATGAGCTCTTGTATTCACAGAGGTTTAGTTTCCAGCATTTTAAAATGCACAACAGCACTTTATCCAGTGGTCTATTCTAATGCATAGTATTGATCTCTGACTCTACAGTTGTTAGAAGTAGCAACCTGGCAACTAAATTATTTTTTACGACTTTTAAATTTTCCAATCAGTGTACTATCAGCACTCTTCTGATACAAATCAGACTACAGAATGCAAGCAATGTTTACTCACTGTTTATGCTCTTCACCTTCAATTCAAGCTTCATACCTACCTTCTCCAAGTGTGATATAAGAGAAATTGCAATCATGCCCATCTCTGTGAAAAATATGGAAGTTCTGAAATGCCCACTTCTACGTTGAAGTAATCTGCTTCTAAATAGAAGCATATTGGGTTCATAGCCTGTCCCTTTTCCTGTGCTGCTAAAATGGCCAGAGATGATCCTTGGTGTGGGGTTCCCACTACTGACATTGAGCAGCCATTATTTTGCCAATGTTTGCTCTGAGGCAGGATCATAAAATCCCAGACTATATTTTCAAGGCCACAAATTTTTCAGTTTAAGTAAAATCTATGTTATTGCCCTGAAGTTAAATTTGATGCATTGCAGCAAACCATACAAAGCAAGCAAACAGCTTTCAAAAATGCTTCACTGCTGCAAAAGATTTTGGATATCCGAAAGTTGCAAATGGTATGATACAAATATAATTTTGGTCTTTCCTTGTCCCTTAGCAGTCATACCTTGCTTAACATCAGAAATTCTATCCTGGGTTCCAAAGTACATTTGAACAAAAGCACAAGATAGCTATTCATTTTTGAAATAAACATAATGAGCCCTAAATTGTAGAGGTCAAGATTTTGTTTTGTTATGCTCTGCAATGCTGAGGCTGCCAGAGAATTCTGGGATAGTGGATCTCCTATGCTCCCTTGAGAGCATTCTCCTTTCACTCAGCACAAACACACCACAACCCGAATGAGCCTCTGGTCAGACTGTCTGATACCTGATCTTTTTTTTAGAAAATCAATGGATACATATTCTGCCCCTTTCCATGTAACAAGGAGACACTTGGAAATGGCAGGGACGTGGTAGAGTTATTACAGAGTGTGAGCCAACTCTGAGCAATATTTGGACCGACATAGTTGTCCATTAAATACAGAGCATGTGAAAATATCTATTTAAATGTCATTCTCTATTTGACAGCAGATCGTCTCACAGCAAATAAGCAATTTAACTCAAATATTAGATCCCAATAATCCCACTCTGTTACAGCCTTTGTCTCAAGCAACGTCAGTGAAACTTCAGCATGAGTAATGTTCCCTCTCTTGCATAAATACAGAATTAACGATGGGTGAGATTGATATCTCCGCTGATCAAATATTTCAAGCAGTATAGCATCACCCAAAAAAATAGACAATGCATGCAATGAGACCACTAATATCAAAGCCTCTACCATAGTTTCTAAGACAGTGGTATCTTAATAGACTATTATATGTAGCTAGGCAAGTGATATTACAAGGTCAGATTGAGGTCATGCTTGGTTGCTAAGCAAACTTGACCATTGAAAGAAATCACTCTGAAATAGGCAGGCTAAGTTCCAGAAATAAATTTTAGTGAGCACAGAGACACAGTAGGCAAACCACAATATTAGATATATGCCATAACCTAAAGCTTTGAGATTTCCAGTGCTTCATTAAAATGTGCTTTGCAATAAAGTTGTTGCATTGTGGATTTTTTTCCGAGTCAAGTTCAGAAAATACTTAGTCACTTGGGATTGAAGCAGACAGTAATCTAATTGATGGTTCGTGTGATGCCATAAACTATGAGAGTAAAGCTCAAGATTTGATTACAACCCGAGGTTCTCGCTAGCTGCTATTATTTATAACCTAGATCAATTTTTTACATGACTTTTATTAAATTCTTGCCTTAGCATTTGCTGTGTCCAGCAGGACACCAGCTGTGTCCTCAGTATATGGGTAAAACTCACAAGAGTTCTGACTTCATTATTGTGCAATTATTGAGAAATAATCTGGCATTATTTAAAGAGGTGATAATCTACACAGTTACACATTAGAAGGATATAATGGTAATTCTCCTCACGCAGAATGAAAAATCAGGGACAGAGGTTAGCACATTCAATTTTTGGTGCTCCAGATATTCATCAATGACTGAAATTGTCAAGCAAAGCTTTATAGTCATATTTTGGCCTTGACATTATATTGTGGAAGTAATTGTGTTACGAATGCTTGGCAACTCCTTATACAAGGCCATAAGTATTTGGACAAAACAACTTTAAAACAAGTTAATGCTTTAATTTAAATAGCCAAAAAGGAATAGCTTGAAAACATATTCAGAATTATTGTGTTAGCATCTGAAGAGATTAACTTAAAAGCCTTTGCCATCATACATCAGTACAGCCAAGCATTATTTTAAAGCTGTAGACATTTCATGAGGTAAATTTCATAAAAGTTCAGAACGACCATTCACTGACTACTGGTAATATTGTCTTAACTTGTATCATCTTATGCCCTTGTAAAACATGACCAAATATTAAAGACCAACACAGGAGAAAAATATATAAAACAATGAAATTGGTATTGTTTCCACATTTCCTATGATTTTAGACAATGTTTTCTACTTGGTAAATAAAGCAAAACAGTTTTGAGTAACATAGCATCTGTAAATGTTTTACTTTATTCATTACAATAATTGTATTCACCTAAAATTAGCACAAAATATTTGTTGTTTATGTGGCTTAGGTCATTCAGTAAACTGCATCTGTGTGGATAAGATATGTGGTATCATGTCCAGTAAAAACATAGATAAGCAAGATAAAGATACAACCAGACAGTTTAATAGGTCTAGAAATAAAAAGCATTCCAGGAACCACAAACAAAACATGAATTTATTTCAGGCATAAAATATGGCATTTGAGACGCAATGGGTTGACTTTTCCGTTGGGCTTTGTGAGTTTGACTTTCAGCACATGGCTGTTATGAACCTGCCAGTGTTGTCTGCATATCACCAGTGCAATCTTCCTGATGGCAGCTTCCTAATTGGCTGCCTTCATGCAGGCTGTCCAAATAAAAATGGTGGGCAGTCTCCATGACAGAAGGACTATGGGATGTCAAGCTGGCAGTCCTATCAGATCAAACAAGCATTGCTGAGGTAGGCAGGTGAGTGAGATCCCACCTCAACCTTGCTATCCTTCTAGAGGAGCAGTGATGGACATGGTTATAGATGTTCAGCCCTTCTGGCCCATCATTTGTGTCTGGAGCCTGAGCTCTAACAGCTTGCCACAGGGGAAGCTGCCTCCATTAACTTGATGGTCTCCATATTCAACAGGCAAACAGGTGCACTATGATCCCTCAGTGAGGCCTTAGTAACCCCTTGTTGTCACTTACAGCCCACTTCTGTGGAGTAAGGAGCTGACCGAGGTCCCAGCTTGGAGCTGGGCAAGTATTCCACAAGGGGGAACACATTGTTGAGTTATGCCAATGTTGCTTCACCTTATTTTCCCTTAACCATTACACCAAAAGGTGCCAGCAGCCTCATTATATTGAGACCTACTATTCTACGTCAAAATAACCAAAAAAGATTACATTTGAGCCAATACTTTGAATATAATGTTATAAAAGCTATGAAAAGTCAACTAGACCCAAACAGTGCATTCCACTGAGCAACATTCCAATATTTCTTTCTGTGCGGTTTAAAGTATTTATTTTCCAAGTCATCCCAATACCAACATCACAAATCATTGCAAGCATACAGCAATGGGAAGAAGGAAAAACCCAAATACATTATTTTAATAAATTAACTCTTAAAAAACACAGAAGTGATTTTAACTAATTATTTGAAATGAGGAAGCTAAAGGCTGACTATCTAATATGTATTTTTGTGAGAAATGGTCCCATGATTTTTTTCAGCTATTCTGAGTGAGAACAAAATGCAAAATATTTGCATTTGTCTTTAAATGTAAGTGTTTTACAATGAGTGGAAAAGTGATATTTAACATGGATAATTAAGTGATCTTTTTGGCTCTTTACACGTGAAGTAAAGGTATGTTGCATGGCAATATTTGCCATTGTTTTGGCTTGATTTGACAGTTTCCCACCAGTTTTTGTGTCTTCTGCTATTTGCTAATAGACACAGTTAACTCAACCCATTACCAAAGGTGCAAATATATTTAAAAATTTTAAAAGCTGTACTATGGCATAAAGGATAGGAGTTCTTTTGTGTGGTGTTAAATAAAGAGAAAATTAAACTCTTCAACTTCAACACACAGTTACATGGATTTAATTTAAATGAAAGTAAGGTCATTGAGGGTCATTTTGGGAGAAATGTAAAATGATCCATTTATGATGGTGGTGTTAAATTCTCACAGCCATATGGTGCCAAAACCTGCTATAACCCACAAGAGGGTTTATTGAGTGGACAGATGGACCCTGATAGACAGCCTGTCTAAAGCCATCTGCTGAAACTAGTTTGGGATTGCTCTGACAATGCCTGATGCATTGATCATTAACCCTATTCTAACATTGTGGCAAAGCAATGATTGATGTGAAATCTAATCCACAGGACACAAATCAGTTTATCAATCTACTTTTATAGGTCTTCCAGAAGCAATAGACACACCATGTGTCCAGTGCACTGTGCAAAGCCCTAGTAGGGATAGGAAGAAAAATACAATTGATAGGTAACCAGCCATCCTTTTAATTGTGTAAAAAATACAAATGATGAGCTCTAATGAGAAAATAATTTAATATGTTCAAAATGTCAACTAAAAATCACAAATACTCTTACCTATTTATTAGTGGTATCTATAATTCTTAGTTTTTTTTTGTCATGAGGTTGTAAAAAGAATCCTGTTGTTTAAGCCGGACTGATTGTTTCCTGATAGGTGTAATCTTTGAGCAAGCTGGGTCTCTTTTTCTTGAAAAGAGAAGCTGAGGGGTCACTAATGGACTTTCTAAATTTATCAACCATTCTGATGGAACAGACACAGAGGGCTGGATTTTTCTGGCCTTGTGGAGATGGAGTGAGAGGTGGAAAAGAGATCAGGAAAACAGGGGACAGTGTGTCAGATAGTTCCCTGATCCATGACTACTCCTAGGACTGTGTCCCAGAGGGTGGGGAGGGGAATGACTCACTGAGGCTGGCAGCCAATTAGGGTAACTATAGTCCCACTTAGGCCTATTTTGCAGTAGTGTCAGCATTTTTCCAAAGTCAGAGTGGCTCACCCACCAGGTATATAGGCCACCAGCTCATTGAAAGTAGACTTCAGCACTAGGCTCCACGGCCTAATAGTAAGGCCTTAGGGACCAAAGGCCTCTACATCATTCATCACTGTTTTTACTAAGGGTTTTTCCTTCCACCCCAAAGATCCTGCCTGCTTAGAACATCTTTTTTTGATTTCTCTTGCTGGCCTCAGCAGCACCTGAGTCACCTGGTGGATCTACCAGTCCAATATCATAGTGGGACATCTGAGTTAGCCTATGCTCCATCATCCACCTGCTGTCCTGAACTGGAGGCGGCTCCCAGAAGCAGCTTCCTAGTTGACAGCATCTCCGAAGATGGGGACTAGTTTCCCACCACAGCCGATTCTGTATTCCCAATATGAATTGATCAGCGTACAATATTGCACAAAGTCCAAATGAAGTAACGTCTTATCAGCACAAAGAAACTCTGGATTCTAAACACATCCTGGAGTTGACAATATTTTGCCTACCATAGTGATGTTCACAGAAGAGATTGAGACAAGCAGATATGGAATGAATATTTTGTTGACCATGATGAACAGTTAGGTGGAAAGAGCTCAGTACTTGCATCAATTGCATTCATTTGGATTTAGCTGATTCAATCACAACGTCATACAGTGCAGAAAAGGCCCTTCAACCTATCAAGTCTGCACTGACAATAGCTAGCGATAAAGGTGCAGTAATCCTAATTACCTGCACTTCTCCCATATCTTTGAATGTTATGATATTTCAAGTGCTCATCCAAATATTTTTTGAACATTGTAAGATTTCTGGCCTCCACTCCCTTCCCAGACAGTGCATTCCAGATTCCTACCAACCACTGTCAACCTTCATTTGAATGGTACCAGATTAGATGGCTTTTGTGACACAGTGATAATGTCCCTTCCTCTGAGCCAGGAGGCCTGGGTTCATGGTCCCACCTGCTCCAGAGGCGTGTAATAATATCTCTGATCAGGTTGATTCTTTTTCTTTTATGTGCAGAAATACTATTTCACACAACCAATAGCTTTTTCCACCACCGAATCACAAGTCAATTTTCACCTCCTAACCATCCCCATTAAATCACCCGTGTTTCCAATTGTTCAGTTTATGTGCAGAGCCCATTAAGGGCCATGCAATAACATTAACGGTTAGGGACTGATCAGGTTGATTAGAAAATATCTGATATCAGTGTTAGGTGCTTCTGGATGCCTAGGGCAGCTGAAGTAGGAAATTAAAACAACCAGCCTCTCAATTTAAGCAGTAAATAAGTGTGACAAATGAGGGATCAATAGATCTGTAACCTATTAGACCTTTCAGGGCTGTGTATCAGCAATTAGTTTATAGACTTCTACGTCAAAATTGCATGTGTCCTGGAGTTAATGCAGAAAACCTTGCTCCACTCAACATTCATACGCAACGCTAGGAGCACGGATGTGCTTTGAATTATAGTTCTGAAAATTGGCATAATTTATTTCTTCGATGAAGCCAAACCAAAAAGAATAAATCACTGTCCACGTGTGCATTGGAAATTATTAACGATGATTGAAAAGTACCTTCAGCAGTTGTAATACTTATAAGATACAGCACACTATCTGAAGCAGTCACACAGATTCAACTTGTCATCATCTATCACATAACCTCAATGCCAGATTCAAGAACTCAACAGCTTGATTAAACGGAGGCAAAGATTTATTTGAATACTTTGCGAAAGTGGTTGTTGCTGCTCGCACAATAAAGACCTGAAACATTTACTGTTCAGGCTGGGCAAGCACATGACTTTGGAGCTGTTTCATGACAATATGAGTTTTAATTCCAGGTTACAGTTTTACACAGAGCTGCACGCTGCAAATCACTCTCGACCTACTTTCTCAGACTAGTAACACTTAGCAAAATCGGGCATGCACGAGGATTTGAGGAAAAGCATGATTTACCACTTCTGTTTACTCCTGAAAAATCCATGTGAAAACATTAAGTGAGTGCAGGATTGATATCTTCAATATTTTATTCCACAATTGCACACATTGTGTTTTTTTAAATTTATTCATGGGATGAGGGCATTACTGGCTAGGTAACGTGTATTGTCCATCCCTAATTGCCCAGAGGACAGTTAAGAGTCAGCCACATTGCTGTTGACTAGGTAAGGATTTTAGTTTCCTTCTCTAAAGAACGTTAGTGAACCAGATGGGTTTTCCCCAACAATGGATTCATAGTCATCATTAGACACTTACTTTTAGATTTTTTTAAAATTACATTCAAATTCCACCATATGCCACAGCAGGATTTGAACCTGAGCCCTCAAGACATTACCTGGATCACTAGATTAACAGTCCAGTGATATTACCACTAGGTCATCACCTTACCCCTCTGTGGCCTTGTATGAAGAATAGTGAGTTATTTTGATGCAGTATTGGATGATCATCTTCAAGAGTAGAAGGAAAATCAAGAGCTCGCACTGGGAGAGCTGGCAGTGGTTCAAGAATTCAATTCTAAGAGGTTATGAGTTTTGCATTGTTTGCTTAACTGAGGCATGGCATTAACATTCTTCTTCCCAGTTTCCTGACCAGTCACAGAATACAGGTGCACGACAGCATGCACTTTCTGTTGCACTCCAATTTAAAGGAACTACACAAGAGGGTCAGAACAACTCACTTTCATTGAGAATGCAACAGAGAGAAGAACAGATGTACAATGTAGGAAAGCTGTCCCTTGGTTCTTTAACACTTACTTGGAACCCATGAAGTGGGCTGAGAGGGTCTGCAGATGGTAAAAACATGCAGACTCGCAAACCAAACAGGAGTTAGCAGCAACAGCACGAGTGTATGCCTCACATCTGGATTCAGAACTTAAAAAGTTTCATTGACCTCATTAAGGCAGGAAAGATGATGGACATCCCATTCAAGTGCCAAGTTTACATTTTGAATTGCCCAGAGGTCTCCTACACAACACTCCTCAGGGTAATATACCCTGCAGCTTCACGCACTCCTCTCTGTCGAGGTATGTCATCACATTCCCACCCAAACTGCCCCACGTGCCCACAACTTATTGCAATCTCACACAGTCCTACACAGTCACCCTCCATAACTGTCATCATACCATCGTCTCCACACAATCTACTTCTCACATCCATAGCTGTCTCTCTCAATGCAGGAGAGGTGAGCGCAGAACTTCAGGGAGAGATGGTAACCCAGTGGGCGACTATTCAATAATAGCCACCATCACCACAGTGGAGAAGGAGGAAGAGGAGACCAAGGAGAGCAGAAGATTGTCCAAACCCAAGGCAAATGGTGAGGAAGAAATACTGATCTCCCAGATACCTGATGGAGAATTAGACCGCTACATGACCCATTGAATAGGAAGCTACTCATCCCTGGCCCCAGATTCCATTCAAAGCCTTTGAAGTTTTTAGACTTAACCATATCTAATAGCATTAAAGTCAATGAACAACAGAACTGCCACATTCAAGGAATCTTGTACGTTCAACCTCATCTGCTTATTAGCAATTGTGAGGAGGATGCCAGAAGGATAATCCAAGCTGCTAGGGAGGATGGGGAGTCAAAAGCATTTTCTACAAATTCTCTGGATAAGAAACACTTACAGATTTATTTTGATATGTTCACAGGATGTGAGCATTACCAGAGGTGCTTCCATTTTTCCTACGCTTAATTGTCCTTGAGCCACTTTCTCGAACTGCTCCCGTCCATGTGGTGTAGATATACCCACAGTGCTATTTAGAAGGGACTCCCAGAATTTTGACCATGTGACAGTGACAATAAAAATGTATTTCCAGGCCAGGATGTTTGTGAACTAAGGGGTCATTGCCAGCAGTGATGCTTCCTCGTATCTGCTGTCTTGTTCTTCTAGGCAAGAGAGATTTCAGATTTGTACAGTGCTGTCTCAGGAGTCTTGGTGAGTTGCTGTAGTGCATCTTATAGATGGTTCAGTCTGTGCAGTAATCACTCATTTCTGGTGGGCGGAGGTAATTGTAGATGGTATTGATTGAAGAATGTCTCTGTAATAACCTAGAAGGCTTGTAGACATAAATCTCAACAAGGTTGATGGGTTTTAAACAAATATTTAGTGATGAATGATTGAATTTGTTTCAATCATTAATTTTTAAAAATATATTCAGGCATGGTCATTTATTCACTCACTCATTAAACATTTGAAAGGCAACTTGTGAATATATACTAACTATTTAGTTGAGAGTTTGGAGTTTTTTTACTGTTCTTACAGACAGAAAATTACTAACCTATATGTTTTGTTATATTGCTGCATTTTAGGAAACACTTATCGGTGACCCAGAGAGCCAGTGATATTGTTGGGAAGATTGCTTCCGATTGTTTTAAATTGAGTCTGTAGGTTTGAAACTCAACTAATGTCGTGTAACAAGATTTATCAGGGACAAGTTGGACTGTGGTCTTAAGGCAGAGCTTCTCAAAATGAGGGGGATGAGCTGAAATTTTGTGATCCTGAACTCTGAGGGAGGAATGGTCACTGGGGAGCTTAAACTGAGTTATAACAACAGGGCTCCCTCTCTAACCTCGAAAGGGGTTAAAGTGGGAAAAGGTTTGGAAAGCACTGTCTTAAGGGAAACAGCGAGGTCAGCAGTTAAAGATCACAACACTAATACTAATTTATTTTAAAATGAAAGATGGTGACTTGTAAGGCTCTATGTTCGTTCTGATTAAATGTGTTTACACTTCAGTAAGGTAAAATGCATTAAAAAGGAACTGAAATCTATACTGATATTTTGCATTCTTTTTATTCATTCACGTGATGAGGACATTGCTGGTTAAGTCAGTATTTATTGCCCAGAGGACAGTTAAGAGTCAACCACATTGCTATGGGTCTGGAGTTACATGTATGTTAGACCAGGTAAGGATTGCAGTTTCTTTCCCTGAAGGACATTAATGAACCAAATGGAGTTCTTTTGCCTGACAATAAACAATAGCTTCATGGTCATCATTGGATTCTTAATTCCAAATGTTTATTAAACCTAAATTCTACCATCTGCTGCGGCAGAGTTTGAGCCTGGGTTCTGAGAACATTACCTAGGTCTCTGGATTAACATTCCAGTGATAATGCCACTAGGCCACAACTCCAGTCCCTCAATGAAAGATGGTGACTGGTAAGGCTGTAAATTGGGTCTGATTAAATGTGTTTACTCTTCAGTAAGGTAAAATGTGTTTAAAAACACTGAAATCTATACTGATGCCGGGATTGTTTGATGTCCAGTTGAGCAATCTGAACACCTCAATGTTTTCAACCTTCGATTATAATTTACTGGATTTTCACCCAGGTGGGCAAAACCTGGAGAGATTTGAAAGACATTTCAAACAATAAGGCGTAAAGTCCCTCCGTGTAATCCAAATGAAATACACAAATGGTCAAGTTAAAGTTTCTCCATGCACCTCATGCTACATTTCTCCGTTATTTATTTTAGAGGCTTGACAGTTATGGGAAAATGGAAATGATGACATATAACATTATATTTGTGATATAAATGCATAATCAATAACCAATAAATATGGAGTTTGCTTCGTGTGCGAGTGAGACCTGTACAACTCGCTCATGTGATGTGTGTGTAATTAAGACACCCACGGTGTATAACCACAATTCATTTTATACTCACAGGTCTTCAGTCAGACATAGTGTATTCAACAAACTCATCTGAAATATGTTTGCCTTTTTCACCTGAAAACAGGGCAGAAACAGCCAGGACAGATGCGCAGAAATTGCTGGAGAAACTCAGCTGATCTGACAGCATCTGTGGAGAGAGAAACAAAGTTAACGATTCAAGCCCAGCATGATGACCCTACTTCATAGCATCGGAACATCCAGATTCCCTTCCTGATAGCCTTCAGTGCGAAACCCCTAGGCTTTCCACCTACCCAGGTCCTCCTCAATCCATGTCTATATGACCCTGCACCTGCCCATCTTTCCCCAGCAGCCCTTGGCATATGAGGTGACCATGCCAGGTGTGGGCAGACCCTGCTTACCCCTCCTCCTGTTGAAGTCAGACTGCTCTTTACTGTGGATGAGCCCCCTCCCATTGATCCTGTTCCCATTCATGCTTTACCATACCACTCTTACAAATACTGTTGCCTTCTTCACAATTATCGTTTTCCCTTCTTCCCTGGCCTGCAGCCCTGAAACCCCATGAAAATATTCCCAGTCTGTTTATCACAGCAGCAGCCCCTTGTAACCACCACCCCCACCACCACACCCCGACACCCCCCCCCCCCCCCCCCCCCTCCATCACCCCCCACAAACTCCTTTTCTCCTTAGTTTCTCTGGACTAACTTCACTTCCTTGACTGGAGATGTGTAAACAAGGGGTGCCTAGAACCCTGACTGATACCTATACATCTCCCCAATTGTGTAAACCCTCCCTGTGGACTGACTACAATGGAGCCATAGCCTATCATGGACCCACTGCTTGCACTGCAGAGGCACAGGTGTCCTGACCAAAAACACCCTGAGTGAATGCCTAACCATGGCCACACCTGGACTTGTATGGGAGGCTATCCTTGACCTACTGTACCAGAACCCGACTAATGGACATGGCGAGCACAATGTTGCCTAAGACCTTGAGATGTTTTCCATGTATGTATTTCACATGTGATGCAGGTGCGAGATTGACATAGCACATTGCCTTACAGCAAACTGCATGGCCCTGCGACTGGGGATTGCAGCTGAAGTCAACTGAAGTCACCAGGTACATGCTCTGAACTCCACAACGAGAGAATTCTCAGTGAGGGTTTAGTTTGGTCATGGTGGGTGGTACAATTGGAAACTGCATATTTGTGATGCAAGATGAACATTTAATAAGGTAGTTAACAAAATAAAGTTAACACGTAATAATCTCACTCAATAGGCAGCTTCTTGCTGCCTTGCAGCAATCTCGCATCAACACCTGTAACTTAATTAAACGATGCAGCAAGTTAATTTCAATGTCAAGATAGGCCTTGTTGGACTTTTCAAATCAATCTGCCACATTTATCACTGTAGCCCACATCATTCAGGCCTCTATACAATTCTAAATAATCTCTTACTATTATTTTTATCCTTTGCTATGTAATGTTCTTGATTGTTGTTGGATTAATAATGATGGTAGTTACTAACTAAAAGATGCAAGATAGTTTGATTGAATCATACTTGTTTGCAAGCTAAACAGATCAAATTATATTTGGAAATTTATCGGAATTAAATAAAGGTATTAAAATAAATCAAACATACGTCCCACCAGCCTGGTCCTAATGCATGATTGGAACATCCTGCATTAAGGTTGTGTTCCACGCAAAATGTTCCCCTGGATCATGGAGTGCAAATAAAAAAAATTCTTGTAGAAAAGTAACATACAAAACATGTTTTCAGATAACTGTGAAGAGTGACCAGATTTATGTGTGATATGTTCATATTTATCTTGTTTCATATGCTTGAAATCACCATTTATTTACAATGATCTCACCGTAAAATGCACTCACTTATTTCTTTTGAAAATTGTTTAATGCGTTAGCTGTCTTTTGGACATTATAGTTTTGTACCTTTATTTATTTTTGCATGTCTTGCCAGTTTTCAACTTTACATTAGACCACAAGTAAAAGTGAGAGTGAGACTTGCGTATAACATTCCAAAAACAGTTTGATCTATTGTTCAGTGAATTTCAGTGAATGGACGCAGCAAAATAAAAATTAGCTGTCTGTTTGCTATGAAGCCATTCCATTGTAATTGTGTAGATCAATTTTGTCCCACTATCTATAGTTACAAGACTGTGACTGAAGGCCACTTTGAGGTAGGACAGATTAGAAGACAGGAAAAAGCACCTCATGCCTGGGCAGCCTTTGTTGGCAATCAGCTCTCCTTATGTGTTTTCACATTATATGAATTATCACTAGGAATAGTTCCTCGTTCAAATTTAATCAATATTAGCTAAAAGACCAGTTCGCTAAAAGACTGGTTTCCGAGAATTTTTTTTTGTCTTCCACAGGTATTTGGATTTTCTGCTTGTCCTAATTAAAAAATAAAACTGGCCAGGAATCCAAGGAGAACTCTCCTTTCAAGTAGTAAAATAGAACCCTTTACAATACAAATGACATCTTATCTGAAAGATGGCATTTCTAATAGTGCATGAATTGTCTACTCAAGTCTCTGGACTAGGACTTGTATCTACAATCCCTTATCTAGAGTTGAGAATGTTACCATTTACTGACATACTTCAATCTTTGACTGAGTGAAATATGCCCCTAATTTTTGCAGTACAACATCCTTCTATATGTATAGATGTACTCTTCTTACCCTGTCGTTGACATGTTTTTACAGCAGTAACATTGGTAGCTAGTGTATCTAACTCTTGGCACCTAACTTGTTCATAGGCATTGGTCAGTGTAAGCATTGTTTCAGTCGTGCTGTTCAATAGGGGACCAGCAAAATGTGATCATAAACATGGGGATGCCATTGTGCCCAGTGAGCCCACTCTGCCATTCAAGATGATCTATCCTCTATCACAAGACTGTATAAGATTTGTGGCAGGAAACTGGGATACATTCAAACTGCTGATGATGGGATCTTCTCAAGTTTGTCATTGACCTGAACAATGCATATGTGTAAGTGAAGTAAACGTCATATTTGTGTGTGGTTGTCCTCATATTACAAGATGAAAAACTCTTAAATGTGGGCCTTTGCTGATAGTAGAGCTCTGGTAAGATATTAGAGCTGTTGGTGAAGCAACACCCATGGTTGTGTAAGCATGGTTTCCACTTCAACCAACCATTGATTTAACACGCAGATAATGCAACTCAAGAATATTTAGCTCAAATATGAATGTTTTGGTGACAGAGAAGTATACTTTTACCAACCTGTCTTGAATTGCAGTGTCAATAATGGTTACAATAATCTACAAAAGGTACAACTATGCAACTATCAGGTAATTTCTGAAAATGCTTCTGTCTCATTTTCAGAATTTCCCAAGCCTTTCTAAACTCAATAGAATTGGAGAATGGAACTTGTAGCTTCAAGCTTTCCCTGAAGATTATTAATGTAGGAAAAGTAAATATAAATGGAACACAGGAGAGATACTCTACCTAGAATTGGGTATTTCATTTTTGCAGGACAGAGGTAACTGGACACCCGTAGCTACTGTCAAAGAGCTTGATAGTGCCACAAACTGCTAAATTAGAACGGTGTGTCAGTACTCAAGTGTTTCATTTACAAAATCACAAGGGAAAGCAGATCTGAAAAATCAAGTTTAAAAATAAAACATTGAAAATTAAAACATTAATAATAATTCAGTTGTATCAGGGATTGCGGTAGAAAAGCAAACTCTAATCACAATATTTTAAAGTGCAATGAATGGAGAGATATTTGACGTTATAAGTACTAATTATAAATAACTTCTTTCATTCATTCATATATCTCATCTGTTGCTTGAAACCCTCATCAATGTCTTTGTTTCCTTGAAAACTGACCATTATAGCACAATGGCTGGATTATACATTCTGCCTTCAATGAATTTGAGGTTATTCAAAACTCCACTGACCACATCCTAATTCTAACCAGATTCCATTCACCGATCATTCTTGTTCTCACTGATCTATACTAATTTACGGTTTAGCAATGCCTGTTTAAAATTCTCATGCCTGTTTCAAAATATTTCCATGGCCTCACCCCAAATTTGTCTTTAAGATCTCCGCCGACCCTACACCTTACCAAGATATCTACATTCCACTTATTCTGGTTTCTTGTACATCCATGATTTTAATTGCTCTACCATTGGTGACCATGCCATCAGCTGCCAAGGCTATAACTCTAGTATTCTTCTTCTAAATCTCTCTGTCCCTTCACCTTTCTTTTCTTCTTTGACATGTTCCTTAAAACAGCCTCTTTGACCAAGTTTTTGGACATCTGCCCTAATGGCTCTTTTTATCACTTATTGCACAAGCATCTTGGGACATTGCATCATGTTAAATGTGCCATATTAATAGAAGTTATTGTTGTGGTCTTTATTCATATTGACTATAGTTATAGAAGTGTTATCAACAATATATAATAGAAAATGTTCCAAAAGTAACTGAAAATTATATGTCGTATGCACTAATTTAAATATATATAAAGATAAACATTTTTACAATAACCAAACTATGAAATAAGTACATTTCAGTTTTGGTTATAATTTTCTTTATGTATTTTTATAATGATTTATTTAATTTTTAATTTTTTCAGCAGAAGCTGCAAATCTCTCTGCTTTTGGCCTTACTTCTGAAGACAGCCAAACTTCATCAAACAATATGAACCAGCTCTATGACTGCCAGAATCCAGAAAGTGCTGAAGTACAGTCAATTATTTCTCATGTGGTAATGATCCATTATGTCCCATGTAATCGTCCTCTGTATATTTCAAAATTCCCACTTTTGCCTTAGAGGTGCCTCTACTACTACAGCATCTGATGCATTCTTCAAGATATTTGGGAACACAAATAGGTGCAATCTTCCAATTAGATATTGGAAAAATTCCAGTTTGTGTTGTTCTTTGTAGTAAATTGAAGGAAATTGAAGTAATAAATTGCTGCTATTTACAAAAGACATGATCACAATGAGAAAAAGGTTGAAAGTAAGATTTTACACATAAAAGCTGCAGGTAAAAAGCATTATATTGTTAAAAGGCCCAAGTACGATCTTTCAGTAAAGACATAGAATGACATAATTAACATAGAACAACAAATTCTAATAAATTAATCATTTAACATTAATTTGGAAACTTGTTACATTGGTTAATGCCCTTAAGTGTATTATTTATGTATGAAATAATGCTGTCAAGTTTACAGTGTCAAATGGATTTAAAATTTTTCAAGTCATGAAGGATATGGTGATGTGAGCTTGCAAGAAAACAATGTTTTCAAAGAAAAAAAAAATCTGTGTTTTTCTGAGAAAGTTTGAAAGTACTAAGTTCATATCTTGTTTAAATGCCTTGGGTTAGAATGAGCCCATTGACTGCATAAATGCAGGAAACCACTACCACTATTGGA
This sequence comes from Rhincodon typus, assembly GCF_021869965.1. NCBI lineage: Eukaryota > Metazoa > Chordata > Chondrichthyes > Orectolobiformes > Rhincodontidae > Rhincodon > Rhincodon typus. Next base: position 19,929,974 of record NC_063351.1, on the reverse strand, counting down.
ATCACATAGTTCATCTAGGCTTTCTGTGACACCAGTAAATTGGATGATATTTGAATTGTGTTAACAAACTACTGTGGGCAGATTGTTTGATCCTGGCTTGATGAGAAGAATTAGTCAGGCCGTGTTTGTACATGTTGTAAATATGTGATTGGCAGTTTGTCAAAATAGTGATTTATGCACAAAGAAATGATAACTGCAAAAGAAAGTTTTAATAAGAAATGTACAGGAGAAACCAAGGAAGCATGGGATAGATCCAGTGATAGTTGGATTAGAATGTTATTATTATTTATATGTACAAAGTTGAATTGTACTGTGTACAGAAAAGCTGCAGTGGGATTATTTTGATCATAATTAATAAAGAAGTCTTTGCACAGTATTCAGTTCAATTTTGACCATTTGAATTGTCTAAACTAAACTCCATTTAGACGTTGACCCAATTTGCTGATATTAACTGATACCCACCAAATGTTGTCCATACAAGGTTTGTTTATCGTTATGTTTAAGCTGTTAAAGAATAGTAGTCTATTCAAAATACAGTAATATGCCCAGTATTATAAAGCCTTCAAAGATCTCCAGAGTGCCTTACATGGCTTGTTAACAAGAAAATTAACAACTTTTAAAGAGGTGCATTTTTAATTAAGCCTTTGCTGTAAGGCAGCAAAGCCAGGCAAATGTAGCACACATTAGTTTGGGCATTTGAAAGTTAATTAGCTCCAAAATGTTATGATGTCAGCATTAAAATAGTGTTTTGTTTAAACACTAATTTTATTCGCATGGTGAATGGATTTAGTTTAGACTCAGGAAATCATGCTGTGAATATGTGTACTGATTCATAAAACCTTGATTTCTTGTACAATTTATAAGTATACTGTAAATTTATGCAGAAATATAAATTATTAAGATAGTGCCACTTGTGGCCAGAAGGCCATGGGTTTCTGATTCACATGCTCTGTAAGGTAATCTCTGTATACCCACATCATAAATATTTATTTCTTTGTTTCAGTACTAAAACAGTAAATTGCTGTCCTGAAAATAAGGATCATATGCGGATCAGCTACAAATTTTACACATATTTTTGTATTGTGATTCATGTATATTAGCAGATATTTCTATCCATTTGTAAAATACATATATTATTGTAACTTTTCTAATAAAAACATCACTGTTCTAGATCTTCATGGCTGCAAAGGAAGTTCATTTCTTTCTTGAGGTTCTTCATTATTTTCAGAAAATTTGTTCACCCATCTTTCTGATGCGCTGTCCAGCTTTGTTAAAAAATGTAATAATGCTGCCATTTGCAAAATGAAAAGTAAGCGTAAAAATCATACAATTATAGCAGAGATCAAGAACTTTTGGTCCATTTTACATATGTTGACATAGCCCTTCAATTTGGAGCATCTGCTCCAAACTTGATCTCCCTTCAAAGTGGGTATTTGGGGTTGCAATAATGTTATGTGGGAACAAAACATTCTAATTCCTATTCTGTTTTTCTAATGATAATCCTCAGTTTGTGCAATTGTTATTGCTTTATTGTCCAAGGAATCAGCCTTTCACCATTTCCATAATTAAAACTTTCTAGATCATGAGAACTCCATGATATCCTGTCTCAATTTTCACTGTTCCAATGGAAAGACTTCAACTTCAATCTCTTTGTCATTACTGTAGCTATCATTCCAAATATTGTTCTCTTGAATCTTTGCAACCCCCAACTATGGTTTCAATATTCTTCTAAATAAGAAGTCCAAAGTTGGAAAATATGCTTAACTGGCCAATTGGCCTGGCCCATACAGTTGGTCTAATCAATATTTTGACAAATCCAACCTTATTTCCTTCTACATGCAATGGTCTATGTATGATATCCACAGACCTATTTTCCCTTTTATAGCCTTTTCTACCTGAAGTCCTACCTTTTCCATTTGAACACCAAGTTCCTCCAATCTATTCAGCATCTTATAATTTAAAGAATACTTCATTTTACTATTCAGCAGCATCTACCTAAAATACTTACCAGGCTATGTCCTTCAGCAAGTTTCTATTTTCTTCCACACATTTTGTTGTATTCTCTAACTCAGTATCATTGACAAATTTTAATACGATATCTTTGTAGCTTTGTCCAAATCATCTTCGTAAAAGAAAAACATGAATGATCCTTATATTCTCAAGAGTGCAGCGCTCCCTCCATGCCTCCATCAAACAATTTCCATTAAATTGTATTTTTTGCAGATCAGGTAGCAACAGTGCAAAGAAAACAAAGGGCCGAATTTTCCTGTTTTTTGGTAATGTATATTTTTCAGTGAGTTTCATGATGACTGGTCTGTCATAATCTACCTGGACTTTTCTCACACAATCTTCTTCCCTTCATCTCATTACTGGTGTAACTGCTGTCTTCGGCACAGAATTCTTGGAATCGTGTGACATGAGAGGTGGCATAGTGTGCCACTGCCAGAACTTTGCAACATCCATCCTTCAAGCGCCACTGTTTGACTGCCCTTCAGCTGCTGAGAACCAGGAAGTGCCCCTCACACTGTGGTGTTCCAGTGTTATCCCCAAGGAAAGGCCCAGAGAAGCAAGTTAATTGTCTGCTTTATGGACATGGTCTCAAGGCGGATGGGGTGGTGGAGAGGAGAATGCCATTGTTTGCCCTGCTTACCAACAAAGGAGGTCACTCTAGAAACTCGGTCAGCCTGCACCAAGTTGGCATTGTGGGTCAGTGCACTATCCTGGGTAAAACACAATGTACAGCAGTGCAGGGAAAAGGTCTTCTGCCCTCCACACAGGTAAAACACTACCATCTTTCTACTATCTCATACTCATGGGGCTACCATTCATTGTATCTCTCCCACTACACATGCTTCTCACCAAGGATCATGAACTTCAATTCTCATTATTGCATACGTTATAATCACGCAACAGATCTCAATCATCTCATTCTCTCAAACTGCTAACCTTTCCTGGCCCTGCTGTTCCTACTCATCCACTGGGAACATCTTATCACCTCCCCCCTGCTCATGCATCACTTCTAACAGCTGTTCCATGTTCAGTCATACTCAGTCCCTCCCTTTGTCTCTTCACAGGAAAACTAACCTACCCAAGACTGATATCTCCACAGCATTCCCCCCCACCCCACCAACGAATGATGCACTATAATTCAGGACTGGTTGCATTTGATCTGCCAACTGGTCCGATCCCCAATCACATGGATCCCTAGGCTATGGGAGGATCAAGGACGTGACTGACCTGGACAATTCTTTGGATTAGAAATGGATATAGCCATTGTCTGAGCATGGTGGCTTCCCCGACCAACTGTTGTCCTCCTTGATCCCACTAAGAACTGGACCCTTGAGCAGCTTCTTCCAAATAAAACTGTGTTAGACCAGTGGGAGCAATTCAAGGAGGAAGTAGCAAGAGTATAGGGCAAATATGTTCCCATAGAGACAAAGGGTGGAACCAAGACCAAAGAACTCTGGATGGCAAGGTACATAAAGGTTAGGATTAAGAAAAGAAAAGAAGCTTATGGCAGACACCAAGGCTGCAAGACAGCAGAGCCCAAGAGGAGTATAAAATGTGAAGGGAGAGCTTTAAAAGAAAATTAGCAAAACAAACAGAGTGCATGAGAAGACATTGGTGGGTAGACTAAAGGAAAACCCAAAGGGTTTTTTTTAAACATATAAAGAACAATCGAATAGCTATGAAAAGAGGAGGGTCCATTAGGAACCATAGAGGGAATCAGTGCATGGACCTAGAAGATATGTGCACAATCTCAATGAACACTTTGTGTCAGTCTTCAGAATGGAAAAGTATAACACAGGCTGGAAGACTGTGAAATATTAGAAGAAATTAACATAGAGAAAAGATACTAATGAGTTTAGAAGCCTTAAAAATGGAAAAACTTGTAGGCCTGAATGGGATGTAACATTGGCTTTTGAGGGAGGTAAGGGAGGGGACTTAATGGGACCAGACAGTAATTTTCAAGTCCTCTCTGTCCGCAAGCAAGATGCCAAAGGGCTGGAAGACTGCAAAATGTTGTCCCATTTTTGAAAAGGGGAGACTTGGAAGTTACAGGCCAGTCTAAGTGGTAGACATGTTATTAGAAAGAATTAGGAGGGACAGAATATTGGAAAGACACAGATTAATCAGAGATAGTCAGCATGAATTTGTTAAAGAATGGTTACTTTGATAAATTTGATCAAATGTTTTGGGGAGGTAACCAACAGTATTGATGATGACGGTATTACTTTGATGTAGTGCACATTGACTAGCAAGATTTTTTGTAATTTCCTCATGCAAACTTGTCAAGCAAGTAAGAGCCCATGGAATCTGAGGCATAGATACTTTGGATCCAAAATTGGCTGGTATTCATCGAGTAGAGGATGATTGTAAAGAGTTGGTAGCAGAGGCTGTAGCTGTGACATTAATATAGCATGGTACCATACAGCAAGATGCCCACTCTCTTGACTTTTCAGTACTCCAAACCATGACAGTCTGCCTGCCTGCCCCTCTGTGCTAAAAAGAATTGCAAACACAGAGGCTAACAACCTGTCAGTTAGCACTGAATAACCTGTGCAGTAAAAGGAAATTGAGGCCAACAGGATGGCATACTCCAAGTAAATGCAAAATAAGTGAGCAATAAGAAACTAAGCTAAGAACCATAAAATGCATCCTGTGTAGGTGCACTAGATTCATGGTCAGTAATCACGTGACATCAGGTTATAGTCCAACAGGTTTATTTGAAAACACAAGCTTTCAGAGTCTCAGTCCTTCCTCAGGAGTTAGTGAGAGAGGTAGTATCAGACATAGAATTGATAAGTAAAAGATCAAAGGTTCATACCATTGATCAGGATGTACTAAACAAACCTAAGATGCTGTTAAATCTCTAACCAGTTAGAAGATTTTAATTGATTAATATGTATATGTAAATCCACAAATTCCTTTCAAGTCACAGTCCAAGAGAACAAAAAGTTTTATCAATGTAAAGAAGAGGTGACATTTTAGGTCAGACAATGCATTTTAGGTGTGAGGCCTTTTTTAGAATCTGTTTGTGTTTTGGTTTGGAGTCAGACCAGTTTTATTTCTAAAGTAGGAATTTATAAAATGCCACATTGACTAACTTTCAATAAATTGTGTGTTTTTTGAACAAAATAGAGTATATCTGCAAATACAAATTCACCCCATAGATTCACGTGTGTGTGTGTGTGTGTGTGTGTGTGTGTGTGTGTGTGTGTGTGTGTTCTCAATACCACCAACTGCCAATTTCCAGACACCACCCTACAACTCATTTGCTTCATCCTCGACAACAACATTTTCACCTTCGACAACCAGTTCTCCAGACATACGGAACAGCCATGGGGAACAGATTTGCTCCTCAGTATGCCAACATTTTCATGCACAGGTCCAAACAAGACTTCTTTGATGCACTGAACCTCTGACCAACACTATACACCAGATACATTGACAGAATTTTCTTACTTTGGACTCATGGCAAGGAATCACTGAAACAATGACATAGCAATATCAACAAGTTTCATCCCACCATGCGACTTACCATGGACTACTGTTTAGAATCAGTCTCATTCTTGGACACATGCATTTACATCGAGGGCAGACACCTCTGTACCTCACTCTACCGCTCCTGAGGTGGAATATGAGGTGCTGTTCCTCCAGTTTGCATGTGGCATCATTGTGGCACTGAAGGAGGCCCAGGATGGGCATGTCACCCATGGAGTGGGAGGGGGAGTTAAAACAGTTAGCAACCGGAAGGTGTTGTTGATTATAGCATACAGAGTGCAGATGCTCCGTGAATTGGTCACTGGGTCTGCGCTTGGTCTCACCGATGTAGAGGAGGCCACATCAGGAGCAATGGATACAGTAGTCCAGGTTGGAGGATGTGCAGGTGAACCCCTGTCAGATATGGTAAGTTTGTCTTGGGCCTTGGATGGAGGTGAGAGGGCAAATATACAGGCAGGTGTAGCACCTCCTGTGGTTGCAGGAAAGGTGCTGGGTGTGGTGGGGCTAGTGGGGAGTGTGGAGCGGATGAGGGAGTCACGGAGTGAGCGGTCCCTATGGAAGGCAGATAGGGCTTGGGAGGGAAATATCTCTTTGGTGGTGGGGCCAGATCGTAGGTGACGAAAGTGGTGTAGGATGATGCGCTGGATGCGGAGGTTGGTGTAGAGATATGTGAGAACAAGGGGGATTCTGTCTTTATTTATGTTGGGGAGAAAGTGTTTGAAGGCAGATATGCAGAAAATGCAAGAGATACAGTTAAGGCTATTTTGGATCTATGGAGAGGGGCAGTAGGAGGACGTCTGGATTGTCCGCGAATGGAACACTCCATCTTAGGAGGTGGTAAGGTCATGGATGGTCTGAGAGACGATGGTCTGATGATCAGGGGTGGGGTCATAATCGAGGGGACGGTAGGAGGAATGTCAGAGAGTTGGCGCCTGGCCTCTGTGATGTAGAGATCAGTACGCCATACCACTACCGCGCCCCCCACTTATCAGCGGGTTTGATGGTGAGGTTGGTGTTGAAGCGGAGGGCTGTATGTTCCATGGGGGAGAGGTTGGAATGAGTGAGAGGGGTGGAAATTGATATCGCGAATGCAGTTGGAGATGAAGAGGTCGAGAGAGGGTAGGTGGCCATGAAGTGGTATCCAGGAGGATGGGGTTTGTTGGAGACGGGAGGAGGGGTCAGCAGAGGGTGGGTTAGACTCCCGGTCAAAGAAATAAGCGCAGAGCTGGAAGCAGCAGAAAAAGAGTTCAACATCCAGGCATGAATGGAATTTATTGACATGTGGGTGCCGGGGAATGAAGGCGAGTACTTTACTGAGGAATGAGCGTTCGTCCTCAGTGAGGGAGAGGTCCGGGGGGGGAGGTTGGTGAAGACCTGGCACGGCTTGGGGCTGGGGCTAGGTGTAGAGCTGGAGCTGGGAGTAGGGGTGGAGAAGGTCTCAGGAGTGGGTGTGTGTATAGGGATCGTCATGTGGGTGGAAGCAGAAGTGACATTGTCGACATCAGTGGTGGAAGTTTAGCCAGTAATGTTTTGTATAAGCGTAGAAATAAGGTAGCTGCCGCTCATTAGTGAGATTCAGAGCTCATCATTTAAACCCCAAAGAGGCAAACTAGATCTTTTTTCTCAACATCAAGAATCAATTTTTCCATTTTCACCATATTTGCCCAGCTTCCTCAATATTTCCCATTCAAGGGAGGAGAAAATTCCACCAAGTTCCCTTTACAGCCTGTCACCTTGCATCAAAACTGATCAGTTAACTCTGCTTTTCTCTCCACACATGATACTTGACCTGCTTGAGTATTTTCAGCATTTTCTGTTTTTATTTCAGTTTTTCAACATCTACAGAATATTGAGTTCTAATCTCTGCACAGCTCTAAATCCACTTGTGTACATTCCTTTTGACACCATCGGATCAATTGTTTTGAATTCCCTTTCCTAACACAGAGCTTCTTCCATTCAGAATGCATTTATAAATTTGCAGGCATTCATTCATTCAAAAAATAGTCTCCCATCTGCCTTTCTTTTGCTAATCTAACATGTAACAATCTTCTAAAAAAATGGTCCTAAAACCCAAATTTGGGTTCCATAACATTTCTCCACTTCATCAAAAATTCCATCAAGACCAATTGATCCACAACTCATTAACCTCCCTTGCCTTTTAATAACATTTGCTACCTTCCAATTCTTTCTACAACTGGCTTCTAGATATTTCTTGTTGGTTATGGTTAGCATCTGGACACTCTCCTTTCTCCAGAATTTCAATGCAAACTGTCTAATATTTTTCTGCTTTTCGTGCTGTAACATTTTTACCTTTTGTATATCTGACTTCAGTCATGCATCTTGCCTCATTCTCCTTCTGAATTTAGCATTCTTATTTTCAATACTTTCTGTGAAAATTGTTGAAAAATATTTATTAAACATTACAACCAGTCTATAATTATGACATCAGCAACTCCTTTCATCATGCTCTTTTTTCACTAATGTCCATTTCTTGTCAGTTTATGCAAACTGCATTTTCATGTTGAGGATCAGTCTTTGTTTATAATCCTTTAGAGAGTTCCAAATCTCTCATATCTTTCTGCTTCTCCTCTGAATTTTGTATGTTTCCTAATTTTCTCTTTATTCTATCCTTGCTTTTGTAATTTATTTTTATTAATTCATGGAATGTGGGAATCATTCATGAGTCAGCATTTCTTGCCGTTCAGTGATTAAGGGGTTAGTAGAATGGTGAGTCACACTCTTGCATATTTCATAGAACATAGAATCCCTGAAAACAGGCCATTCGGCCCAACAAGTCCATACCACCCATCCGAAGAGCATCCCACCCAGACCCACACCCCATGTATAACCCACCTAACGTAACCCTGGACACTATGGACAATTTAGCATGGCCAATCCACCTACCCTGCACATCTTTGTACTGTGGGAGGAAACCGGAGCACCCAGAGGAAACCCACAGAGGTATGGGGAGAATGTGCAAACTCCACAAGACAGTCACCCAAGGGTGGAATCGAACCCAGGCCCCTGGCGCTGTGAAGGAGCAGTGCTAACCAATGAGCCGCGGTGCCGCCCCTATTTGCAGTCCATGCAGTAATGTAAGAACGCCCATAGTGCTTTTAGGAGGCGAGTTCCAACTTTTCAATCCATAAACAATGAAGGAGCAACAATATCTTTCCAAGTGAAGATGTGTTTGGTTTGGAGGAGAACTTGCAGATCATGTTACAGAATTACTATACTTCTGGTGCCTTTGTCCTTCTAAGTTATAGAGGCCATGAGTTTAGAAAGTTCTGATCGAAGAGTTTTGGTGAGTTGCTGCCACGTGCTTTTTTAATTTTATTTTGTTCTAACCTCTTGGTATTGATAACTATTTTCTATGTTTCTCCAAGAATAGTCTTAGATTAAAAGAATAAATTTATAATCTGAAAAGAGCACTAACAATTCTGAGGATTGAGAATGTTTTTGAAAGTAGCAAACAGCACCAAAAATTTGATAAAATGAGAAAGAACTTGAACAATAACGTCAAAAAAGGTTATCAGTGTTTTATAAATACATAAAATAGAAAAGAGCAACTAAAGTAAACATTGGTCCCGTAGAAGCAGAGACGGAAAAAATTATCATGGAGATTGAGGGAATGGAAGAGGCATTAAACAAATATTTTGTCTCACAGTGGAAGATACATGGTACAATCCAGAAATAGTAGGTATGCTATCAGGTAAAATGAATGAGAAAATTAAGGTAATTAATATTAGCAGAAAAAACTTTTGGAGTAACACCAAAGAACTAATGTCCAACAAATCCTTGGCACCTGGGTGCAGGGCTGGATGAACACAGCAGGCCAAGCAGCATCATAGGAGCAGAGAGGCTGCCGTTTTGGGCCTAGACCCTTCATCAGAAGAGGGGGAGGGGAAGGGGGTTCTGAAATAAATAGGGAGAGAGTGGGAGGCGGATAGAAGAGGGATAGAGGAGAGGATAGGTGGAGAGGAAACAAACAGGTTGAAGAGGCAGGGATGGAGCCAGTAAAGGTGAGTGTAGGTGGGGAGTTAGGAAGGGGATAGGTCAGTCCAGGGAGGACAGACAGGTCAAGGGGGCGGGATGAGTGCAGTTGTTTATTGCGAACCGAGCGTAGGTGTTCTGCAAAGCTACCTAGAATACTCCTCCTCCCACCCACCAACCTGCAAAAATGCTATCCCCTATTCCCAATTCCTTCGCCTCCGCCGCATCTGCTCCCAGGATGAGGCATTCCACTCCCATACATCTCAGTTGTCCTCGTTTTTCAAGGACCGTAACTTCCCCTCGGTGGTCGAGAACGCCCTCAACCGTGTCTCCCACATCTCCCGCACCTCATCCCTCACACCCCGTCCACGCAATAAGAACCAAAAAAGAATCCCCCTCGTCCTTATGTACCACCCCACCAACCTCCGGATCCAACGCATCATCCTCCGACACTTCCGCCATCTGCAATCCGACCCCACCACCAAAGACATCTTTCCCTCCCCACCCTTATCTGCTTTCCGGAGGGACCACTCTCTCCGTGACTCCCTTGTCCGCTCCACACTCCCCTCCAGCTCCACCACACCCGGCACTTTTCCCTGCAACCGCAGGAAGTGCTACACCTGCCCCCATACCTCCTCCCTCACCCCCATCCCAGGCCCCAAGAAGACTTTCCACATCAAGCAGATGTTCACCTGCACATCTGCCAATGTGGTATACTGCATCCGCTGTACCCGGTGTGGCTTCCTCTACATCGGGGAAACCAAGCGGAGGCTCGGGGACCGCTTTGCAGAACACCTACGCTCGGTTTGCAATAAACAACTGCACCTCCCAGTCGCGAACCATTTCAACTCCCCCTCCCATTCCTCAGACGACATGTCCATCCTGGGCCTCCTGCAGTGCCACAACGATGCCACCCGAAGGTTGCAGGAACAGCAACTCATATTCCGCTTGGGAATCCTGCAGCCCAATGGTATCAATGTGGATTTCACAAGTTTCAAAATCTCCCCTCCCCCTACCGCATCCCAAAACCAGTCCAGCTCGTCCCTGCCTCCCTAACCTGTTCTTCCTCTCACCTATCCCCTCCTCCCACCTCAAGCCGCACCTCCATCTCCTACCGACCAACCTCGTCCCGCCCCCTTGACCTGTCCGTCCTCCCTGGACTGACCTATCCCCTTCCTAACTCCCCACCTACACTCACCTTTACTGGCTCCATCCCCGCCTCTTCAACCTGTTTGTTTCCTCTCCACCTATCCTCTCCTCTATCCCTCTTCTATCCGCCTCCCACTCTCTCCATATTTATTTCAGAACCCCCTTCCCCTCCCCCTCTTCTGATGAAGGGTCTAGGCCCGAAACGTCAGCCTCTCTGCTCCTATGATGCTGCTTGGCCTGCTGTGTTCATCCAGCCCTGCACCTTGTTGTCTCGGATTCTCCAGCATCTGCAGTTCCTACTATCTCTGATTCATATAGAAATGACAATCTGGGGCAAACTTCACAGTCACTTGGATAAATGCTGATTAGTTAAGAAAAGTCAGTGTAGATTTGTTAAATCGTTAACTAAATGGATTTTTAAAATTAAATTGATGAAGGTAAGGTGTTTCTGTAGTGTACATAGACTTCCAAAAGACATGATAATTTTCTTTGTAATAAGTTTGATAGCAAAGGCAAAGCCCAAGTATTAATAGGGTCAGTGGCAATTTAGTACAAAGTTGACTGAGTGGCAATGCTGAGAAATCTTTTTTGTATCAGAGGAAGGTACCAGTGGGGTTCCCTAGGATTCCGTACTGAGTCCACTGATTTTCTTGCTATATATTAATGACCTAGACCTGGGTGTTTAGGACAGAATTTCAAAATATGTAGATGTCACACAGTTTGGAAATGCTGTTGACTGTGAGGAGGATAGTGATAGAATTCAGGCTGGTGAAATGGGCAGAAGTGACAGAAGCAATTCAATCCAGAGAAGTGTAAAATTTTATATTTTGTGAGGCAAATTGAGGAGATGCAACAGAAATTAAAGAATACAATTCTAAAGAGGCTGCAAGAACAGAGAGACTGTGGCATATATGTGTACAAGTTATTGAAGGTGGCAAAGAAAGCTGAGAAAACTGCTAAGAAGCCACATAAGATCCTGGATTTTATAATTAGAGTCATGGAGTACAAAAACAAGAAAGTCATGACTAACTTTTATAAAGCATGAGGCTTTAAAGGCGTCAGATCATTATGTTCAATTTTGGGCACACCACTTTAGGAGGGGAGGTAAATACTTTATGGAGGACAGAGTAGAGATTCATGAAAACAATTTCTGAGACTTCAGTTACATGGAATAGACTGGAGAAGACTGAACAGACTGTTTGTTCTCTGTAGAGAAGACTGAGGGAAGATTTGGTAGAAATATTCAAAATCATGACAGATCCGTACAGAGAAAATTCCCTCATTGAGAACCAAATGACATAGGGCACAACTGGCAAAGAAATCGCCAATGACAAGGGGAAGAAGTGCAATGGCCTGCTGGAGACACAATGAATGAATTGGCTTCACTTTTCTGTGCTGTAAATTTTCTGCAACTCTAATGCAATGCCTTAGAGTGCAGTGGAGGCTGAATTCTTCAAGGGTAAAAAAAGTTGCAAGGCTAAGGAGAAACAGCAGAGAAGTTGTGTTAATTGGATAGCTGTTTCCAAGACCCTGATTGAACTGGGCTGAGGGAGCTTCTGTGCAATTTTATTCAGATTCCACTATTTACCATAAACAGAATGTGTGGGCATCAAGAAGTAATGGGACAGGGAATATTTGTGTTGAAGAAGGAGATTCAGAAAGATTTAGTAACCAAGATAAGGCAATATCAAATAATTTTTCATAGTGAGAAATGTCTGACAATAACACCAGTGAATGCAAAATCTACAGTTAAAATACACAAAAATAATTCCTTGAATATAAAACCTTAAATATTCAAATGTCATAGTATATTGTAAAACTGTCAACGTTAAAAACTAGAAGCAATCTCATAAAATACAGGGCAAAACGAGTAATATTCACTCGCTACTGCTGAGGTAAATCATTCTTAGTAGTGCGGCTCCTCTCAACATGAATAGATACAAAGGCATTGAGTGTTCAAAGGAGACAAAACTGATAAGGTTAAAACTGATAAGGACTTTTAGGGGCGAACAATTATACGAGAGGATTTTTCCGTGTTGGTTTGGAGGATTCCTTCCCGAAAACACGCAAAGAAGAAAGCTGGTGGACAATGTTAAAAGATGAAACAATAACGAGCAGAGATGATCTTTTGATGCAACCTCTTCAGTACATTATTTTCGGCTCATTTTACCTATATTTAACCATGTTTTGATTCTCTTCACCTCCTGCGCTATCTTCCTTTGTCTTAAGTGACAACTTTCCTATTGCCTTTACTTTGTTTTCGTAGAATTTCAACTGAGCGAACAAATTCAACAGGAATAGCCAAGTTGTAAAAGACTAAACGATTTGGTTAATCATCCTTTCCGTGGAGCCAGGGCTGAATTTCAGGCTTGTGCTATTGTGACAAGCGCCCTTGTTGCCTATTAATTGTTATAGCCACGCGTTCCAGCAGCGGTGCCTTTTTATTGATGTTAATCCTAAAAAGGGGCTCACCAGCAGCTAAAACGTGCCCCTTTGTTCAGTGGCCGCGCACAACATCATTTAAAGTTGGGCCAATGCCTTGGGAACAGGTTTTGATTTTCTTTTGTGGGAATTCATTGTTAATTAATTCACTCGCCGCATAAAGCCGAAGAATTCAGAACAACCTTTGGTATTCGTGGTGAAAAAAGATGGTCGTTCCCAAAAATGCAGCTAAAAGCATGTTGTAGAAAACATTATATCAGAAACGAATCAATGCTCTCGGGATACTGTCGAAACCCCCCACATAACTTCCAATATTTCAAGTTGGTATTAATCAACTGCACACTCTAGGTCACTACGGTGTATTTTCTGATTGAAACACTGCCCTCCGTAATAATGACTTATTTCAAGGAAGTTCTGCCCCTTTGACAATATGCTAAATATTGAACCGTGAGTTTGGAGGTTGTGAGCACGTGTTGGAGACTCTGTGGTTACTTCATGACCAATTCCAAACAGATCCCGTCATTTCCTGGAACGTCTCCCATCAGCACCAGAGTCTCTGAACAGCTCCTTTCGCTCCTGGCTCCACAGGGTCGAGGCGGTTCCTCGTTAAAAGGATAAAGTAATGCAGGAGGCGGGGGCGAGGCACATGCGGCTGGACCTCATCCTTTCCGCGACACCACTGGTCTGTTGCAAGTAACTTCAGAGAGAGGGAGACGTAGAGAGAGAGAGAGCCAGAGAATTTGAGGCAGAGAGATGGAGTGGGAGGCAGGGAGAGAGAGGCAGAGAGGCAAAGAGATGGGAAAGCCAGAGAAGGAGTGAGCAGCAGAAAGGGTAAAGACATAGAGACGGGGAAAGGCAGAGAGAGGGGGGTGAGGCCGAGAGGGAGAAAAAAAAAACAGGGGCAGACAGAGAGAGGCAGGGTGATAAAGGGAGAAAGAGAATTAGAGAGGGACGCAGAGAGAGGCTCAGGAGGAGACGGTTAGAGACAGAGAGAGAAAGACAGGAGGAGGGAGGGGGCACAGAGATAGAGAGAGGAGGGAGATAAGAGAGAGGCAGAGAGTGTGTGTGTGTCCACAGTCCAGCCTCGTGCAATTGATCCACTCGATCCCCCAGCTGACACTGACCATGGCAGAAAAGCAGCTCCGGGCAGCCGAAGAGGAGCAAGAGGACCTGCCGGTTTATTTCGCCAAGCTGGGCACAGGCAGCCCCAAACCCCGGCAGAAATACGGGGGCATGTTCTGCAATGTGGAAGGCGCTTACGAAAATAAAACTATCGATTTCGACTCGTTGAGCGTGGGCAAACGGAGCGGCCGGTCTGCGGGCAGAAACCACACAAGCCAGGTTTCCCTGGAGTCAGACGGGCTGAGTGAGAGCGCCAGTGATATCAGTGAGCTGTGCAGCCTCTCTGAGCCTGGGAGCCGTACTGAGCCCGGCGATCAGTCACCGAGACTACAAGGAGGAGGCTCCCTACACCAACAGCACACACAGGTAACAAAACTACATCACTCTCATGTAAAGTGTCAAATATCCGAGATCCCGGCCATGTAATTACTCAACTTGATTAAATGGAGAAATAAGCCTGTAAATATCAACACGTGAATATATAGTTTCAAGTTAGAACTCAGGCGGACCCCAGGTTATATTCGTCTGGGTACCATTATATGTATATAGTGTGTGACTGTGTACTGTGAAATTGCTCACCGAAACGCGTTATCTCATACATGCACCTTTTATTTTAATGTTACGCTGGCAAAACCTTAGCTGTCCCAAGAGTCTGTCTTTGGACTCTATTATTGGAAGCCAAAGTTTCTACCCCATGCTAAAGAGTAGCTGTCTGTGTTTTAATATTGCTGTGGAGACTCTGATGTTCCCCTTTTGCTCCCACTGTCTTTGCCGGACTGTGTCCCGTGAACTTTCTCTGCAACTTCTGCCTTGTGATTCTGAAGTGAGTTAAGGAACATTCAACAAGGGCCCAGTTTCTGAGTCGAGTCTATTACACCACTACACCACTGTGTAAAAAGTGGCAGGATGCCGGTACTCTGAGTGTGTGCGTGTGTGGGAGAGGGAGCGACTATATGTGTGTGAGTGGTTGTGTGTGAGAGAGGGTGTGTGTGTGTGTCTGTGTGTGAGTATGTGTCTGTGTGTGAGAGGGAGCGAGTACGTGGGTGTGTCTGTGTGTGGGAGAGAGGGCAAGTATGTGTGTCTGTGGGAGAGGGTGTGTCTGTGTGTGAGAGAGTTTGTGTCTGTGTGTGGTTGTGTGTGAGAGTGTGTGTGTGTGATTGTGTGTGTGGTTGTGTGTCTGTGTGTGTATGTGTGTAGTTGTGTGTGAGAGAGTGTCTGTGTGAGAGAGTGTGTGTGTGTAGTTGCGTGTGAGAGAGTGTCTGTGTGTGTGTGTCTATGTGTGTGTGGTTGTGTGTGTGGTTGTGTGAGAGCG
>NC_063351.1:19906968-19914441 GCF_021869965.1 Rhincodon typus | reverse complement strand
TGTGTGTGTGTGGTTGTGTGTGAGAGTGTGTGTCTATGTGTGTGTAGTTGTGTGAGAGTGTGTGTCTGTCTGTGTGGTTGTGTGTGTGTGGTTGTGTGATAATGTGTGTCTGTGTGTGTGAGAGTGTGTGTGGTTGTGTGTGTGTGGTTGTGTGTGAGGGAGTGTGTGTGTGTGGTTGTGTGTGAGAGAGTGTGTGTCTGTGTGTGGTTGTGCGTGTGGAGGGGCCGCAGAGACGGGGACAAAAGGAATTCAAACATCGCCTCCACGTGTATCTGACTGATCCCCACCCAGACTTCATCCCTGTCGGTCATCTGTCAGATTGCGAAAGGAGGCGTCTGCTACAGAACGACACCCCGAACGAGATTCTCTATCTCTCCATCTTTATTGAGCATCTGGTGTATACAATAAACCAAAGGAACTGCATAAATAAATCTATATTTAAAAATCAGTGATGAGGGACATTTACTGTCGTGGATAATGGTTCAGAAGAGTTGGTTAACGATCTTGGAGGTAACGAACAAACACACAGGATGTTTCCTCATTTATTAGACTGGGAAGCCTTGAAATGTGATTGTCAAAAGACTATGATTGAGCCAGCGACTGGAAAAAAATGTAACAATAAACAGAATAAATAATCTAATATCAACAGTCTAAGATACACTTTTAAATCTTAGGACGAATCGCGTTTTAAAAGGTACCCTACTGAATTGGGATTGCATGTTTAATCTTGCTGTAAATTAATATTTTCGGTGGAATTATTTTGTTAACGTATTCTATCATTGGCCGTCAATGTCCTCTTTAAAACATGAATGTGTTCCCTGTGGAATAGTGGAAATTATTGCCGACAAAAGCCTGCCTAAGGAGATGCAGTCGATATATCAAGGGAGGAGGAGGCGGGCGGATTTCCTCCACCCTGCTCTGTCAATGCTGCTGCTGGACTCTCCGATGCTGCTGAATGCAGGGGGGTGGGAGGGAACTGGGAAATGCTAATCAGGCAGATGGTCTGGGATCTTGCTGGAGGAAGGGGGTGCGGTGCGGGGTCGAGGCGGTGCCAAGCCTGAGCTGCGGAGCTGTCTGAGCAAGCACCATTTTCAGCACCGCCAGGAAAAAAGAGAGACAGACAGAGACATCAGAAAGCATCTCCCTCCCTCCGTCACCCCCGCCTTGATCTCACAGATCGTTCACTCGACCGACAACCAGAGAGAGCTCCTGCTCGCGTTCCGTGGTGTGCATTAGAAACGGCCGGAGGTCAGAAACATGTTATCCTACCAAGGCAAGAAGAACATCCCGCGGATCACGGTAAGCACTAGCCTCAGTGACAGTGTGGCTTGCAGGCCCCCTGGGGCTGCTCTGTACCTCTCTCTGTGTATCTTTGAGAGTGAGACGAGCTGCCGGAGAGTGTGCAGTAAAAGCTCCAGCGAGGTTTTCCTCCTCACACGCACAAAAAAAGGGATGCCTCTATGTTTTAGTTAAGGGAGCGACCGCTCTGTATTGAAGCATTCAGTCTGAATGGACGCACCCAGGCGCTGCCTGAGGCTCCATTACAAAATGAAAGCAGGTCACTCGCTCCCATGTTATCCAGCAGTTTGCATTTCAGTGTATTGCAGTGATTTCATTCTGAAGAAATCCTCAGCCCCACCCACTCCTCTCCCCAAAGTGCATGTCAAGGCTTCCATAATCTATCTGTATTTCTTCTTACAAATAAATTATTGGACGGGGGTGGGGGGAAGAGAATAAATATCGAGCAGTTGCCTCCTCTTTGTAATAAAAAAAATCTTTTAGGTTTGATTGCATCTCAGTTATTCACCTCTTTTACAAAAAAAAGACGGGAGAGAAAGAAAGGAGGGTGCAGGCATGCGCACTCAGAGACCGTTCATCCTTTACATCTCGCTTCTTTGTGTTTGGCGGATTTTGCTGCAAAAACTGGGCGTAGTTGCTGTTTTCCAGGGAGGAATCTGCGGCTGTTGACCGTGTTTGTCGATTTCAAGAAATGTAACTGACCTGGATTGCTGGTCAACTAACTAATCGAATGCAAATATAAAACCTTCCGGGGGAAATTAATCAACAACACAGCCCCAAGTAATCACACACATCCTTTTCGTGTCACGTTGTTATCCTGCAAAATGTTATGGAGAAATAATAATGTAAAAGGGAACGATCGAAAATAATTACCGATTAATCGCCCCCACAAATCGTTTTCCAGTTCTTGAAATGTCAAAAGTTTGAGGGCAGAACAGAGGTTTGATCTGGATAGCATTTTGCTTTTTTTTATATAACATGGGCCTTTTTTTTCTCAGGGAGAGGCGTGGTCCGTCTGTACTTACAAAGGGCTCCTTGTGCCACAAAGCAGTTGCACTTGTAGACAGCATTATGAAAAGAACCGTTCAAAGATCATCCACATGGAGTGGAGTACAGAAGAAATTGATGCTACAAAAGCAGAAATTGATGGAAAAGCTCAGCAGGTCTGGTAGCATCTGTGGACAGAAATCAGAGTTAATGTTTGAGGTAAAGTAACCCTTTCCTCAGAAATCACTGGACCTGAAAGGTTGATTCTGATTTCTCGCTACAGATGCTGCCAGACCTGCTGAGCTTTTCCAGCAATTTCTGGTTTTGTTTCTGATTTCCAGCATCTGCAGTTCTTTCAGTGTTTAGAAATTAATGCTAGTTAGGATGGGTGATTAACAACATGGTCCCAAGGATCTAGGCTTTCAGCAGGCTTTGGAATAAATGTGAATCAGGGCAATGAAGTTTTGTGGAAAGCTTTGCTGTGTGTAATGACAAAGATTTTCTATCATTTGTAAAAGTGAGTGGGAAGGGCCCACACAGTCAGTCAGGGGCCAAAGAATAAAGGGTGCATAGTGGTCTGTAGGTCTGGAACTGATTTTAAATGTAGGGCCAGAAATAGGTAAAAGGGGAACTGGTGAAATAAAAATGCAGTTTACAGCCAACTTAGTTAGAGACTTAGTTAGATGCTGCCTGGACTGCTGTGTTCCTCCAGCCTCCCGTTTGTCTACCAGTTTTCAAACAATGCCTTGAGGATTGGAGAACCATTGGCATTCAGCAAAGCTACATGACTGCTCCTTACTGTAGGACAGGTCCAAGTTAAGGGATAAGTTGGGTCTTGTATAAGGTGAAGCTAGGGACAACAATATGTGGAATTTGGACGAAGCTGAGTTTTCAAATGGATGATAAATTCAGTGACAATGGTGTAAGCAAACCAGCAATATTTTTGAAGGGAACATTGACTCTGGTGATGAATTTGAAATTTGAGGCTCAACCCAGGTTAAACAGAGCAATGAGTTATTTGCCTGAAGCTCAGTTAGGATGAACAATCAAAGAGTTTGACAAGGGAATACAGTTTCTGTTCGGAGAGAAACAGGGTAAGTTTGCAGATGTAAAGTTTGAGAATGTTTAGCTTACTCATGATTTAATTTCAGCCAAGATGTTGCTTAGAGTATTGTAACAATCTGTGAGTTAAATATGTAAAAGAAAGGTAAAACCACATGTCATGAGTATATTATGGACACTGACCTCCATATATGTGCAGAATGTCTTAGTGGAAAAGTATATAGACAAATAATAGGAATGAGATAATGATATTGTCTGGAACCCGTTGAGGATAACTATCAGGGGTCAAAGTGAAAAAAATTGCAGAAAAGCATTAACCACGTTAGAACAGGTATGAGCAAATATATGTGTGCATGTGTGAGATACTGCAGAGAAAGGCAAAAGATCAACTTGGAATGGTCAATTGTACAAAGACCACGTAGAAGTGGAGTCAGTCACAAAGAGATAATGTTACAGTTAAGTCAGAAAGACTTTCACTGTGGAAAGCTGTGAGGAATGGGTAAGTTAGAAACATCACTGAAGGAATTCAAACAGGGAGAGGTAAGCACTGAGAAAGATGATGATAACTCTTTAAAGAAAATTTGTGAGAATAATGAAGTTAGGAATAGGGATTCAGTTGAAGAAGGTGGAGGTGTATTCAAAGTGCATAGAGAAGTAATGAATAGCAACAGTTTTAAATATGAGGGAAATGGGGGTTGTTGGAGAAAGAATATCTTACAGTGACAAAAAAAAAATTGTACTCGAAGATGTTTGAGTGGCCAGGACTTGATCAGTATTGGGTTTCGGGAATAGGAGTGGGAGTTGGTGATGGTAACATACTGATGAGGGTAGGAGGAAGAATCAGTGAGAATTGTATGAATGGGGGCAAAGGGGAGTGGGCTGTTGGAAAAGGAGAAACAGATGGGGCCATCAAACAGATAAGCCGCAGATTTTGAGTAAAAGAAATTCATGAACTCCTTGCATTTAGCTTTGGAGGTAAGAATGAAGCAATTGGGGAAAGGAGGAGATGTTTTGTCTGACCCTCTTCCGGGAGGGGAAGGGATATTTCATGACGCAGTCGAATCAGGCCACTAGAATGCTATTCGTCTTTCAAGTATTGAAACATTGGATATGCTTTTCAGCTGCATTAGTCTGCTCAGGAGTTGAGGTACTGAAAAGTGAAATTTGGGAAAGATTCTATATCCAGCAGGACTTATCACAAATTTAAGTCAAATTGATAGTGGCACATATTCAACTGCTTACAAATGAACAGGTAAACCAATAATGCAAATGTCAAAGTGGTGTGGAGGTCACTATCTCCAACACATCAAAACCAGAAGAAGAAGAAGACACCATAGTGGCATAAAACATTGTTGCTATGACTTTAAGAGCCTCTGGATCCAATTTTGACGTTCTCCAAATCCATTCACTCACTGAGTTAAAATTGAGCCCTTTGAATTCACAGACACTGTAGCTACTCATTTGGATGTTTCATTTGCACTGGAAATGGAGACTTCTGCTCTTCCATGGATCTGCAGACAAGGATTCTGCAGTAATTTGTCCCCTCTTTATAATTCATCCTCTGCAAAACTACTTAGCTGAACTTCAGCACACATTCCTTCCAGTCAATATTAGCCATTCTAGTCTGAATGCAGTGCTATAATTTAAGTATGCTACTTTGGCGGATATTATTTACAGGGAAAACTAAGGTGATTACAATATTGTGCAGATACACCAATAATGTTAAACCATTACAATCTATGGAAAATGAGTGAACTATTTCATTTTGGAATTTCTAAAAATTGAGCAAACAGAGCTGTGCTAGATTTTCATGTCAGAATTTTGTTGCTTGCTGCCTAAATATCAGTGAAAGTAAAGTCACCACATTCCTGCTGTCTAAGCAGATAGAGATGACTGGTGGCAGGTTAACCTGAAGTTCGCCATGCTTCAGTTGTGGAGTAAAGTAGAAACTTTATAGAGACTTAGACAGGTACACACACTGAACCCACACTGGTCAGCATCACTCTGCATTGCAAGCCAAAGGCCTGGCCAACTGGGAAATCTTATAAAAGTTGGCATGGATAAATTGGACTGAAGAATCTGTTTCCATGCTGTATAGCTCTATGACTCTATAACTGAGCAAACAAAACCCCAGTAATTATTTCGTTATTGATTACCTAAATAAAAACATCCATGATGTACTCCACATAACGTTACTGTATCAGTGGGAAACATAATTCCTTGATACCTACCCATTTTAAAGCAAATTGTAGGTTTTTTCATTTTTCATTAAGTTTTTTTTACATTCATGTAATTAATAAATCTTTTTAATTCACTGAGCTCTATTTTCCTTAAGCAATGCTGAAAACATTCTCATTAATCTGCAGTGTATTGACACAGATTCCAAAGAATTTGACTTTCATCAAGTTATTAATTATTAAGTCCTTTATTAATTTTCTCTGGCGCCTGGATGTAACCAGCAATTTTGTTAAAATACTCTTGTAGTTTCAGTGGTTTTAGGTGTCTGTTGTATTTTGCACAATCTTGCCTTGCAAAGAGGCATCATAAAGGTTATGAAGGCAGAAGGCCCTCGAACCCAATGTCTAAAACACTATGAAAAGCTCAGAAACAGGAAAAGGAAGCAGAAGAAAACCTTGAGCTTGCAGCTTGAGAGCTCTTTGCTGTGCTTTTACAAGAGACCTCAACCCAAAAAATACTTTCCTTACATTAACAGATGTCTCCAGATAAATTCACATCCTCTGTACAAGTGCTTTCAGCTATACTGGCTTCACTATTCCAAAATTGTACCAATCTGATAAAACCTGCTCCCAAACCTTGCCAAGCATGCTGTCTATGTGAGCGCTGTCTAGGTGATGGCCTAGTGGTATTATTGCTGCACTGTTAATCCAGAGACCCAGATAACATCCCAACGACCTGAGTTTGAATCCCAGCGACCTGAGTTTGAGTCCCACCACGGCAGATGGTGGAATTTGAATTCAGTAAAATGTCTGGAATTAAGAATTTAATGATGACCATGAATCAATTGTCAGGGAAAAACCCATCTAGTTCACTAATGTCCTGTAGGGAAGGAAGCTGCCGTCCTTACCTGGTCTGACCCGCATGTAACTCCAGGCCCACAGCAATGGGTGATAAATGCTGCCCGGCTAGCGATGCCTTCATCCCATTAATGAATAAAGGAGAAGAAAAAAGCAACAACTGTCATGAGCCATATTTTGTAGTCTGCAAGCATTGTGCGTGAGAATCAATTTGAGCCTCTTGAGGTTGAAGTGACTACTTTTTCTTTTACCTGAATGGGTAACACAAGAATATAAGAAATAGGTAGTGAGCCATTCAGCTCGTCAAACCTGCCCTGCTGTTCTATAAGATCATGGCTGATCCACCCCAGGCCTCTGTCTCTTTTATGCGAGCTCCTCATAGCCCTAAACTCATTGACATTTCAAAAATCTTTCGCTGACCTAGCTGCTGCATCTAAGGGTTAGTAGAAGAGTCTGATGTGTTCTCATCATAACAAAGCAACACCTGTGGCCTATTCTGGACCATATGACTCGCCGCTTCCACAACATCGGAGAAAATGTTGGAAACCTTTTTCATATTGTAAAATTGACATGCTAGTGAAGTGTAATTAATTACCTTCATTACCAGCAGGAATTCCTACTCCTATTAATAATGGAATATACACCAGTGTCTGCTTTGATATCCTGTAGAAATTCATACAACTGGTGGTGAGCCATGGGAACCAGTAGACCAGCATCTTGCCTCATTTTCCACTAGCAACTGTGAAGAGCAGGAGAAAAGTGTGTTTTGGTTCCATTGGTGGACCATTCAATCATTTGAATCTCAGAATGAATCATTTTCTGATTCTTTGGAGTTAAATCACTGTATAAGTATTCATTAAACTTCAGGCCATGGTTGGTACCATGCTACATTCAGAGTGAAAATGATGTGAGATTTGAACATATAAAGTAGACTGTAACTCCAAACTAAATAATAAGAGCTACAGCGATGCCATGTTTCTGAAGGAAGATAAAACCAAAGCCCCTTTTGTTAACGCAAGGGAATGGTAAAGATCACATGATTTTATTAGAAGAGAAGCGTCAAATTTCTCTACTGTCCTAAGAGATGACA
>NC_063351.1:19873484-19906568 GCF_021869965.1 Rhincodon typus | reverse complement strand
TTTCTGAAGAAGGGTCTAGGCCCGAAACGTCAGCTTTCCTGCTCCTCTGATGCTGCTTGGCCTGCTGTGTTCATCTAGCTCTACACCTTGTCATCTCAGATTCTCCAGCATCTGCAGTTCCTACTTCTCTACTGTCCTGGTCAGTTTTCCTTCCTCAGTGAAAACCATTAAAAACTCTTTTTGTTTGTGAATAAAAAAAAAATGTAAATAGCTAGAGAAACTCAGTAGGTCAGGTAGCATCTGTGGAGGTGTTTCAGGTCCAGTGACCCTTCTTCAGTTCTGATTCAGCTTTTGTTTTTGATTTCCAGCATCCGTAGTTCCTTCAAGTTTTACATTTTTTATTCATTTATTTTCTGTTTGTGGAACTTTGCTGTGTACAGGGTGACAGCCTCATTTACCCATTGTGCAATGGCACCTGTACTACAAAAGTATGCATGTGCCGATGATAAGGTACATAGTTTCATCTTCATTATTGTGTGGTTCTTCTAAAGGTCCAAAAAATGCATCTGAACTTATCATGTTATTGTTTTTATCTGTTTTTGAGAAATTAATTAGAAGATCAATAGAAAAATGAAAGGATGAGAAATTTAAATGTATAAGCCTAAAATTGTCTATCAAAGATAAACCCATCCCTGTTTTGCTGTTCCAATTTTAAGAGACAAGTCTTTCCAAAGGTTATACAAAAATGAAATTAATAGGAATTGGAGATGGAGGATATCCTCTCCACTGTTTGGAGTAATACCTGGCATAAAGAAAGATGGTATTGATTGTAGGAGGTGAATCATCTCAGCTCCAGGATATTGCTCAAGAGTTCCTCAGGATATTTTCTAGGTCCAACCATCTTCAGAGCCTTAATTAAGGACCTTCCTTCCATCAAAAGATCAGAAGTAGGGATGTTTGCTGATGATTTCAGTGTTTATGACCCTTTAGATACAGAAGCATTCAGTGTCCATACACAGGAAAACTTGGACAACATTCATTCTTGGGCTGATTAGTGGGAAGTAACAGTCACACTTCACAAGAGCCTGTTAATGACTATTTTCACTTAGACAGAACCTGACCATCTCCCCTTGACACTCAGTTGTATTATCATTGCTGAATCCCTCATTATCAACATCCTGGGGGTTACCATTCACTGGAAACATAATTGGGTGAGCCATATAAATACTATGGACTGCACTCGTGGTGCAGTGGAAGTGTCTATATATTTAGGCCAGAAGACATAGGAACAGTTTGATTTAAAAATATCTATAAACATTATGGCCGTAAGAATAGGCTAGAGGTTGGGAATTTGATGATGTGTAACACACCTGTCTCTCCAATCCATCATCTATATGACAAAAGTCAAGAGAGTTATGCAATACTCATCACTTGCCCAGATGAGTGCAACTTCAACAACATCCTAAAAGCTTGACACCATCCTGGATGTAGCAGCCCAGTTGATTGACATCAACCACTTAAACATTCATTCTCTCCACCACTGACACACACTGGCAGCAGTGTGCACCATATACAAAATGCATTGCAGCAACGCATCAAGCCTCCTTCAACAACATCTTCCATTACCCCAACCTTGTGGAAGGACAAAGGGAGCAGACACATGGGAACACTACATGTCTCCCTCCAAACTATACACTGTCTGATTTGCAACTGTATCGCTGTTCCTTCCCTATTACTGGCGCAAATCCTGGAACTTACTTCCTAACAGTACTGTGCGTCTACCGAAACCAGATAGACGGCAGTGGTTCAGGAAGGCAGTTGTCCACCATCCTTTCGAGGGCAATTAGGGATGTGCAATAAATGCTGGCTTAGCCACCAGGGCCTACATCCTGTGAATAAATTAAAGGAAAATGATCTTCGTAGTGATGTTACCATTTACAAAGACGTACAAACGTAAAGTCACCATAGTCTGACCAGACAATAGGGCTGCTCTCTCATTAGACTGAGACATCTGATGGTGGTTTAACCTGAGGGTCACTGTGCCTCAGGTGAGGGAAGAGGTTGAGAAGGGGAGTCCTGCATGCTAAGCTCAGCGGATGTGAAAATTGAGCCCACGCTGTTAGCATCACACTGCATCACGAGTCAGCCATCCAAGCTAACCAAATCCCTGTGATGATATACATAGCAATATTAAAGGAATTCTGAATAATAATACTCTTACTCTAATAATCTGCTTAATGAGCATTGTAAGCTCACAATATTAATATTTCAATGGTCTTTCTTCTTTATCCACTACTAAAATAAACACACTTTAACTGTTTAATCATTTAAATATTCCTTCCAGAGCGATCGCTTACTGATTAAAGGAGGAAAGATAGTCAACGATGACCAGTCATTTTTTGCTGATATTTACTTGGAAGATGGGATTATAAAGTAAGTTTGAGAATATTACTTAAAATTGTTTCTGTACGTAGAATAACAGATAGGTGAATTGCTATATGGTGTCCTAAATTGTTAAACAGAATGACTTGAAGTAGGGATTACCTTCCATCATAAGATCTTTTGTGTGTAACTCACTTCAGTTTCAAGTATTTTCAGTTCCAAGATCAATGTAGCTAAATTAATTATTACTTATTTTACTCCTGACATGATCTGATATGGTCTCAAATAGTACCTCCTGTACATCTGCACCTTTTATGTCTCAACGCAGTGGTTTCTGTCAGTGGGATTTATAAATTTGGGACACTGCATGCCAATTAATAGTTAGTGTATTATACCAGGATTTATGCAGAGTTTTGTTATCACTGGTTCAGATGTGAGATTCTTATCCTCAGCATTTCATCCTCTTTCTCTAAGACCAATTCAGACCTGACAGTGAATGGCCAGTTTGCCAACTAATTGCATCATTTCACTCCTAAACAAAACATTGGCAATTTTTAGCAAGTGCATGTGATTATAACATTAATAATGAAATCTATCCAAAGGTGCCTGCAATAGATTGCCTGTATGGCTTACATTTTTTGAAATAAAGACAGAAATTGCTGGAGAAACTCGGCAGGTACGGCAGCATCTGTGGGGAACAAAGCAGAGTTAACGTTTCGAGTCCAGTTGCCCTTCTGAAGACTTTAAACGTCAACTCTGTTTTCTCTCCCATCAACTTCTGCTTTTATTTCAGATTTCCAGTTCTTTGTTTTATATTTGGGTTACATTTTCTGCCTGAATGGGAAATGGTCATTACAGTAACACAAATAAACAGAGAATATCAGGTCCCCATCAATATAACATGTCCATCAGTAGATATTGATATTCTTAAGTCGTCCTTCAACACATCATTTTCCCAAAAAAAACCAGACCATTTAATCCTAAGTCTTACTGTTCAAGCAAACAATGCAAATGGAGGATGGCTAAATGTTTGAAATCATAGGTTCCTTCAGTAGCCATATACCTGAATAGATTTAAGAAGCTATGTTGTGTTTAAATTACTGCTATGTAACCCAAATCAACATTCAGAGCATTAACAAAATAATTGATAGTTTTGTACTGTCAGCTCCTCAAGCCAGTGAATTTAGACCTCAGCTACATTGCAGTGAAGTAGCACTAATGAGAGGTTAGGCTTTTACTCAGAATATTCTGTTTTTTTCTGCTGATGTTGGACAGATTAGCTGCAGATGACTGAAGCTAAACTGTAATGACCAAAGTATTTCAAGACCCGTGAAGACAAATGACCTATAGTATTTGCAAGTATGTTTCTTTTACATGTGAAATACTTCTATCAGTGCACAGATATACAATGATTCCTCTTATTGTAGACTTATTTAGTGTCTCCCACTAAGTAGGTACTTTATTTCAATTCCACAAATCACAAACATCAAAATGATTTAGTACAATCTTAATTCAATTATATGCTCAAATGATAAGGGGCTACCTCTTGAAGTTCATCACTGTAATGTGTATATGTTTGTCCATGTAGACCTAATAACTGAATGAGGGTCACATCTGTCCGATGTCCATTTTCTGCTGCCAGTAGCTTTTGTTGAACTGGACTGCAACATAATGCACCTGTCTACAAATCTAGATCCGGGTTGCTGCTTTTATTTTGCAGGAGGTTCCTGATTTTCCAAAATATGTTCAGCGTTCTTTTTTATTACTCGCTACTTCGTGAAAATGAGGAGTGACTTTCTTGGCATGTCATTTCTCACAATTGACTGTTACAATTAATGGTTTATCATTGTGTTCAAAAAACCTCTTTCTTTATCTTGCTTTGTCTCTACGATTATAATAACATGCTTGTCTCCTCTTGCATTTTTCTCCCCCCAGGTTTTGGCAGTATATTTTACACTTCTTGGCATTAAGACTTCCAGCAGTGAGACTTTGTACTTGCCCACTTCAGTTGTTATAGTGGAAAAGAACCAGATGCCTCCTTTGAAGTGTTTCATTAGTCAAGTAGGACTAAGTCAGGACTTCCACAATACACATTGCCTTTCTTCGTCAAAAGTTTCCTAACTTAAATGCGTGCTCTATTTAGTCATTAGCTTGTGCATAATTGCACATGTCGTTAATGCTTAAAGCCCTAATGTTACAAATTTCTTGAACTCCAGTGTCAAGAATAGCAGTCTATTTCAACACATTTTACCTCTGATCTGACATGATGAGAAAAGTATGTTCTTCAAACTTGCAAGCCCTTTTCTCAGTCAGTTCTTTTGAATGCCATTGTTAGCTCATATATTTTAAAGTAACTAATACTTGAATTAAAGTATCACCAGAATTAAAGGGGCCATGAAATGTCTTTGGCAAACAAGATTAAGGAAAATCCCAAGGTGTTTTATACATATATAAGGAGCAAGATGGTAACTAGGGAAAGGGCAGGTCCAATCAAAGACAAAGGAGAGACTTAAAGTAATTGAGCTGGAGGAGGTAGGTGAGGGCCTAAATGAATTCTTTGCATCAGTATTCACAAAGGAGAATGACATAGTGGATGGTTAGTCTTGGGAGGGGTATGTTGATATTCTGGGACATGTCTTTATGTAAAAAGGAGGAGGTGTTGAATGTTTTTAAAGGTATTAAGGTAGACAAGTCCCCACGACCTAATGGGATCTATCCCAGAATGCTGAGGGAGGCAGGTGAGAAAATTGCTGGGGCCTTGTACGAAATCTTGATATCCTCTGTGCTCACGGAAGAAATCCCAGAGGAATTGAGAATAACCATTTTTTCTCCTTTGTTCAAGAAGGGCAACAGGGATAATCTGGGAAATTGCAGGCCAGTGAGCCTTAATTCAGTGGTAGGGAAATTATTGGAGACAATTCTTAGGGATAGGATTTATTCACACTTGGAAATATATGGACTTATTAGCGATAGACAGCTTGGCTTTGTGCATTGAAGGCCTCACAAACTTGACTGAGTTTTTTGAGGAAGTGACAAAGATAATTGATAGGGCAGGGTGGGAGATGCCTGTCATGGCATGCTGATACAAAAGGTAAAGTCACATGGAATCCACAGTGAGCTGGTACTATGGTTACAGAATTGGCTGAGAATAACAGTGGAAAGGTGTTTTTCAGACTGGAGATCTGTTACCAGTGGTGTCAGCAGGGATCAGTGCTGGCAGCCCTGGTGCTTGTAATATATATAAATGATTTGGAGGAGAATATAGGTAGCCTGATTAATAAGTTTGCAGATGACACAAAGATTGGGGAGCTGTGGATAATGAGGAGGATTGCCAGAGCATACAGCTTGATATAGATAGGCTGGAGACTTAGGCGGAGAAATGGCTAGTGGAGTTTAATCCTGACAAATGCGAGGTGATGCATTTTGGAAGATCTAATGCAGCAGGGAGCTATAGTAAATAGCAGAACTCTTAGTAGTATCAACATACAAAGGGATCTAGGCATACAGAACCACAGTTCCCTGTAAGTGGTAACACATTTGGATAAAGTGGTCAAGAAGTCAAATGGCATGCTTGTTTTCATCAGTCAGGGCATAGAGTATAAAAATTGGCAAGTCATGTTACAGCTATCTCGACTATAGTTAAGCCACATTTAGGATATAGTATACAGTTCTGGTCACCACAGTAGCAGAAAGATGTGGAGGCTTTGGAGAAGTTACTGAAACCATTTACCAGGATATTGCTTTGTTTAGAGGTACTAACTGTGAGGAGAGATTGGACAAGCTTGTTTTATCTTCATTTGAACATCGAAGGATGAGGAATGACCTGATAGAAGTTTACAAAAATTATGAGGCATGGGGAGAATGGATAGTCTGAGTCTTTTCCTGGGGAAGAAATGTCAATTACTGGGGGATATAGGTTTAACTAAATATTTAAAGAAGCTGTGACAGGCAGCCATTTTACACAGAGGGTGGTAAGTGTCTGGAACACATTGTCAGAGGAGATGGTGAAGGCATACATAATAGCAATGTTTAAGAGGCATCTTGACAAATACATGAATAGGCAGGGAATGGATGGATACGGATCGCGTAGAGGTAAAAGATGTAGTCTTGTTGGGCCAAAAGGCCTGTTCCTGTACTCTACTGTTCTTTGTTCTCTTTGTTCTTTAAGTCATGCCAATGGAAAATCAAAGGCAATAGTGACTTATGATTAGAATTTCTTCTGCTGTATGAACAAAAGTTAAAAATCTCAATAAGTGGTGTAAGGAGGCCTAAAGCCACATCCTCATTCTTGCCAGCACTTACAAGAATCTTGATTTCTCTTGCCCTGCTCTAGAATAGAATTTGGTTAGCTGCCTACCTACCTCATGTAGGTGACAGTTAGGAGACTGTGCCTGGCAATCTGTTTACCTCTCCTGCCCCTTCTCAGCTTCCACTGAAGACTGTCAGGAAAGGAGAGGTGATAACTCTGAAACAGTGACAGAAAACCCACTGAGTAGCTATTTGCAGGGACAGGTCATTTGTATCTCTCTTCCACATCCCTGCCCACACCTTTTAAAAAGGCTTGGTGTTATCTGAGACCTAAAAGAAAATATCACAGAAGTCTCTTGTGGTGATCTTTTTAACAGTTTTAAAAATGGTACCTCAGATGCTGACAGAGCGGTGGATAAGTCAGTGTTGCATCATGAAGACATTACGATGCGTTGATGCCTTAAATCACTGCAATAAACAAACTCCCCACTGCAAAATGTATTATTTTCTTGGCAAATAGCTCCAGGTTCCTTTAGTACAACAGAAGTTCATCTGGGTGTCTGTCCTGTATAACTAATAAGGCCCAGTTCAGGAGGATGGGACAGGGTCAGGAAGATGGGTAGAAGAACCTTGTCTCCAAGGGCGTATCCACCCAGAAACAATTTTTTTGCCCCCAATATCCTGCTGTTAAGTAAAATAAAAATTGTTTTCACCTGGCAATGTACTGTGACAAGTATGAGCAAATGCAAATCAGATTTTGATTCTGTCTTGTCAGACAATACAATGGTAAAGGTTCTTTTGCACTGGTATTCTCATGGCTGATTTTTCATTTCTGTTCTGCACTGATTCGCTCTCAGCTAACTCGGCAAGTCACAAAACTCTGTGGTTATTAGGACAGATGAAAACAGGAAGAGAATTATTTACTGTTACATTCATACATGAGTTTGCATAAATTGGTACAACTTCTAACTGTACGATTTTGAGAAGGATGAAGGTGAAAAAGTTTAGGGGAAAAATGAGTGAAAAAGGCAAAGAAGAAAACAATTTAAATTGACACTTTACCTTCTAAGGCACAGGGGCAGAAAATTAAACAGTTATTAGAAGGCTAGGAAGAATGAGGACTTGATGTTGTAAATCAAATTGGTTTTGTGAAAGGCTGTACTTGCTACTTATGAATGCTACTTTTGGTACAGCATGGTCAAAAGCCTAACACATTGTGTAATTACTTCTTAGACAACTTGGAGATAATCTCATTGTCCCTGGAGGTGTAAAGACAATTGAAGCCAATGGACAGATGGTCATACCTGGTGGAATAGATGTCCACACTCATTTGCAAATGCCATGCATGGGCATGACCGCTGCTGATGACTTCTACCAAGGAACAAAAGCAGCACTGGCAGGGGGAACCACAATGATAAGTACGAACCAAATAATTTTCTACTCACTGCAGTTGATTCAAGAAGCTTTTTTTTAAAAATAATCCAAAATATAATACATTGAATCTTATTTTCATCTGTTCGTTTAAATTATTTAGCCTAATAGTCTTATTAGTGTTTTCATTGGTGAGAAACCAGTGAATAATTACCATGCAAAAAATGAGTCACAGGAAAATTGCTTGTCTAACAATTGACACAGGAAATTGCTTGTCTAACAATTGACCCAAACGTCAAGGGACCAATATTAACTTGCAAAATCAACATTAACGTCTCACAGTAAGTTGAAGTGGGTTCAATCGAATTACTGCCACATTAATATTGGCTGTAAGCACAACACCCCAGGGGAGGCAATGGCCTAGTGGTATTATCGCTGGACTGTTAATCCAGAGACCCAGATAACATTCTCGGGATTCAGGTTCAAATCCTGCCACGGTAGATGGTGGAATTTGAATCCAATAAAATATCTGGAATTAAGAATCTAATGATTGTGAACCCATTGTCAATTGTTGTAAAAACCCATCTGGTTCACTAATGTCCTTTAGGGAAGGAAACTGCCATCCTTACTTGGTCTGGCCTACATGTGACTCCAAACCCACAGCAACGTGGTTGACTCTTAACCTCCCCCTGAGCAATTAGGGATGGGCAATAAATGCTGCCTCGTGAGCGATGCCCTCATCCCATTAATGAATAAAGACTGTTTTTAGAGACAAACATTTCTACTTGGCCAAAATGCTTGCCTGTTCCAGGTGCTAGGGTGCTTTCAGTATACAAATCAGGATCTTTTTAGGACAAAACTGGTCATAGCGTATGCACCCTCTCTGGTGGTGCACTTCACAAAGAAGTCTCTCCACTAACACAACATTTTGATTTAACGGAATTAGAGTACATAAGCTGGTCAGAAAAATGATAGCCATAACTGTATAGATGTTCATGTTACAGACAATCCTAATCACACGATGGAATAGGTCTTGCATTGGGAAACACTGAGTCACAGGAAAAGATAATGAGAAAATGTAGCAAATGAGAAATTACGTGATTAAGATACAATGTACTGACTCATTCAAATTAACTGCATACCTTTGTATTTTTGTCGTCGAATGTAGTGGATCATGTGCTTTCTGAACCTGAACCTGGATCAAGCCTTATTTCTGCCTATGAGCAGTGGAGAGAATGGGCTGACAGCAAGTCCTGTTGTGACTACTCTTTACATATAGATATTACACATTGGCATGAGGCTCTGCGTGAAGAGATGGAAACCTTGGTCAAGGACAAAGGTAAATGTCAATATTTTAAACCATTTCCAGCATGGAGATTAATCGATTGACCTAAAATGGTATTGTTTTGAAACTCACCTCGTTAGAACTTACAGATGAATTTTCATTCTAGACTGATTATTTTTTCTCTTTCCCCAAGCCTGAACTGTGTTACTGTTGCAGTGCTTTTTCTGAATATAATCGGGCAGGAGGTGGGCTCAGTGCCCATGAACGCAATGTGAAAGTACAGCGATCAAAACAACACAGCATGGTTCATGAAACTTCAGTTCTACACTAAAGAAGCAAAACATTCTGATGTCCTGAAGTGAATCCTGCAACTGGGCACCAGTGTGCTCCAGGCTGTTCAGGTTTGGCAAAGAAACCTTTAAAAATCACAGACCCCATCACGCTGGCACCTTAACAAGTTCCTTAAGAAGCTAAATGAGCTCTTAATTGTGATGTATTCTCACACTCAACCAGCTTTTTAATAATTTCAAATTGTCTGAGAAGAATTGGGATCTTGAGACAAGCTCTGTGACTGCAATTTAGAAATTGTACAAACCCTACACTAATTTGAAAATCCAGCCTGAGTAATGGAAACACTGATGTGAAAATGTTTTCAGTGACGATATATTGAAAGCAAAGGCTGACTGCAACTTATAACTTCTGCATAGTATACAGCATTTTCACTATTTTCTGTTGACCTAGGTATAAATTCATTTCTCGTATTCATGGCTTACAAAGACCAATACCAGTGCAGCGACGCACAGGTAATGCTTCAGAGACGCTTAAACTATTAGCCCTGACATCTATTTCTGCTTGGCTAAGGATGCTTCCTACAGTACCAATGTCAACTACCTGCTCTTTTCTGTGACAGATATATGAAATCTTCAGCATTATCCGAGATCTGGGTGCTATAGCACAGGTGCATGCCGAAAATGGAGATATCATTCAGGAGGTAAAATTAGAATTTGACGATCAATCCGAAGCTGAATCATTGGAAGGTTATCTAAGTTAATAAATGCAGTCTTCAAAAATTCAGCAATGAATTTTGCTTTTTGAAACTACAGTATCTCATAACTGTTCTTAAATTTCCCATGCCTTCCTCCCCAGTCTCCATACACACATTTGGCATGGCTTAACAAAGCTCAACATTCACTCAGGATTTGGTTTCAGGACCCTACAATTCTTACTAGAAGAGGTTGAAATGGATGCAATTGCATCTCTATGACATTAGTATCATTAGCAGACTGCATAAACACTTTTTCTTTAATCACTAGTTCTAAATTTTCTAAATCGTTCTTCATAACTAGCTTTCCTCAACCCTGAACCATTCATGTAAATTTTTCTGTAGCTTTACAACCAATGTTGTAAAGTGTGTCAAGATCATCATTTCTTTTATAGCACCAAAAGCACTGCTGTTTGTAATTTTAATGCTTCCATCTGTTTTCAGGAGCAGAAACGAATGTTGGAGCTTGGAATTACTGGACCAGAGGGACATGTTCTTAGTCGGCCAGAAGAGGTAACACAATTTTCTGCCACATTTAGAAATGATTGTATTGGGAGATTGTGTTCACTAATTCAAGAAACATGTAGCTAATGCTGAAAGCCATGCAAATGTAGTGGGACAAGCAACTGAATTATGGTCCAGAATTGAATAGGGAAATGGTGACCCTGCTCTGGGAACATCAGGGGTAGGGACAGGTGAGCCATAATCTGGTTTTACAGTTGTCATGCAATTTTTAGCCTGAGGTCATGGCTTTTGCCACACCTGGAGGCTGGAGAAGCAGGTAATGGGAATCAATTAACTACAGCCTGTCAAGTAGGCCCCAAACAGGGAGGTGACTGATCGACGGGAGGGGGTTGGCCTTTCCCACTGTACACATCCTATGTAGGGTACAGAGTCCCCAAACAGAAGGGACTGTGTTTTCCCCCAAACCTATAGTCGGTGCACTAGGATACGTGTGATTTTCAGGCCAATTCTTGCCACTGGTAAAATACCAGTGCAGAGGGAAGAGGCTATTAAATGATTCCATCAGCTCTTTGGTGGGCTAGCCACCTGACACCACCCAGGTACTTATAAAATTCAGGGATGATGTGTGAGGTGCTTGACACTCTGACCCGGTGAACCCAATTTTTACACCTCACCTCCCGTCTCTGCCACCTACCAATCAGGGTTGGGTGAGGTGTGGCTTATCATCTCAACTTTACTTATCTGGGTTTACAAAATTATTTCTAGAGCCATCGCTGTATTGAAAGCTGAAAGTAGGTATTCACAGAGGACAGTAGAGTGGTAACCAAATGCTGCTGCGCAGGAAGTCAATGATCTATTTACTATATTGTAGTGCCAATAGATTAGGAGCAAGTGACTTGTCATTTTGTCTGGGAGTGCACATGGAGATCTTTAAAGAAGCTTAAAATTGAAACAGAATACTGAAAAATACTGTTTCTTTATTAATATCAAAAATGAAGGATGATTAGTGTGTTTTCAGATCCATATCTCACTTTTGGAATGTCTTTTTTTTACTACACAAGAGTTAACATTGTTTGGAATCTAATCATTGATTTTCTCAGTGTTCAAATACATTGCTGTATATTCAAAATTCTTAAATGTAAAAAAAACTAAAATTTTAAACATGTTGATATAGCAAACATCTTTAAATTTTTGAATCTTTAATTTTTGACATGTGAACATCTTTAAAATTGTACCAATGAGCGAGCTGTAAATAGGGAATGTGTGTGTTCTTTCTAATGAACTCTGAAAGAGTGGAGAATTTAGAAAGAAGGATGGTGCTTCTTTTAATCTGCTTAACATGTAGGTGGGAGGAGGGCATGGTGCAGACATTTTTCAGTTGAGCATAAAACAAATAAAAACATTTCTTCAAGGTTGAGGCTGAAGCAGTGTATCGTGCAATCACCATTGCAAGCCAAGCCAACTGCCCTTTGTATATCACCAAAGTCATGAGCAAGAGTGCTGCAGATATCATTGCACAAGCTCGGAAGAAAGGTAAACAGCAAATTACGTTTCTGCTTGACAAGATGTAATGAATGGTGAGCCACAGGGATCAGTGCTGAGCCCTCACATTTTAACAATTTGTATGCATGCATTGGCTGAAGGAACTGAAAGTATGGTTTCTGAACATGTAAGTTGTGAAGAGAACATAAGGAAGCTACGAGGGGATGTCAATATTTTCATTGTGGGCAAAGATCTGGCAAATGGAGCATGATGTGGTAAAGTGTGAACTTGTCCATTTTGGCAGGAAGAATGAAAAATAAGTATATTACCTAAACGGTGAGAGATTGCAAAGCTCAGGATGCAGAGGAATCTGGGTGTCCTAATGCACATACTACAAGTAAACAGGAAAGCTAATAAAATGTTCTTGTTTTATTGTGAGGGGAATCGAATACAAAAGTTAGGAGGTTATCTTGCAAATATACAGAATACCGGTGAGATGACATCTGGAATGTTGTATGTACTATTGCTGTCCTTGTTTTGAGGAAGCAGTTTACAGAAAGTTTACCAGCCTATTACCGGTAATGGGTGGGCTGTCCAATGAGTAAATGTTGGATAAGCTGCGCTTGTGTCTGCTGGAGCTTAGAAATGTACGGAGTGCTGTCTGGTTTATTGTTCACCAGCTCCCTGGTTCTGACACTGGCCTCATGTTGTGGAATGTGGTGTCATGACAAACACAGGAGGCAGATGCTTCAGAGGCAAAGAAAACTCCGATTTTATTGAAAAACAAGCAAATTGAATATATTTACAGGAAAACTGGAAAGTGAATATCAAACCTGACTATTACTGACTGAGACCTATTTCACAGTTAACTTGACCCCCAGTCAGGCCTAGCAGCCAAGACTTGATACAGTTGGTCTAATAGTTACAGAGAATGGTCGTTACGTAACGGCTGACAGAGACGGGGGAAGAGAGAGAGAAATTACCTGCTAACCTGAGGTCCTACCCTGCTTCCCTCCCTTAGGGGTGCCCTACATCGTTTGCCCCCAAGCCCCACCTTCCCCTATCTTAGACTAGCCAAGCTGGTTCAAGGGTCTCGATGACCTTAGGCTCACTCCTAGAATGGAATGCGATTTCGACTTGCTGTTGTCCATAGTCTCTTGCCATTGCTGGGGCTCCGTAGTGGACTGTGAGTGCTAATAACTCAGTCTGGTGGGTTTCCGCTGATGTAGTTAGGTGCGTTGGACCTGACAGGTGAGTACCTTGGGTTTCTTTGTTGGTGGTCATTGCGAGCAGGTCATTATCTTGGATGGTGATGGATGTTGCTGGTATTGCCCCGGTCGGTGTCTTATGTCTCCGGATGCTTTCGGTCGCCTCCAGGCGTCAAGTGGAAGCTCGTGGTTAGTTGATGGTATTTGGTGGCTGCGAGGGTTGCTCTCGGTGTGGAGGGTTCGCAGAGTCCTTGACTCCGAGGCGTCTGCAGGAACTTTTCTCTCGATCCGGTAAGTCTGACCGATCTCCTTTCCCTTCCTCGCGGCTTTGGCTCAAGGACTCCTTCGCATGTGGGGCCTGCTTCTTGTTCGGACCCTCGAACCCCTCTTGCAAACTGCTCACACAGACCCCACCTCAGAGCATACACCTAGTTGGAATTGGAGCGCGTTGCTGATATTTCAGTGCACAATGCTGGGATTGGGATATACCCAACTGCAGGCCGCCTTATCTCCTGCCAAATCTGGTTTCAACTATTGTTCCTCTTCTTGGGGCTGAATGAGCTTCTTGATCATTGGAGGAGGTGTGAATGGCTTTTTGATTAAGTTGAATGGTTTCGATGGTTTGGAATGTCCAGTATTTCCCATGGATGGGTGTTCGTTAAGTTTTGAATAGTAGTTTAAATGTTCTTGCGTCCAGTGGTGAAACAGGTTTACATGTAGCGCAATGGTGTGGAATGTTTGGTATTTCTGTGCCTGAGCACTGGTTGGAAATTGAATGGCTTTGTACCTCTGTAGGTCCCAGAAGGCCTGAAGTTGTTTGCTTCCTGCAGTCTGGCTTCCTTTGTTTTAAGCTGGGGCGTGAATGGTGGGGGGGTCTTTCAGTTTTGCAGGCTCACCCCTGTTCCAGACATCCACCCCTGGGCTTGCATATTATCCAATCTGTCCCAACCAGCCTTCTCCTAGTTCGGTTGAGGGCCGTGGGTTCTTGAGTCCAAAAGTTCAGTGAATTTTAGCCCAATGTAATATCCACAAACTTGCATCTTCAGAGGGTTTTAGTCCGAGGTATATCCATAAACTGATGGGGATTTTTGCCCCACCTTACAGAAGAGTAGGTGATTTGGTTGAAACACATGAATCGTCGTTTACATGTCAAACTTCAAGAAAGTAGACAGATCTTCCTGACCCCTGGCACAGGTTCATGGCCCTTGCTCTGCCCCCACAGCTATTTGGGCAGAAAGCAAATATTACAAGGGCCTGTTCTGTTTTTATACCAGATTTGTTGCTGGAATTCCGTCAGGGTATACCATTGGTCTGAAGACAATTTCAGACTAATTAGAATATTTCTCAGGTTTACTGCTTTCTGAATTCCTGTGATTTATTGCTCTAGTTAAAGGTTGTAAGAAGTAATTCTGATAGTTATAATTAATGCCAACCTTTGGGGCCCTCTTGTGGCACAGTGGTAGTGTCCCTACCCATGGACCGGGGGGCCTGCGTTCAAGTCTACCTGCTCCAGAGGTGTGTAACACGTTGATTAGGAAAATAGGTTGATGCCAGCCTTTACTCAATAGCATTGGTAAGTGTCCCGTGATCTAATTCAGGTTTGGCTTTGCTTCCAAGAAAAGCCCAAACTTTTGATTATCTTCAGCTGTTCTGTGATTTAAAACATAATGTTGCATTGAAAACAACTGCTTTGTTGAAAAAAAAACTTCTTCCAACATTATAATTTTGAGATTTGAAGTAATTCTGCAGGAGGAGCATGATATGCTCACAAGAAAAGCAATATACCTGGGATGATCTATGGCATTCACAATGCTACAAGAAACTGCTCTCAGTCAGTACATCTGAGACAATTGAGGAGAGAGAATGATGTTCTGCCTTATGATGGGCATAACTGGATTAACTGATCACCTACACAGTGTCTGCTTTGATCATTTAAATGTGTCTTTTTAGAATGTTGAAAGAAATTCACTTTTACTTAAATATTTGTCTATGTTTTGTTGGATTTCTATTTTTTCAATAAGCCATTTAAGTTAAACCATTTTGTTTCTACAAGCTGCGCCACTAACAAATGAAATAGAAAACTTTTAAGAATTATGACCTAATGAACCTGTTTTGGTCGTAGTACTAGTCAGTTCTTTGTGTGGTTTTGACAGGTGCAGTGGTATATGGAGAGCCTGTCACAGCAAGTCTTGGGACTGATGGATCCCACTACTGGAGTAAAAACTGGGCTAAAGCTGCAGCCTTTGTCACTTCTCCTCCACTCAGCGTTGATACGTCTACCCCCGATTACCTAAATTCTCTCCTCTCCTGGTATGGACTCACCATTCACAAATATTTCCTATTTAATATTTTAGAAAGGCTGATCGTACTGTAGAAGGTAATAATGGACGATTGTAAAGCCAATGATCGGTGAAAGAATACAACATGAGACAGAAATCAAATTGTGCAATCTATGCTTTAATTGTTTATTGGATAAGCATTCAGGACAGCAGCTCATTGGGAAGGGTTTCCTTTGGAAACTAACTGTAGTGAAATTGTTAACACATTTTTATGTTATTAGAGTTCATTACAAAAAGTATAAGGGTCCCTTTGGAATCATGATGGCGAATTGGTTCTGTTCGTTCTGACACACGGGTCTGGTTTATTTTTAAATACAGCGGCGATCTGCAGGTTACTGGCAGCGCTCATTGTGCCTTTACTACTGCACAGAAAGCAGTTGGAAAAGACGACTTCAGACTGATCCCGGAAGGAGTTAATGGTATTGAAGAAAGGATGACAATTATTTGGGATAAGGCTGTGGTATGTTAATCTTATAAAACTAATTGCTGTAGACTGCTGTTGTACTTCTCTTTTTTTTACGAAATATTGTTAATGGCAATAGATCACAGTTTTACTGTAGTTGAACACCAAAATGCTCCCAAATATAA
Organism: Rhincodon typus; assembly: GCF_021869965.1. Classification (NCBI taxonomy): domain Eukaryota; kingdom Metazoa; phylum Chordata; class Chondrichthyes; order Orectolobiformes; family Rhincodontidae; genus Rhincodon; species Rhincodon typus. The sequence continues at coordinate 19,890,218 of NC_063351.1, read as the reverse complement.
CTGGAGTCTGAAATGACTGATACTGAGATCCAAAATTTCTGGGAATGGAGCGGACACGAGTACTTACAATACTGGTATTCCTTCTTAATCAGACCAGACCAGACCTGTCAATTTGGCTGAGGTTTGTTAGGGGAAAGTGAGGCAGGGATGGTTGATGGACATATTTTCCATATACATATCCTTTATCAAGGAAGCGTACTGAGGGGCAGTCCTTGGCTTCCTGGTGAAATTCCTTCTTTACACCAATGGAGGATGACCTCAGTCAGGCATTTGAGATCTGGGGATATTCCCCCTGGGGCCCATTAATGTCCTTAAAACCATGCTAGAGTAATCTGTCGATCCCACAAGGGATCGATATTTGGAGGGGTTCCATAAGCATCAAAGAGATTTTATTTTTGGAAAGAATCCTTTGTTTCACCTGGTACCTGGGATACTCTACTCTGCCTTGCAAGGTAGATTAATGAAGGTTTATAGACCATGGCTAACATGCAAAACTCTCAATTCTGGAATTTCCACTTGGCCTACCCTGTTGACACAGGACCTTAGAAATTCTCTGGCTCTCTTACCTGTTAGAACAATTTAAACACACAAGTACAGTAGCAATGAATTTTATTTATGTAGCATCTTTCATATGAGAAAGCATCCCAAGGTACTTCACAGGAGCAATGATCAGACTTAATTTGTCACTGTGCCAAATAAGCCAATAATAGGACTTGTGACCAAAAGCTTGGTCAAAGAAGTGTAATTTAAGCTGCCTTATTGAAGAAGAGAACAGTAAAGAAATCAGAGGGAATCCCAGAGGGAGTATGGGCTCAGACAGCTGATGGCAAGTCCCATTAACAGTGGTCTGATTAAGAACTGAGAATGCTCAAGAGGCAGCTCTGGAAAAGTGCAAAGGGATCTTGGAAGGCTGGGGGATGTTACTGAGATAAGGAAGGGTGATTCCACGGAGGAATTTGAAAGCAATAATGAGATATTTAAAATTGAGGAGTTACCCCACTGGAAGTCAGTATAGGTCAGCTAAGTTGAGAGCAATGGGTGATCAGGAGTTGGTGCAGTGTAGGCTATGAGTAGCAAGGTTTTTCGACAAACTCACATTTATGAAAGATCAAAGATTGGAGGCTGGCCAGGGGAGCATTGAAATACTCATGTTTAAAGATTGCAGAGGCGTGCTGGACCATTTCAACAGCAGATTAACTGAAACAGGAGTGGAGTGGGTCTACGTTACAGAAGTGATACTGAGTGATCTTGGTGATGGAATAGATATGGTGTTCAGAAGTTGATCTTGGCAGTCAAATACAACACCAAGGTTGCAAATTGCCTAGTTTACCCTTGGACAGTTACCAAAGAGAAGGATGGAGTCAATGGCTAGGGAATGGAGTTAAAGTTGGGGACCAAAGACAAAGACTTTGGTTTTCCCATTGTTTAGCCAGAAAATAATTCTTCCCATGCAATATTCCAAGGAAAGGAGATTTTTAAATGATCACAAATTGAGACTGGTTTCTGGATATATTTCACTAGAAGGGTATGAAGAAAATGCAGCATACCAAATAACTGGAGACTTGTGTTCAGACAACATAACCCCTGTGTTTTTTTTATAATTTTTGTATTCTAGGCTACAGGAAAGATGAATGAGAATGAGTTTGTAGCAGTTACAAGTACAAATGCTGCAAAGATCTTCAATCTGTACCCAAGAAAGGGACGAATTGCTGTTGGCTCTGACGCTGATTTAGTCATCTGGGATCCAGAAGCTGTCAAAATCATTTCAGCAAAGACACACAATCTGGTAATTCTAATAGTTTCCTAATTAATCCTGTATTTACTGGCTATCGCTTGGTCCAAAATGATAGGTCAGGTCTCATATCAGTGTAACCTGCTGACTTGTTATAATCTATGCTCTCTACATGCATCCAGAAAACATGCACACGAGCAAACTTCAAAACATAGCAACTGGTGTAACAGTGTAGCAAATTGGTGGAAGCAGAGACCATGCCATTTTCTCATCAGCCAATTCCTCAATAGCATTGAACTCAGTGGTCCCAGAGAGCCAAATTTTGAAGAGATTCTACCAAGTCTGTGACCTTTGGTCACACAGATGTGTTTTCAGCATTCCTGTTTTAATTTCAGATCATTTTAAATCAATGGAATTTGTAATTTGTTTGTTGCTAGAACTCAAATCAGTTGCCAAGCCCTAATTGCTGATCACCTTAGCCATTGAGGAGAGCTATTCATTAACAAAGATTTATGATCTTAAATTAACATTTCCTTAGGACATCTACAAACACATTCATCTTGGCCAGTTGATGGTTTCTAATGGCCAGTTTTATTCTTGCTTTTCTATTGGTACAACATAGTTTTCCTCTTCAGAATGAAAGTGCTGTTGCAACTTTAGGATCAGTTCAGAAATTCAACTCTGCCGTGTATTTCAGAAGAAAGTTAATATCCGTGACAACTGAGGGTATTGAACCCAAAACCCAGTTTATATGTTTCAATGTTGCTGGAAGCTGTTCAGATCCAGTTGATTAAAAGGCCATGTGATGAGAGTGTTACTTCTTGGCATTTTGGCAATCTGACTGTGCTTTCATTTTTCTCATTTAAGGATTTGTGTTTTCCCAGAGGTTTGGGAGTAGTTTCACTAATTGGGATAGGGAGAGGTGATAGCAGCATATCTTTTCCTTTTCTCCCTCATCTCTCAGCTTTTGCAACAAGTACATTTTTGGAAGGAGTGTTATTAAACTCCCTTTGACTGTTGTGACTTTTAATAATAGACATGACACATTCTTTGTGATGTTTAAATGAGAAGAAACAATTGACATTTACTCTTACCCAGAACGTAAACACAACAAAATATTCACATTGTTAATGGAATACTAAGAAAATGCATCACAAGATTAAATTAATTCTTTAATATGAATTTGTTTCAGGATGAATAAGGTCTTCCCAAGTGTTTCTTTACAGATAAGTAGAATTTGGAAGTCTCTGGGCTTTCAGCCAAAGTTGTGGCTGAGTTTTTATAGAAAAAGTGAAAAGATTTTTTGCAGATGGGAACAAATTAGCTTCTGCCTCACAGCCTTGATTGACTGATTGTTAAGCAGGGTTCTGTCATCTTGTGTCCTGTTGGTTTCCAGACTAACTTGTCTTATTGAAGAAGAGAACAGTAAAGAAATCAGAGGGAATCCCTCTGGCTGGTTGTTGGGGTTATAATATTTGCTTTCTGAATTGTGTTTTGATCATGTAACCGCATGATCATTACCGCCACTGTCCACACACAATTGCGGACAATGAGGGATGGATGTTGGCTGTACACACCTGCTTGCGATGCATTGGTTTCTCCACACATCTTTTTGTTAAGTTTCGGGTTTGCAAACAGTGAGTCTGGGGCAGGGGAAGTGTGGAACCATTGAATTTGAGCTTTGGTTAATAACCAAGTAATAGGAAGTGCAAATTCACAAGTAGTTTCACATTTTTATTGTCTTCAAATGAAGATCTATTGCCCATAGTCATTTAACATTTTAATGATTTTCAAAAGCATGTCAGGTAATCCTTATCCATCTAGAAATGACAAAAAGGTCACATTGTCCACTTTGAACAGAGGTTGTATCTTGAAACTAATGAATATGACATGATATTGGATGTCACAAAATGACGCACAATGTGTCATCAAAACCATAAGCCAGAAAAATGACAGTACGTTTCCTGGCATTTTGACTAATGCACACTTGAGGATGTTCTTCTCTCACTGGGCCATGCACTAACATGGTGAAAGGGTACTGTAGCTGTCTTTAATTTGCAATTATTTTGTATTAACTCAGATATAATTTAAGGAGGTGAATGCAGTATATTTGATGGGAAGACAGGTTCCTCATTTGATGTTTTGAGTATATCTGTTAGTTCTTTAGGGATAGCATTTGGATACAAGATTTGTTTCCTCTCAGTATATTATATAGATTGCTTTGGGAGCAGTATTTTGAATACAATTCAGGGTGGTACACCAAGTATAGCAAAATGCAACAATTGTTGAGCCCAGGGAAACTAGCATTTCTACCTCAGCAGTCGGTAATTGCAGCAAAGAGAAAAGAATCAAAAGACTGGAAATCTGAAATTAAAACAGGAATGCTGAAAACACATCTGTGTGACCAAAGGTCACAGACTTGGTAGAATCTCTTCAAAATTTGGCTCTCTGGGACCACTGAGTTCAATGCTATTGAGGAATTGGCTGATGAGAAAATGGCATGGTCTCTGCTTCCACCAATTTGCTACACTGTTACACCAATTGCTATGTTTTGAAGTTTGCTCGTGTGCATGTTTTCTGGATGCATGTAGAGAGCATAGATTATAACGAGTCAGCAGGTTACACTGATATGAGACCTGACCTATCATTTTGGACCTTACTGGTCCTGTTACCACCCGCTTTAAACACACACACACTCCAGCTAAGTTTGCGTTCGGGGGCTTGAGGGAACTCGAGCAGTGCTCTTTAAAGACATCAGCATTCAAATGTCAGGAGGTGCTTCTTGCTGTTTCTTTTTGCAGCTGCAGAGCTAGTGGGCGTGCTGCATTGCTGCAGGAATTGATCGCAGTGCTTTCGTTCAGAAGGGAGTGGTTTGGTTTTGAAAGTCAAGAGCGCTCCCTTCAGCGATTGCAATTCACCTCCACCTTCTCAAGGCCTGTTGGAGATGGGAGCTTGCTAAGAGCACTCAGAACCTGCTAATAAATGGAAAAACATTTTTGTGCAGCTAAAGGGAGTTTAGTTGCATTTTCACTCGGGTTGCAGTCTGATGAGTTGTGTATCACTTATGAATTGTATCTCTTAGGCAATCGAATACAACATATTTGAAGGAATGGAATGTCGTGGTGCTCCTTCTGTTGTTGTAAGCCAAGGTAAAATTGTACTCGAGTATGGGACAATTCATGCCACAGAGGGCTCAGGGCGCTTCATTCCCAAGAAGACATTCCCAGACTATGTTTACAAAAGAATAAAAGCAAGAAGCAAGGTATGTGTTAATATTTCTACATTAGTATTGCCACTTCAGGACAATTAATTGCAAATATAAACTTAGAATGGATAGCTCTGTAAAACTTTTGCGCATTTGATCATTTTGGGTATGAGAGTGTATTGCTTATGATACGATCCTAATAATCCAGAGACCTGGATTAACAATCAAGTATTCAATAAGGAGGGGTTAAATCATTCCCTTTTAGCATCAATCCAAAAATACACAACAGTATAATTGTTTTACATTTCATTTTGTACATGTCATGTAGTGTGATGAGCACATACTCATTGGACAGGATAAATACAGTTCCCCACTACTTAGAACTGTCATATGTTTTTCTTTGATTTTGATTTGGGCAAGTTATCTTAGTTCAAATTTCTGTTTAAATTTAATACAGTGAAGGAATTCCTTTTCCAGAAACTTTCAGATATGCCAATTTTAAGCTTCATTTGTTTACAGAATATAATATTAACCTGATCTCATGCTTTAGTTTGGAGAATGCTGACCAATTTTCTCAGCCTAGGTGCCCTGGTTTATAACTGAAAGCTCACATTTTTGCCAAGCCAAGGAATGTGACTAATAATTACTGAGATAATGCATCCAGTTTGGTGACCATCAATGAGGGTGGACATTTCCATATCATTTGTTTGCATGGTAACTGCAGTAGCTGTTAATCTTACGAATACGGCTTCTAAACATTAATCTGGATGTCCGTTCTTTTCCATGCATATTTTAAGTAGCTGATATCTTTTTCCCTATGGCTAACCAAATAAACAATGGAGATTCATTCTAGCACTTCTTACACACAAATTTCGAACACATTCCCTTTAAAAGTTAGCAGTTATCAGCAAAATGTTAATCAGCTTATTGCAGGATTAACCACTGTAATACCAAATTTTCTTGAATGGTTAGACACTTCCCACTTAAATGCCAAAATGAAAATCTGAATTATTGGTTACACTAATATGCCACCTAGATTTTGCCTTTGCAAATTGTCTGATGTGGCGTTGCGTTTGTGAAGTATATTAGCAGAGCAGCCTCAAAGATCAGTTCCATTTTTGCAGTTGGCTGAAATTCGAGGTGTTCCAAGGGGGATTTATGATGGTCCTGTCCAGGATGTCACTGTGGTTCCAAGAGCTATGACACCCATTCCATCAGCTAGAATGTCTCCGGCTAAACAACCGATTCAACCACCACGAAACCTTCACCAATCTGGATTCACTCTGGCTGGTAATAAACAGTTTTTCATTAAGTTCTAACAGAATGTTTAAAGTACAACTTTAGTTCTCAAAGTTGATCTCCCGCACTGTTCAGAGTTGCTAGCAAGTCAATGATTCAAGTAGCCTGTTCATCTTTGCAAGCAAGTCACATTGTTGCTGGAATGTATTTGAAAATGTACATTCCATGGATTCATCCCTCCATCATCATCGTCCTGTTGAAAGTGCAAAACGTGATCAAAATTGTAAAAGAATCTCAAAACACGCTTGTCTAGGTGCATAGGAAAGGTTTGGAGGGATATGGGCCAGGAGTAGGCAGGTGGGACTAGTTTAGTTTGGGATTATGTTCAGCATGGACAGGTTGGACCGAAGGGTCTGTTTCCGTGTGGTATGACTCTGACTTTTCAGGTGACGAATGCATTTTGATGTCATCACAGCACCATCAAACCCTTCATTCCACATGTTTCACAGACAGCATGTCGCAATGTGACAGAACTTTTATCGCCAGATGATATGACATTTGGTGACTATGTGGCCTTGTCCAGCTGAAGAGAGTAATATGCATGAAGCAATGACCAAAGGGACCTCACAATAACAGGGCAGTAAAACAAAAGCCCAACTTTCCATTGAGGTGGTTGTAAACGATCTTACAGCCATGCTCAGAGGAGACCAGAGCGGGTGGGCTGGCTAATTTTTTCAAAAAACCTTCACCCTTGAAACAGATTTTCTACTTACTGAGCACAGTGCTTTTTATATGACCCTTCTGTGTGTGAATTGGCACCTGTTTCTTCCTATTTTACATTTGAATGAAGTACTTTAAAATGCCTTAAGGAGAAGAAAGAAACTACATAAACAAATCAAATTCCTTGAGTCTGTACTTCCCTTTCCTCTCAGTTGGAAGAATACTCTAAAGTGTCCTCTTCTGGCAGAGTGGGGCATTACACCTCTTGGAGAAAACAGCAAAAATGTGTGCAACAGTGGAAAGACTGAGCATATTGGAATTACATGGGAAAATATTCCATTTGAAATATTATCCGTGCTAGTTTGAGGTTGACCTCTCCTAATTTATATCATATGTTCTGTTTAAAGTGGATTTCAGGGGATTAACTTTCATATAAATGTTTTAAGACAGCAGTATTAAAATCATCCCTCCTCCATGACAGTCTGAATTTGCTTTATTCTTCTGTTGTAGGGACACAGGCTGATGATCACATTCCTCGTCGTCCCACTCAGCGCATCAGTGCACCCCCTGGTGGCCGTTCGAACATAACAACTCTGGGCTGAATTTCAACCAGAACGACCTGATTAAAGTGATAATCTCAGAGCCCTAATATTGCTGCAGGTTTTGTCATCCGAGGCTCAGATATATTCTCACAAGCAGCTATGTGCAGTACAGTATTTGCTGCAAAGATGGTCATGAAGTCACTGCCTTTAGCTGATAAATGATGCATTTGAAAACTTTTTGATCTGCCGATAATTCAGAGGTACAGTTTTTGTATTATAAAAAAACCCACTAATTTATATTAATATTTGACTTAATTGGGAAGTGTGTAAGCATTGAGACAACTGTTGTTTCATCGTTGTGACTACGTAAAGTTGTATTTGTGTTTCATTTGAAAGCATGATAGTGATATTGAAAGTAATGTGTAATTTACTTCGTATTACCACAGGAGTCAGACAGTCTAAGACAATGTAAGACATACATTGATCTCAAAAGCATTGAGGTTCTGAAGTATTTTAATAACTTTCTACAGTCACATGTCAACTGTAATTCAAGCTGCTGTGGTGCAGTCTAGTGTTTCATATAATCGCACTGTTTACAGGGTAACCTTTCAAAGTTTTTAACAATTAACATGATGTACATTTTAGTGAACCAAAAAGTATAATTTTTCCTCACATCAAATGTGCATTTTTTTTTAGGTTTAATCTTAAGTAAGGCCGTGAATATTTGTCAAGTATTGGTGATGGTGACCTAGTTGAACTGTAAAGGGTACTGAAGGTAATTTCCACCTGAACACTTGGGCAAGTAAAGTAGCAAAGTGGCTCTGCTGCCTGTTATAAAACGTAAGCTTTTTTTTAACCCCTTGTAATCAATGGCAATGATAATTGGGTGCCTTTTATAATGTATGGGCGATCTACCAAATCAGCAAAAATGAAACTTAACCCCAGTAAATCTGAATTGCCTCTTGTACATCATCCCTTTCTATTGCTTCTCTGTATAATGGAAACAGTTATGCTTAAGATGAGACTATAGTCCTGCTCATTTATCGAAGTTTACTTCTAAAAACTTTCCCTTTACCGGGATTTCAATGCCATTTATCCTAGTGCAATTGTCGTAAAACAATGAGCTAGTTTACTAAATGGAGAAGTTAGGCTTTCCACTTTTTTATTAGCCTTAGTGACAGTCAAGAATGCCATGAACTTCAAAACATTGGACTTTGTACAAAATCCCAAATTGTAATCTCCCCAAATAGTAATATCTTAAAATGGCAGTGGTGTTGTCTTGTATGTTTAATATGTTTTTTGCTTGAATGTCATTAGAGTATCTTGAACTTTTTGAGAAGGCTTGAATAGTTTAATATGTTGTGCAGGCTTCATTTTTAACTCTTTCTCAATTGACTTTGGCTCATTTCTGCTATTATGACTTTAGCAGCTTTGCTGTTTTATAATTTTAAAATTTATGAAGAATGGTTGATCTTAACTGAACCAGACTCTGTAATTCTAAAGTAGTCTGTAACAAAAATGGGAGCTTTTTGTATTAGGTGGCTAGAGAGTGCAATATTAACCTTTGAACTCTTTACTGGCTGAATGAAGTGATCAGATTAGATCTGTTGCATGGAAATAACAATGTTTTACAAAACCATCTCAGATTTAGTCAAATTTAATCTGATTATGGAAAACCTAATCAATTACTATCATATATGTAGTTAACTACATTCAATTCAAACAGACATTTGTCTTATTTCGCAGTATTACACTTAAATCTGATAATTCAAGTTGAAATAGAATGCTTTGAACTGGATTCTAGCATTGATGACCATCCATAGTTTATCTACATTTGATTAGAAAGCCAAAACTTTCGGATGTCTGAAAAAGCACTGTTAGAGTTACTAATGAATTTTACAGAACATACAAAAGCCTGAAAATTCTTGTTTCAATCTAATGGGTCATCCTTATCAAATAAAAATGTTATGGAAAATGAATGCCTCATTGTTCTTCATTTGTACATACACCAGGGCACACTGCACCATTTATTTATCATCAGATTGTTTTAAATAACTGAATCAATTTCAGTGTCTGATTTAAATGACCAGGTATTTGGAATTGGTTTCTTCGGTCTTTTTCCACATGTCTCTGAATTACAGACAATGTGAGCAGGCTTTGTGAAAATCATTTTTCAAACATGTTCATGGTCTTTCATATATTGACATCTTGAAAACCATTTTACTTATTGATTGATTAATATCTATTCTGAATCTCAATTGGGAAGACATTCCACATAAAGATTCAACCTGTCCCTGAATGCCTTTTGAAGGCAACACTAACATGTTTTGAGCCACAGGTAATATTATTTAGAAATATGGGCAGAAACGTAATGAATGCAAAGAGAATCATGCCTATTGACGGGGGGAGAGGTGGGAGCTTGTGTCACTTCTCTGAGAGAACTGTACTTTCCTGGGCAATTACTTTGGGTACACCCTTAAGTCCCTAAGCGAGAGCCATTCCATCCCCGAAAGTTGCTGGGTCGCTAGAGGCTGGCAGCTTTCCAGTACCAGTTATGCCACTGAATGCAATGGCCACTGGCAGAGCCAGAACGTGAGCCTGCAACAGCGTTCAGCAATGGATCCTGAAAGAAAAGCAAAGGTTGGTTAGGGTCACAGAAAGGCAATCAGCATTAAAGAGGATTCAAGGAAATCAGAACCAAGGCAAGAGATTTGCTTACAACAGAGGGCACTCCCCCACCCCATCTTCCTGATGCCAAGCCTCTTGATTGGGCACAGACTGCCATCCTGCCATCTACCCCAAGTAGACCATTGGCACACCTGATAGAGTTTGCTGCAAAGCCTCTCCAGATGGAGAGTCCTTTGCCTCAGAACCATCAAATACCAGCTGTGACAGGGGTAAGGGCCTTAGCTGGTGACATATGGACTTCAACTGGCCTCCAAGCAGAAAGTTTCCTGCCCCCTATTCGGTGTTTGATTGGAGTAGGGGATTAGGGAAAGCTGCCTCACTCACAAACAAATGCCCTCCACCTCCCAATTCGCCTTGTGGTGGATGTGGGAGGCATTAAATATCACCCATGGAAATGTGGAATATTCACAGCAGAGCAGGAGGAGACTGGGCCCAGGAAGAAGAAAAGAGCTTTCCAGCTTAATCCACCTTTCAATACTGGATTTAGATCTCTAGGTAATGTTAGCCAAAGTGCTTATCCAAGTGATATTTTTAAAATGCAATGAGAATTTCGACCTCTCCCACACTTCCAAGCAGTGCATTGCTGAAAGGTTTCTCTTCCATGCCCACTTGCTATTAATCATTCTGATAAAATGTACCTTTCTATTCACTGTATCTAGGCCCTTCTTCATTTTAATCCACTAAATTAAATCTCTGTTCAAAGGAAAACAACCCCAGGTGATCCAATCTTTCCTCATAGCTAATATTCTCCATTCCTGGGGAGAAAGAAAAATCTCAAACATCTGTCTAATGCAGTTCTAGCACAACCTTCCCACTGTTATAGTCTATGTTTGACTAATAAAGGATATGATCACAAATGCTGTCTTAAATGTCTATTTTACATTGTCCTGCTGTTTTTCAGCACTGATGCTATGATAATGCACTGTGTTTCTCTATGCTTAGTACCTTATCATTTATTGTTTAATTCCTTGCCTTTTGTTGCCCTCCCCAAATGCATTACCAGATGTTTTTCCAGATTGAATTTCTGTTCATTTGATATTTTCACAGAATTGTTATAAGGAGGCCATTCAGCCCATCATGTCTGCATCAGCTGTTTAAACAAGCATCATTGCTTAGTTACAATCGTCTGCCCGCCTCCTAAGTTCCAGCACACAATTCTACTCAAATAACTATCTAATGCCCACTTGAATACCCAAATTGAACGAGCCTCCTCCACACTTCCAGGCAGTGGATACCATACTCTAATTACTTGTTAAGTAAAAATAAATTGCTGCTGTACCCTCTCCAGTGCATTCACACATCTTTTGTTTAATGTGACACCCATGACTCTACACAGTACTCCAAACTGAGGTCAAATAAGCGTTTTGTACAAACTCAATGTCTCCTCCTTGCTCTGTACTCTGACCTATTAATAAAGCCAAACATTCACTGCTGTGGTCACTTGTCCTGCCATCTTCAGTGATCTGTGCATGTATATACCCAGGTCCTTCTGCTCCTCCACCCCCTTTAGAATAGTGACCCCTATTATGTGTTGTATTTCAATGTTCTTTCTATCAAAGTGCATCACCTCACATTTCTCTGCATTGAATGTCTCTGACTGGGCAGAAAGCATTCTGAAGGGAGAGGGTTAACAGCCAGAGAAGGTCGTCAACAAGGCATATGGTATGTTTGCCTTCATTGGCTGGGGCTTTGCGTTTAAAAATTGGCAGGTAATGTTGCAGCTTTATAGAACCCTAGTTAGGCCGCATTTGGAATATTGTATTCAATTCTGGTCACCACAGTACCAGAAGGATGTGGTGGTTTTTGAGAGGGTACAGAAAAGATTTACCAGGATGTTGCCTGGTATGGAGGGCATTAGCTATTATGAGGAGTGGTTGGAGAAACTTAGATTGTTCTCACTGGAACGACAGAGGTTGAGGGGCGACCTGATAGAGGTCTATAAGATTATGAAGGGCATGGACAGAGTGGACAGTCAGCAGCTTTTTCCCAGGGTGCAAGAGTCAGTTATTAGGGGCCATAGATTTAAGGTCCGAGGGGCAAGGTTTAAAGGTGATGTACAAGGCAAGTTTTTTTACATAGAGTGTGGTAGGTGCCTGGAAATCGCTGCCGGTGGAGGTAGTGGAAGCAGATACGATATTGACTTTTAAAGGGCGTCTTGACAAATACATGAATAGGATGGGAATAGAGGGATACAATCCCTGGAAGGGTTCGGGGTTTTGGTTGTAACGGGCAGCATGTCGGCGCAGGCTTGGAGGGCCAAAGGGCCTGTTCCTGTGCTGTAATTTTCTTTGTTCTTTGAACTTCCCTTGCCATCTACTCCATCCAACCCTTCACCAATTTTTCAACATTGTTTTTGAATTCCACACTGTCTTCATAGTTTATAGTTCTTTCAAGTTTCATGTCATCTGCAAACTTTGAAATTTTCCCCTGCACACCCAGACACAGGATGTTAATATGTGTATAAGGAAAGACAAAGATCTCAATGTTTGGGGAACTCCACTATTAATCTTCCTCTGTCCCCCCAAAAAAAAATTCATTGACCTTTACGCTCTGTTTCTTATCACTCAATGTTGTATACATGCTGCTGGTGTCTCTTTTATAGTATAAATTGTACTCCATAGCTTGCTCACTACTAACCACATGGCTATTGTATCACAAGAGAACTTAAGCATTTAAAATTAAATGAGTTTTTGGCTTCCTACAAATGAGGCTTCTCCTGTTGAGCAGCAACTTGAAGAAATAGTATTTACTGATACTTTTGGATCTTGTGGTTCTGTACCACTGACTTACTTCAATGAAAGGGGAAGGACTAGGGATATAGATGAAGTCAAGAGAAAGAGCTTGAGGGAGAGATTTGCTTTCATTGAAGAACACCACACAGGCCGCAGGTACATGTTGTAATGCTAACCATCATGAGCATGTTTTGCAGGTATTTTACTGCTACCATCCTTTTGCCTTGGCTAGATCCAAGGGCCTAATTGATTGATTGATAAACATGCTAAAATGCTGTCCAAGCTTTTTGACTCTTTTTCCTCCCGAAGTCAAAAAAAAACTCCTCATTTATTTTACTTGGGGAACATATTTCTTTTGGCATACATTTTCCAAATTTGCCTCAGTTTGAAATCAGAATTTAGGGCCAATGCTTATCAAATGAAATATTTACTGTAATCAAATGGGCCTACTCCTATCATTTATGCAATTAACATTTTTTATAAATGAGTATCATCTTGACTAGAAAAGTTGCTTCTTGGAATCAAAGGTATGACTACAACTTGGGAAATATGTATTTCTGTATTGCCTATAGAACTTGTAATTCACTGCATGATCATTGTAAAGGATCTTAGGGAATAAACTAGTTGTACTGTGAACTCCTAAGGCATAATATTCTCCAGTTATAACTGATAAGGAATGCAATGGAATAAGACAAAATTGGGGTGATGGCAATGACAGATTCAAGAAAGGTGCAAAATTAAATAAAGATAACATTTTTGTCAAATGTCAATTTAAAGGATGCCAGTGTACAATGGAATGATTTTCCAGTTTCTAACATCAATGACAAGAATGTCCATGTTAAGCATATTATCACCAAGTATACAGTGAATCCATTTCTATTGACCAGCACTTCATATAAGTGAACGTAGTATGCAATGTTTTACTTTCATTCATCTTTAAGTGACACTGGCAATGTGGCAAATTGCGTCACAAACATCACTGCCAGTAGGAGAAGAAGCATTCTTTTATCAAGCAAACTGTTCAGTGAACTCAGGCCTCCTTGCTCAGAGATAAGGATGCTACCACTGCACCACAACAGCTCTCCCTACTGCCCCTGGTATTCTTAGGAGATACCCATCCAAGTATCAACCAGGCCAGAGCCTGCTTAGCTTCCGAGATATTGATATACTGTTTGATGGTTTAATTGTTGTTTGATTATGAGTCTGATAACTGATTTATGTTCAAAGTCCTGGAGATGACTCCCAGTTAAAAGGACAGAAGCTACAAGAAGGTGAAATGTAAACATAACTATGGACATTTTGTGATTGCAAAGATATTTTAAAACTCTTATAAATAAACCGGTTGCATATTTAGAAGCTAGTGTCAACTCTGCAGATTTCAGATATACAAAATTTACCACATTCACTCACAACAGCTGACAAGATTTTAATGGTGCACGGATTGGGTGGAATCCAGTCATAGGGTATCTGATTTAAGTAAAACTTGAAAGGGTTCAGAAAATATTTAGAAGGATGTTGCCAGGGTTGGAGGATTTGAGTTACAGGGAGAGGCTGAAGAGGCTGGGGCTATTTTCCCTGGAACTTCGGAGGCTGAGGGGGTGACCTTATACAGGTTTATATAATCATGAGGGGCATGGATAAGGTGAGTAGTCAAGGTCTTTTCCCCAGGGTGGGGGTGTCCAAAACTAGACAGCATAGGTTTAAAGTGAGAGAGGGAAGATTTAAAAGGGGCCTAAGGGGCAACTTTTTCACACAGAGGGTGGTGCGTAATGGAATAAGCTGCCAGAGGAAGTGGTGGAGGCTGGTACAATTACAACATTAAAAGGCGTCTGGATGGGTACATGAATAGGAAAGGTTTAGAGGGATATGCGTCAAATGTTGTCAAATGGGACTAGATTTATTTAGGATATCTGTTCGGCATGGATGAGTTGGACTGAAGAGCCTGTTTCCATGCTGTACAGCTCTACGTCTATGACTATGACTCAATGCCCTTGTCCTTGAACGGGTCAAGTTTATTGTGTGTTAACACAGCTGCAACTACCAATGCAGGTGGTGAAAATTCCATTCTGAGTCTAACCTGAGCCTCTCAGAAGACAGAGATGTTTGGAGAGGTCAGAAATTTCTCAGAGGATCACGTGTTGCGCAGTCTGCCCAGCCTCTGTTCCCTATTTCTAAGGCAAGTGTTGATGTGACTCCAGACTATTAATGGGACTCTGAAATGAAGGCTGCAGCAAGGAGCAGAGTTTGACCTTTGGGATTTGTGTTGTTAGATACGGTTAATAATTGAGGTGAATGTTGCGTGCCATTTGTCGGCTCAAGCTGGGATGTTGTTCAAGTATAACATAGTTTGTTTGTATATAAAAGAAATTTGCAATGGAGCTGAACACTAGAGGGAGAAGTTTGCTCATGTAGTGACAGTTTGGGTTTCTTCATTGACATGCAGGTTGTGTCGATCGTGACTGGCAAAACTGTCAGCTCCTTGGGAAATATGTGTAAGTCTGTGCAATGTTTAAAATGATACAATGCAAAACAAAAACTGACTTCCCACTTAGGGTTTTCATCCAACAGCTATACTCCTAACCCGATGATGAAAAAGAAATCATTGCTGAAGCTTCCTGAATGCTATACTGCAGTAATGCTTTGACCTTCAATGACTGGCCACAAACAACTTCAGCCTTCTTTCTCTGTGTCAAATTTGAGTCCAATCACTGCAAACAACGCACATTAGCATAACTTTGATTGGAGTCTTTGGTGCCATACTCAGTCAAATGTTGCCTTGACCACAAGGGCTGGAAATTTCACCTTATTCCTGGCATTCAAGCTCTTGGGGTCATGCCTGGTTCAGAGCTGGGAGATGTTAGAACATAAGAACATAAGAACTAGGAGCAGGAGTAGGCCATCTGGCCCCTCGAGCCTGCCCCGCCATTTAATAAGATCATGGCTGATCTTTTTGAGACTCAGCTCCACTTACCCGCCCACTCACCATAACCCTTAATTCCTTTACTGTTCAAAAATTTATCTAGCCTTGCCTTAAAAACATTCAGCGAGGTAGCTTCAACCGCTTCACTGGGCAGGGAATTCCACAGATTCACAACCCTTTGGGTGAAGGAGTTCCTCCTGACCTCAGTCCTACATCTGCTTCCCTTTATTTTGAGGCAATGCCCTCTAGTCCTAGTTTCACCTGCTAGCGGAAACAACCTCCCTGTCTCCACTTTATCTATTCCCTTCATAATCTTATATGTTTTATAAGATCTCCCCTCATTCTTCTGAATTCCAATGAGTATAATCCCAGTCTACTCAGTCTGTCCTCATAATCCAACCCTCTAAACTCTGGAATCAACCGAGTGAATCTCCTCTGCACCCCCTCCAGTGCTAGTATATCCCTTCTCAAGTAAGGAGACCAAAACTGCACACAGTACTCCAGGTGTGGCCTCACCAGGACCCTATACAGCTGCAGCGTAGCCTCCCTGTTTTTAAACTCCATCCCTCGAGCAATGACAGACAAAATTCCATTTGCCTTTTTAATTACCTGCTGCACCTGCAATCCTACTTTTAGCGATTCATGCACAAGGACACCCAAGTCCCTCTGCACAGCAGCGTGCTGCAATTTTCTACCATTTAAAACATAGTCCATTTTCCTGTTATTTCTACCAAAATGGATGACCTCACACTTATCAACATTGTACTCCATCTGCCAGACCTTTGCCCACTCACTTAGACTATCTGTATCCCTCTGCAGACTTTCAGTGTCTTCTGCACACTTTGCTCTACCACTCACCTTAGTGTCATCTGCAAATTTTGACACAACTCCAACTCCAAATCATCTATATAAATTGTAAACAATTGCAGTCCCAACACTGATCCCTGAGGCACACC
>NC_063351.1:19799039-19873084 GCF_021869965.1 Rhincodon typus | reverse complement strand
GACACGACCAATACTCACTCATCTCAATCCACATGGACAAGGAGAACTACGACTTCAACTGGGACAACACCAAGATCCTGGGACAGGCTAGGCAGAGACAGGCACGAGAATTCCTGGAAGCATGGCACTCCGCGAAGCAGGCTATTAATAAACACATTGAACTCGAACCCATATACATTCCACTACGGAGGAAAATCGGAAGTGAGGCAATCCATCTCAATGGACCCCAGAGTTTAAAAACCAGGCGGGAAAACACACCGACGCTTCATCAGAGGCTGCACTGAGGATGTTACCCAGCATGGTAAGGAAACGTCTGTGGAACAACAAATCAGCTCGGCGAGCCAGCCAACCTCAACAATTAGCAAATTCACAGTCGCAAAGGTTGCATTTGAAATAGTTGATAAACCTCAAATGATTGTTCCAGACCACCAGTAGATGGTGGTAATTCATTCAGTACAACAATCTCAGTTGTAAATGTATCCAACATGAGAATAAAGCTTTCTTCACTTGCTAATACCTTTCAAAATTCACATTTTCTCATTAACCTTTGATACCTTTTATTTTCTTAATCATTCCAGACTATCACAAGTTACATGACTCAATTTGCAGGAAGATTGCTTTCAATGTTGGAAGACATATGCCAGGGCAGAAAAATCCTCTTCTGATAAAATACAAGTCCGTATCTCTGTACGCTAATAGTTAAAAATAATGTACTTTTAAAAAATTAGACCTTTAGCATAAAAAGATCCAAGGCATTTCACCAAATGGACTAGATTAAAATGCACACAAAGAGGTAAGCAGGATGAGGTTAGGAGGAGTCAATAAAACCTAGTCTGATTTTGAGGGTGCTGAGTGGAAGCAGGAGATGTTTGATGTGTGGGAAGTTCCAAATGGTAGGAATGCTGGAGACTTTTCCATTTATAGTAATGCAATAGCAGAGGGCACATGGGCATCTGAGCAGCTGGACATTCAGAAGATTGGAGGAGGTTCAAGCAGTGGGATAAACAAAATCATGTAGGGATTTATGACAAGTACATGAATTTTGAACTAAACACATTGAGGACGTCGTGAGGAAGATTGTATTAGCAAGGATGAGCGTGATTTGCGATTGTGGTTCAATGTGGGATAAGTACAAGAGGAATTTGAAGTTTATTGAAAGAAGTGGATAGGAGGCTAAAGAAAAGTGTTGAAGTAGTTTCGTCTGGAAATGCTAAATGCAGTTGCAGAGGGATTGAAGTAAAGGTGAGGGGTAAAATACTGTGGAGGTTGGAAGTGAGTGATCCTAGCGATGGACAGAAGGTGAAATCTAAATTTCAGATCAGAGTGAAACTGAAAACAAAGATTCCAAACAGTGTGGTTCTGCTCGAGTGAGGACTTGGGATAGGAATGGAATAGGATCTGTTGTCACAACAGTGGGGTGATGGCCTGATGTGGGGCTTTATTGATTCAGCGAGGAGAAATTGTGGAATGCTATGATTATCATCAGTGTAAATTTGATTTAGCATGAAGTAGGAATTGAGTGATAATATTTCAGAGCTGAGGGAGTGAGAAAGTTTCAGAGGCAACTGCAGACTAGTATTGAACATGGAGGCAAAGAAATCTATGAGTTCTTCACTATTGGCATTTGAAATAAAAGTTGCTGTTTTCCAGATACCCAGGCTTTTTGGGATAGAACTGGGAGCCCAATCTTTCCACACTTTAAAAGCTTTGAATTACTGAAACATACATTACAAACATGAACTTCTTCATCAAACAACACAGTTTGCCCCTATATATTAACCCATTCAGATATGCTTTTACACAGCTTAGATGCAGGCCTTCTGATTCAGAGGTAGGGACAGCACCACTGTGGCAAAAGAACTACAGTGCAATGCAAGTTGCCATAGTTTTACAGGAGCGTAGGGCTGCTCTCTCATTAAATGCTAAAAAGACAGATTTAAAGATACTGCATCTAAATGCATGGAGCAGTCACAACAAGATGGACAAATTAAAAGTACAAATAAGGGTGACACGGTGGCTCAGTGGTTAGCACTGCTGCCTCACAGCACCAGGGACCTGGGTTTGATTCCAGCCTCAGGTGACTGTCTGTGTGGAGTCTGCACATTCTCCCTGTGTCTGCATGTGTTTCCCCCAGGTGCTCCAGTTTCCACCCACTGTGCAGGTTTAGGTAGATTGGCCGTGCTAAATTACCCATGCCGTCTAGGGATGTGCAGGTTGGGTGGATTAACCATGGGGAAGGCAGGGTTATGGGGGGAGGGGGTGTGGGATGCTCTTCGGAGGTTTGGTGTAGACTTAATGGGCTGAATGGCCTGCTCCCACACTGTAGGGATTCTATTCTAGTTGTAAACTGTAAAGATATGATTGTAATTATGGCAAACCATATCTGCAATATCAATAAAAGATGAATTCCTCGAGTGTGCGCAAGAATTTTTTAGATGTTGATGAATCAACGAGGGGACAGAAAATCCTAGGTTTGCTATTATGCAGTGAGAAGGGATTAATTATTAATCTTGTTGTGTGAGTCCGTTAGTGAAGAGTGACATAATATGCTAGAATTCTTCACTGGGATAAAAAGTGAAGTGGTCCAATCCAAAGCTAGGGTCCTAAATTTAAATAAAGGAAACAATGAATGAGTCTGAGTTGGCTGTGATCGATGAAAGGCATGACAGTAGACAAGTGGTAGTTAATATTTAATGAACAAAAGTTTGAATTACAACAGTTACATATTCCTTGTGCAAAAATGCAAGAAAAATGGCCCAACAATAGCTAATGAGTTAAGGATCTTATTCAGTCCAATGAGGAATTATATGAAATGGCTTGAAAAATAAGTGCAGTGTCAGAATTATTAAGCCTGATGTTATAGACCACACCAGACCCCACCAATTTCCCCCCTCCAAAAGTATATTATGGAGATAGGCTGGATGCTAACTTTTATATTTTTTGAAAGGCAAATGTAAGACACTGTGTTTCTGATGTGATTCGAATGGCCCACCATTAAGCTTTAATTAAAACACACTTTATTATACAACAAAAAGAAGAATTGGCATAACTTTACTCTATACTTAACAAGATAATGTATTATTTAATCATCAACTGTTCCAATATAGGCAGCATCCCAAAAACACAACCTTGGCAATTCAGGAACACAGTTATAATTCTCACGTGCTGTCTCTCTCCAGTCCGGTAGAAAGAAACAGTGAAAGAAACTATCTGCTCCTTTTGATTTTTAAGAGGAAGCCTCTCTGATTAAAACTTCACTCTAGCAGGAGAAAACTGAAGCTTTTAGCTCCAGCAGCCAGAAAAAACCCGATCAACTAACTGAAAAGATGATTAAAATCTTCCGGGTCTGTGTGAGCCTGACCCCATCCACTCACAATTCTTTTGCCTCATTTAAAAAAAAAACCATGGAGAACTCAAAGCTGTTTACCAACTGCCTATCTGAAGGAGACAATTTGGCACCAGTGTGACAACACCCATCTGCAAGAAAAACAGGACAGAATACATTTCTTAAATGGCAAAGAAGAGGAAGATAAAAGAGGTGGAGGAGTTGCATTAGTAACCAGGGAGGACATACTGGAGGGCTCATCTACTGAGGCAATATGGATAGAGCTGAAAAATAAGATGGGTGCAATCACTTTGATAGGATTGTTCTGTGGGCCCCCCAATAGCCACCGAAACATTGAGGAACAAACATGTAGGCAGATTGTGGAAAGATGCAATAACCAAAGGGTTGTCATAGTGGGTGACTTTAACTTCTCCAATATTGACCGGAACTCCCTTACAGCAAGAAGCTTAGAAGGGACAGAATTTGTTAAATGCATCCAAGAAGGTTTCTTGAAAGAGTATGTCGATAGCCCAACTAGAGGAGGGGCTATTCTGGACTTTGTATTGGCTAATGAGCCTGCCCAGGTGACTGACCTTTCAGTGGGAGAACAGTTGGGAAACAGTGATTGCAACTCCTTAAGTTTTAAGAGAACTATAAATAATGATAAGTCAGGATCTTGTGGGAAGGTACTAAATCGGGGGAGGGCAAATTACGTCAGTATTAAGCAGGAGCTAGGGAGTGTTAATTGGGAGCACTGTTATCAGGCAAGTCCACATTTGATACATGGGAACTGTTTAAAAACCTACCGATCAAAGTTTAAGACTGGCATGTTCCAGTAGGGAGGGAGGACATGATGGCAAGGTAAGGGACTGTTGGATAATGAGGGAGGTTGTGAATTTAGTCAAAAGGAAAAAAGAAGCCGATATAATTTGTAGGAAGCTAAAAATCAGACAGGTCCCATGAGGAATATAAAGAAAGCAGGAAAGAACTCATGCAGAGAATTAGGAGAGCAAGAAGGGGCCATGTAATGACATTGGTAAGTTAGGTTAAAGAGAATCCCAAGGCATTCGATACATACATTAAAAACAAGAGGATAACTAGGGAGAAGGTAGAACCTCTCAAGGATAAAGGAGGGAACTCGTGCTTGGAGGCAGAGGACGTGGGCGAGATCCTAAATGAATATTGTGCATTGGTATTCACCCAGGAGAAGGATATGGAGGATAATGAAATTCGTGTGAAATGCTAGGCCATTTGAGATCAAGAAAGAAGTGGTGTTGGGTCTCTTGAAGAGAATTAAGGTGGATAAGACCCAGGGCCCAATGATATCTACCCCAGGTTATTGGGAGAGGCAAGAGAAGAAATTGCTGGGTCTTGACCAAGATTTTTGTATCCTCGCTAGTCACTGGAGAGATCCCAAAGGATTGGCGAGTAGCTAATGTTCAAGAAGGGAAATAGGGTTAATCCAGGAAACTATAGACCGTACTCGCATCGGTGGTTGAGAAGCTAATGGACAGAATTCTTATGGATAGGTGACAAATGTGATCAATGGTGATCAATGAAAGTAGAGCAGTGGATGTTGTCTACATGGATTTTAGTAAGGCTTTTGGCAAGGTCCCTCATGGTAGGCTCATCCAGAAGATTAAAATGCATGGGATCCCCGATGACTTGGATTCAGAATTGGCTTGCCCATAGAAGGCAGAAGGTAGTGGTGAAAGGGAGATTTTCTGGCTGGAGGTCCATGACTAGTGGTGTTCCTCAGGGATCTGTATGGGGCCCTCTGCTGTTTATGATATATATAAATGATGGATGAAATTACTAAGTTTGCAGGCGACACACAAAAATCAGTAGCGTTGTGAATAGTGTAGAAGCTGTCAATGGATACAGTGGAATATAGATCAGTTGCAGATATGGGTGGAGAAATGGCAGATGGAGTTCAAAATGGATAAGTGTGACGTGGTGCACTTTGGGAGATCAAATGTTAAGGAAAAGTATACAGTTAATGGCAGGACTCTGAACAGCATTGATGTACAAAAGGATCTTGGTGTTCAAGTCCATAGCTCCCTCAAAGTGGCCACGCAAGTAGGTAGGGTGGTAGAGAAGGGATATGGCGCTCTTGCCTTTATTAGTCAGGCAATTGAGTACAAGAGTCAGGATGTCATTTTGCAACTTTATAACACTTTGGTTAGGCCACTCTTAGAGTATTGCATTTAATTCCAGTCACCACATTACAGGAAGGATGTGGAGACTCTGGACAGTGCGCGGAAAAGGTTTACCAGGATGATGCCTGGATTACTGGGTATGAGCTATGAGGAGAGGTTAGAAAAACTCATGTTGTTCTCTCTGGAGCAGTGGAGGATGAGGGGAGACTTGATAGAAGTCTATAAAATTATGAGGTTCCCAGGTAGGGTTAATGGTCAGAATCTTTTTTTCCCAGAGTTGAAATGTCTAATGCTCGGGGGCATGCATTTAAGATGAGAGGGGGAAAGATCAAAGGAGATGTGAGGGGCAAATTTTTTACACAGGGAATGGTAGGAGTCTGGGTTGCACCTCCAGGGACGGTGGTGGAGGCAGATACGATAGAGGTGCTTAAGAGACTTTTAGATAAGCACATGAATCTGCAAGGAATGGAGGGATGTGGACCAAGGGCAGAACAGAAAGGGTTAGTTTAATTTGGTGACAAGTTCAGCACAACATCATGGGCTGAAGGGTCGGTTCCTGAGCTGTTCTGCTCTATGTTCTATGTTAAGGGCACAGTATCATCACACTGAGGACTAGCTGCAATTTAGAACTCAGCAAAGGATGTGCTAGAAAATGATTCAGAGGGGTAATGTAGAATAATAGAGTAAAGTTGCAAATAAAATAAAACTGGACTGTAAGCAATTTTATAAATACCTAAAAAGAACAAGGTTATTGAAGACAAATGTAAGTCATTTACATTCTAAAGAGAATTGACCATGAAGAGCAAGAAAATGGCAGAATAATGAAAAAGAAACTTCCTTGGTTGTACCTTTACAGAAGTGGACACGAATAGCTTCTCAGAAATGCTAGGGAAGCAAGGGTCTGTTGGGAAGGAGAATTAAAGGACGTTAGTGTTAGTGCTAAAATGTGCTGGAGAGGTTAATGAGAATGAAAGCTGATAAATCCCCAAGGCCTGATAATCTACATCTCAAGGTATTAAAGGAGGTGGCTACAGCAATTTTCCAAAATTCTGTTGATTCTTGAACAGCCCTGGCAGATTGAAGGGTAACAAAATAATTCCATTTTAAAAAGGACATAGGGAGGAAATAGGAAACTATAGATGGGTTAGCTTAACATCAACTGTGGATAAAACTCTAGAGTCTAGTATAAAGCAAGCAATAACAGAACACTTAGAAAATATCAATGGAATTAGACAAATTAAACATAGACTTACAAAATTTGTCCTGGTGTGCAGATCAAGGATGATCAAGAATAATACAGTAAGGACAATTCCTATTATTAAACTGAACAACTTGGGCACAAACATCTCGGGGAGAATTCAGTCAAGATACAGCTGGGTCAATAAATGTGGAGCTGGAAAAACAGAGCAGGTCAGACAGCATCTGAGGAGCAGGGAAGTCAACGTCTCGGGCCAAAACCCTTCATCAGGTCCTTTCCTCCAGATGCTGCTTGGCTTGCTGTGTTCTTCCAGCCTCCTGGTTGTCTACCTTAACAAAATAGGAATTTGGTTCAGGTTTACTTAAAGAGCAAAAGCGAAGCAGAAATGAGATTCAAAAGATAAAATTGCAAAAATGAATCATTTCAAGCTATAGGCCTACAGTCTGAACTTTCAGTTCAACACTCAGATGCTGTGAAGCTTCTGCCTTAGGAGCAGTGGAGACAGTGGTTGCCAGATGTCTCATCATGGTCAGTCTGCTAGTGAAGCCATGGAGTTGGCCACCATTGCCAGGGTGGAAATGAGGGTTATAAACACTTGATTTGATTCCATCCGATCATTAATACCTTCCATGCAGTCTTACTAAATCTTGGGAGCTCTAATTATTGCTTGCTTCACCATATTTGATGGTTTTCATTGTTTCAAAATTGCTTTCTGTCAGCTAGCAATGGAGTTTCGTTTTAAGAAGCAGAGACTGCCTTATAGAGCTGGAGGCTAACTTCAACATGTGCCGACCTCACACATTGTTAGGCCCTGATGTGGAGGTGCCAGTGTCGGACTGGGGTGGACAAGGTCAGAAATCACATGACACCAGGTTATAGTCCAACAGGTTTATTTGAAAACACAAGCTTTCAGAGCCTCAGTCCTTCTTCAGGTGTTAGCAAGAGAGGTGGTATCAGACATATTTATGAGTAAAAGATCAAAGGTTCACACCATTGATGAGAATGTACAAACAAACCTAAGATGCTGTTAAATCTTTAATCAGTTAGAAGGTTTTAATTGATTAATATATATATGTAAGCCCCCAAATTCGTTTCAAGTCACAGTCCTGAGACAACTAAAAGTTTTATCTGCTGGGGGGGAGAGAGAGTGTGCGCACGTGTGTGTGTGTGTGTGTGTGTATGTGCGCACGTGTATATGTGCACGCATGTATGTGTGTGTGTGTGTATGCATGTGTGTGTGTGTGAGTGAGTGGGGGGGGGGAGTGAGTGTGTGTGAGGGGGGAGAGAGTGTGTGTGTGTGATGAGGGAGAGAGAGCAAGTGGGCAGTGAGAGACTGTGTGTGAGGGAAAGAGAGAGAGTGTGTGTGTGTGTGTGTGTGTGTGTGTGTGTGTGTGTGTGTGTGTGTGTGTGTGTGTGTGTGTGTGTGTGTGTGAGAGAGAGAGACATGAACCCAAGATCCCGGTTGAGGCCGTCCTCATGGGTACCAGACTTAACTAACAGCCTCTGCTCGGCGACTCTGCACTGTCATGTGTCCTGGCATCCACCATGGAGAACGTTTACCCAAAGATCCAAGGCCGAATGTCCTTGACTGCTGAAGTGCTCCCGCACTGAGAGAGAACATCCCTGTCAGGCTATTGTTGCACAGTGTCCATTCATCTGTTGTCATAGCATCTGCATGGTTTTGTCAATGTACCATGCCTCAGGGCCTGCTTGCCTGCAGAGTATGAGATAGACAACGTTGCTGACTCACATGAGTATCTGCTGTGCATGTGGTGGGAGAAGTGCTGCATCATGAGGTTATCTGTCAGCTTGTGGTACCTGTTGGAGTATAACCTGGTGTCGTGTGATTTCTGACTTTGTCCACCCAAGTCCACTTCTCTAGCTTCCACCTGAAACATATTAAAACAGCCATCCCCTAACCACAAGCCCTACGCATACTCAGAATCTGTTTGGATAAGGAGGAATGCGACAGTCACCTGAAGGTGTTGAAGGAAGCCCTCATAGGAACAGGATACAATGCTCAACTCATTGATCACCAGTTCCAATCTGCCACAGCAAAAAACCGCAACGACCTCCTCTGAAGACAGACACAGGATATGTCCAATAGGGTACCCTTCGTCATCCAGTACTTCCCGGGAGCGGAAAAACTAAACCATGTTCTTCGCAGCCTTCAACACATTATCAATGAAGATGACCCCCTCGCCAAGATCTTCCCCACGCCTCCACTTCTTGCCTTCAAACAACCACCAAACTTAAACAAACCATTGTTCACAGCAAACTACCCAGCCTTCAGGTCAACATCGACCACAACACTATACAATCCTGTCATGGCAACCTCTGCAATTCATGTCAGATCATCAACATAGATACTACCATCACACATGGGATCACCACCCACCACGTACACTGCAGATACTCATATGACTCGGCCAACGTTGTCTATCTCATACACTGCAGGCAAGGATGCCCCAGGGCATGGTATATTGGCGAAACCATGCAGACTCTACAACAACAGATGAATGGACACCGCGCAACAATAGCCAGACAGGGATGTTCCCTCCCAGTGGGGGAACACTTCAGCAGCCAAGGACACTTGGCCTCGGATCTTTGGGTAAACGTCCTCCAAGGCAGACTTCAGGATTCACAACAACGCAGAGTCACTGAGCAGAGGCTGATAGCTAAGTTTGGTACCCATGAGGACGGCATCAACCGGGATCTTGGGTTCGTGTTGCATTACAGGTGACCCCACCCACACTATACACTCTCGCACACACACACACGCACACTCTCTTCCCCCTCACAAACAGACACACACACACTCTCTTTCTCTTAACCACCCCACACACACACACTCTCTCCTCCCTGACACATATTTTCTCTTTCCCCCATACACACACACACACACTCTCTTTCACCCTCCTAACACACACATGCACACCCTCTCCTCCCCACACACATACACCCTCGCCCCACACACACACACACACACACACACATACACTCTCTCTCTCCCCCTCTCACACACGCTTTCTCTATCCCCACACATGCACACACTCTCTCTTCCCCCTCACACACACACACACACACACACACACACACACACAATCTCTCTTTGCAGATACATTTTATTTTGTTCAAAAAAACACACAATTTCTCGACAGTCAATCAATATGGTGTTCTATAAATTCCTACGTTAGAAATAAAAACAGCCTGACTCCAAACTAAATCAAAAACAGATTCTAAACAAGGTCTCACACCTAACATACATTGTCTGACCTAAAATGTCACCTTTTCTTTACACTGATAAAACATTTAGTTGTCTCAGGACTGTGACTTGAAAGGAATTCGGGTATTTACATGTACATATTAATCAATTAAGACCTTCTAACTGATTAAAGATTTAACAGCATCTTAGGTTTGTTTGGTACATCCTCATCAATGGTGTAAACCTTTGATCTTTTACTTATCAATTCTGTGTCTGATACCACCTCTCTCACTAACACCTGAGGAAGGACTGAGGCTCTGAAAGCTTGTGTTTTCAAAAAAACTGTTGGGCTACAACCTGATGTCATGTGATTTCTGACTGTTAGCCTCCTCTCCTCTCCTCTCCTTGTGCAGCCAGGCAGTCTGCAGAACAGCAGGCATAACGTCCCAGAGTACGATCATGATAATAAAATGCCCAGACTGAATAGGTGCTGGTCAACTTCAATGCTACTATCTTAGACAGATCTGGACTTGTGGTTCCCAATTCAGAAAACCAGGATAAACCACCTTTTAGCCCTATATCTGCACCAGCCCTAGTACAAATGATTGCATCTGTTTAATTATTCAAAACACATTAATTTGTGTAATCTATTCAACTGTGGGAATTAGACTCCTCGCCTAGTACTGTGCCAACCTCAATGATTAATCATCATAACTCTGGAAAGGCTAACTTTTTAAAATTGTCACGATGCTATATTAAATTTGCTTCTATGACTAACCAGGCAATGTTGCAGTGAAAAAGAGACTATCATTTTGAACAAAAAATGAACCTCCACATAATATTTGGGTTTATCAATAGAAGTCCCTAGAAAAATTGTGCTTTCAGGGAATTCACATCTTGTGTTGCCATTTTTTAATCAACTGATTACTCTGTTTTAGGTTTGGTACCATGGGTAATAAGCAGTTCTTTTGACTTGGCAAATCCTTTTTATCCCATTTTTAGCAAAATGCAACACACTATTTATGAATGTCAACTGTATTTTCCGTAAATTGGAGAACAAATGAGTTAGTGGATAAAATGGTAATTATTTGTGAGAAAATTGAAAGTCCAGCATCATTTTCACCAAAAAAGAGACACCTCACTGATCAGCAGCCAATCTCCGGGAAATAAATCTGGTTCTGCAAATAAGAGGACTTCTCCTCTCCTGGGAATTGAGAAACATCGAAGAGATACAGTCCAGTTGTATGCCCTTCTATACTGCATCTTGACAAACAAAAGCAAAATATTGCACATGCTGGGAATCTGAAATAAAAGTCAAAAACACCTGAAATAGTCAGCACTAATAGTCAGAAGGACAAATGTCATTTAATTAAAGAAAGCCAGTGAGGTGTTTTAAAGGCAAATCAGGTCTATCTAACATGATTGAGTTTTTTGATGAGGATAATACAATTGATATGATGTACACAGACTTCAAAAATGTATACGAATTAGTGTCACACAACAGGCTTGTCAGCAAAAATGAAGTCCATAGAATAAGTGGCCAGTAGCATCATGAACTCTGTGATGAGTGACAGGGAAAAGAGTTTAGTTGTGAATGGTTGTTTGTCCAACCAGAGGATTATAGTGCCAGTCCCAAGGTATCAATTTTGTACTCCTTGACTATGCTAGCATTATATTAATTACTCAGATTCAGGAATATGGTATACAATTTCAGAATTTTCAGGTACCGCAAAATTTGGAAATATTGTAACTGTGAGAAAGATCATGAGAGACTTCAAGAGGATACGGACAGGCTAATAGAATGGGCAGATATGGAAAATAAGACGTAATGCTGAAAAATGCGAGGTGATATCTTTTAGCACGAAAAACAAGGAGAGGCAACAAAAATGAAAGAATACAATTCTAAAGTGGGTGCAAGGTGGGACCTCAAGTTTGTCATGTACAAATTGTTAAAGGTGACAGGAAAAATCATGTTGGTGAGCCAATAAGGCATGAAATATCATAGACTTTGTAAGCAAAAACATAGGGTAAAAATAAGATGAAATTTTTCGAAAACACGAGGCCAGTATTGTGCCCAATTCTTAGGCAGCAAATGTTAGAAAGAATATGACGGTATTCTTGACAGTGCAGAAAAAAAATGGTTCCTAGATGAAGGACTTCAGTTGTGAATGTTTACTGGAAAAGTTGGGAGTATTTGAGAAGGGAGGATTGGGAGGAAGTTTGATAGAGGTGTATAAAATCATGAGAGGTCTGGATGAACTAGATAGAAAGAAACTATCTACACTGGCCCAAGTACAAATGACTATGTCTGTTTAATTATTTAACCTTCCCATTGGTGGAAGAATTAAAAATCAAAGGGCGTTGATTTAAGGTCATTTGCAAAAGAATCAGAGGCATAATAAGAAAAGAACTATTTTAATATAGCAAATGGTTAGGATCTAGAATGCATTGCTTGAAAGCGTGATGGACTCAAATTCACTAATGGCTTTCAAAAAGGAAATCGGATGATTATCTAAAGAGAAAAATCATGCAGGCCCACAGTGAAAAGGTGTCATAACGTGACTGAGTAGGTTGACTATAGAGAAGAATCTGTGATTCTATTAAAATGACAGCATTTGTGGAGAAAGAAACAAAGCTAAGTTTTCAAGTCTGTGACCTTTCTTGCATCTCTCTTTGTTGAAGACTGTCAGGTTGAATGATCCTTGACTCTTCATAAACACTCCAATTTAGCATTCAAACCTACTTTTCAGTGAGCGTTTCAGTGTAAAGCTTTAATGCTACTTCTGCCAGGTCTATATGGCAATGAGGTTAGGAAGTCATGTTTTTGTCCCTTATTGCTTGCTAATTTTCTATGGATGCACTCTTTGAAGAATAGAGTTGTACTGACTGCAGTTCAATGCTACCCTGTTCAGAAAGCTGAGTCCAAACTCCCACTTTTTTCCCTTTTAAAGTGGGTGCTAATTCTATAAAAGAAACATTGCTTATGCATGCAAAGAGCGAAGGTAGGTATTGTAGCCACAAAGCACAGCCAAGTTAGCTTCCAAGATAACCACAAAAACATGAAAAAATTAAGACAAGAAAGAATCATAGTCAATACAAAACTTTTTTTCCCCCTCCAAACATGCCCATGGGTCTCTTGAGTGCTTGCAGCAGTTTCTGTTTCCATTTCAGATTAGCAACACCCATAGTATTTTAATTTTATTTTGGGAAAATGAAGAATGTTTTAGTGAGTTTACCTACACAGTGACTCAATAGTTAGCACTGCTGCCTCACAGTAACCTGGATTTGTTTCCACCCCTGGGCGACTGTCTGTTCACCTGTACTGTTGAGCTAGAATCAATTTACTACACTGAGGATTAGCCAAACATGATGAATAACCCCTGAAAACAAGTAGTGGGAAATAACTGGAAGAAGTTGGACCATATTACTCGCTGATTTTAGGCATTCTCCAGTGTCTTAATGCTTAAAAATTGTGTCTGAGATTTGATTTATTATTGTCATGTACATAGGTTCAATGATAAGTTTTGTTTTGCATGCAGTACAGGCAGATCGTATCATACAAAGTGCATAAGGGTAATAGAACAGAGTGAGGAATACAGTGTTACAGCTGCAGAGAAGATGCACAAACAGCAAGGTCAACATTACATTTGAAATTTGAGTGGTCCATTCAGAAGTCTAATAACAGCAGGAAAGAAGCTGTTCTTGAATCTGTGGTGCCTTCCAATGGAAAATGAAGCCATCATCTTTGTTGAGAGGAGTTATGCACATATACTCATTGACTGCCAACAGCATGCAGAGCAGGGAGATTTGGACTTGAATCAATGTCAATGTTGATTTGATGCTAGCATTGCCACTTTTATAGAATCCAGCCTAAATCCTGCCTTAACCTCTCATAGGGCTGCATGTTTATCACCAGTGCCATCTATAGGGATCATTGTAGATCTATGGGTTTGTTGCTGGATTACTTCATCTGACTGCTATTGCATGTGCATTTAGAGTTTTTCTTCATTTGCTCTTAGTCTAAATCCATCACATAATGTGGACTGGCTGGTGCTGAAGTAATTTTTTGTCCATTTAGTAGCCCAAATTGCCATCTTTGAAATAATTCAAGTAATTCTACTTCCTATTATGAGGTGCAGACTGTAAGGCCATCAGAAATAAGATCAGGAGAAGGCTATTTAGTCCCTCAAACCTGCTCCACCATTCAGTAGAATCATGCCTGATCCGACTCTCCTCACATCCACTTTCCTGCCTTTCCCCATAACCTTTGATTCCCCTACTGATCAAGAATCTATCTATTTCAGCCATAAATTTATACAAGGACTCTTCCTACACAGCTGTCTGTGGCAAGGAAATTCTTCCTCAGCTGAGTCTTAAGTTGGTGCCCTTTTATTCTGAGACTACGTCCTCAGGTCCTAGACTCTCTCATGAGGGGAAACATCCTCCCTATATTTGAGCCCTTTAAGAATTGTATATGCCTCAATGAGATCACCTCTCATTCTTCTAAATTTCTATGGGTATAGTTCCAAACTGTTTAACCTTTGTTCATAATACAATCCCCCCACATCAGGGATCACACTCGTGAATCTTGTCTGAACTGCCTTCAATGTGATATTAAATTTCCTTAAATAAGGAGACTAAGACAGCTCACAGTGCTCCAGATATCTTCACAACAACACTCTGTACAGTTGCAGTAAGACTTCCCTACTCTTGAAATGAGGGTCAACATTCCATGAGCCTTCCTGACTACCTGCTGCACCTGTGTGCTAGCTCCTGTGTTTCATGCACATGTACAACCACGTCTCTTTTTGTTGTAGTTTTCTTAGTTTCTCTCAATGTAATTAATACTCTTGTTCTTTTGTTCTTCCTTCCTTAGGGCGGCTCGGTGGCTCAGTGGTTAGCACTGCTGCCTCACAGCACCAGGGACCCGGGTTTGATTCTACCCTTGGGCGACTGTCTGTGTGGAGTTTGCACATTCTCCCCGTGTCTGCGTGGGTTTCCTCCGGGTGCTCCAGTTTCCTTCTACAGTCCAAAGATGTGCAGGCTAGGTGGATTGGCCGTGCTAAACTGCCCATAGTGTTTGGGGATGGGTAGATTAGGTGCGTTATAGGGGGACGGGTCTGGATGGGATGCTCTGAGGGTTGGTGTGGACTTGTTGAGCCAAAGGGCCTGTTTCCACACTGTAGGGATTCTGTGAAAGTGAACAGCAGGCTGCCTTTAAGTGTCTCTATCAACATGTGATATCAGCCCCCAAACCCTTGATTTGTGCATTCACTAACCAGTGTGCTATGGTGACTCTACGCAATCATGTTCAAGTGTCTTCAGCACCAAATGAATTTTTGTTTGCAATGTCATGAACTGGCGTGAGTTAAAACACATTTTCTGTTCTTAAACAAATTTTCCCCATAAATGGGTTTGTATGAATTGGTTGCTAACTGGGATATTCTCATGCAATAATGAAAAAAAAATTAATCATTGTTGCATATAGCCATGCTATGCAAATAAGGCTATGGGTATAAACTTCTCAATCCGAGAAAAGCTGCTACATCAGATATGCACTTGGTAAACATGTTGAGTTACACCTGAGATCAAATAGGATCTTGTACTGATATTTAACACAGGCTTGTTGAACTTCAGGTACCTTCTCTGGGACGCATGCTTACATAAAGATGATTGATGATAATTACTTACTATGAATTGTTGGCTAAGTCCATGTGTGATAATTATGTAGAAAGATAAATTCTTCAAGTGTTCTTTGGGAATGCTAGAAGGTCAGTGTGGACTCAATGGGCCAAATGATGGCTCCAAATAATTGCCACTGTAGGGATTCTATGATTTTTGGGAGCATGATAACACACACTTGAGCTGCATCATATTTAGAAATCATCATAAAAAGTATAATAAAAATATTGAAGAAACTACAGAGCATATCTTGGATCTTATTACTACTTAAACCGATTAAACTACTTCCCTTGTGCTTTGTGAAAGCATTAAGCTAATTGGCATGAGCATTCTCCTCTGAGCTGCTTTTTAAGCACGGGCAATTAGTATCTAAGAATGAGAAGACTCAGAGAAGTTAAGCTGGATTCCTGTAAGAAATTTCAATTGTTGCTAATCAGAAGCATTTGGATTTACCAAAGCCTTAAGAACAAAATGGCTATTTCCCTTGGATTTAGACACACCCTGTCTAAAGTGTTAACAGGCCCCTAGCTCATACTGTAATACATTTATTGTTGTGATTAACACCCACCATGTAATGTGGCAGCTTATGTGGAAGTCACTCATCTAATTAGTGTTTCCATACCTATCTTTCACTGTATTAGCTGCTATAATTAATCCACTTTGTGACCAGCAGAGTACACTCATGGCATCAGCTGCCAATTAGAATAACAGACATCAGTCCAAATTATGAACACCTTTACAATGGATAATAAATTCTAGTTCCTAATTATTCAGCAAAATATGCCAACCAGTTAACAGCTGTGTGAAGGTTTGCATAATTATAGTTTTAAAAAATACCATAATATGTGACTTTAATTTAAAAATAAGCTTCCTTTGTTTTCCCAAAGAACTTCTTCACTGAATAACCAATTCATAAAGGCTAAAGAATTTGGTGCTATCTTTAGCATTTTCTGAGTTAGCTGATTTCAGCAAGAGATGTTTCAGAGATGCTACAATCAACCTCAGTGTTCCTTAGTTAATGAAGGGAAAATCAATCAGGGCTTCAGGTTCTGAAGGTACATGAGTTGATGTTTTGTCTTCTGTGACTGACAGGCCTGTCAGCATGCACCACTGAAACTGATAATTAATTGGAAGCAACTACTCAGGCAAAAGTATTAGAGAACGATGGAAACACTTGGAAAGATTTCTCACTGAGGAATTGATGCCTTCAGAATAAGAGAATAAAATTGGCAAGAAAATGAACAACTATAAAGTAAGCAACAGAAATAAGTTCAATTACTTGAGAATGTGTTTAGTTTTAACTCTTCTGGTGTTTAAGAATTCACCACACCTAAAAATCCTTTGTCCCAAATTAAAAATGAGATAAAAGTCTCCACACTGTATTTACAAACTTGCATCGTTCTAAAATGACAATGACATTAATATGAGGAACCAGATTTTATCCTAAATGCTAAGGCAGCTCCAGAAATTTAGAGATGCATATTATTAACATTCAAACTATTATTGAGGAAAACCTTTGAAAGTGGGATAAATTGTAGCTGTGTTTAATGGATGAATTAAAATTGCTATTTTGTGATTCTTGTGGAATTATGACTCTTGTAGCTCTATTTTTACAACATGTGTTTCACCATCATCTCAGTTCCAGATACACTGTTCTTAGAAGCATTTCAATGTCTTGCGTAATTGACACCTCTGTCCAAGCATTACCTACTCCCAGATCTGCTCTGTCGGCAACACATTGCTGTTCTGACAAATGTTTGATTTTGTGTTGCAAATTGCGGCTACTCCATTTTTCTTCCAACATATCAGAAGCTCCATCTGATGTAAATATCACCATATTTTGTAAATCAATGTCATTACAAACATAAAATTGCTTGATTGCTGCCACTAAGGTGGCAAACAGTCAGCTTCAGAATTCCTGCAAAGACAGTCTTGTAAGCAAGTACAGATTCTGGTTAACAAGGTGTAGAGCTG
This sequence comes from Rhincodon typus, assembly GCF_021869965.1. NCBI lineage: Eukaryota > Metazoa > Chordata > Chondrichthyes > Orectolobiformes > Rhincodontidae > Rhincodon > Rhincodon typus. The sequence goes on along the minus strand of NC_063351.1, from coordinate 19,855,541 downwards.
GGTGAACACAGCAGGCCAAGCAGCATCAGAGGAGCAGGAAGGCTGACATTTCGGGCCTAGACCCTTCTTCAGCCTGCTGTGTTCACCCAGCTCTACACCTTGTTATCTCAGATTCTCCAGCATCTGCAGTTCCTACTATCTCTGACACAGATTCTGGTTAAAATGTGTACAAAAGAAACATTTTTTTGCACTGAAATATCTGTACTTTTGTCCACTGTGAAGGTAAGAAAATGTGATTTGTACAATCCATCCAAAAGCTGTCTCTGTATGACAAAGCCACTATACTCTCAAAATTTAAAGGTGTAACTCTTGCTGTACCAGCTTCTCAGTAATTGTTGTACACTTTGCAACATGATCATCAATGTCTTGTACGGAAAGCAGGGACTCATCTTTCCTGCAATTAAGACTTTATTGATGAGAACATTTACCTCAGAGCCATGGAATAATAGAGTTTTACAGCACAGAAACAGACTCTTCGGTCCAACTCGTCAGTGCTGACCAGGTATCCTAAACTAATCTAGTCCCATTTGCAAGCATTTGGCCTATATCCCGCTAAACCCTTCCTGTTGATGTACCAATCCACATGCCTTTTAAATATTGTAATTGTATCTTAACAGAAGAGGTCTTTTTGCGCTGTGCATGCTCCGTCCTAATGTCACAATCACCTGGTGTTTTGGTGACCATTGATAAAATTCCACCTTTGCTTTGGTTTTATAAACTAATCATAGCATCCATGTGTACTTTTTGTCTCAAATGCTGCTTCAGGTAATCCGATTTCCAATCCTGCAACTTTTTTTTCCCAGTGATGAACTTACTTCCAGTGTTTGCTTTAGAGGAAATAATGGATAGGACATCATCCGTTTCACAATAAGTGATAAGCACCCAGCCCTGCCGGGTCTTCACCATCCCCCGCAGACCTCCTCCTCACTGAGGACGAACAGTCAGTCCTCAGTAAAGGACTCACCTTTGTCCCCCTCCACCCAAACATCAACGAATACCGCTCATGCTTGGACGTTGAAAAGTTTTTCCACCGCCTCCGCCTCTGTGCTTACTTCTTTAATCGTGAGCCTAACACTCCCTCTACTGACCCCTTCTCCCACCTCAAACACATCCCTCCTCCTGGACACCACGCCAAGGCCTCCTACTCTCCCTTGACCTCTTCATCTCCAACTGCTGTCGAGACATCAATTGCCTCAAACTCTCCACCCCTCTCACTCACTCCAACCTCTCCCGCATAGAACGTGCAGCCCTCTGCTCCCACCCCACCCTCACCATAAAACCCGCGGACAAGGGAGGCACAGTTATAGTATGGCGCACTGAATTCTATATGACCGATGCTAGGCGCCAGCTCTCCGAAACCTCGTCCTACCGCTCCCTTGATCATGACCCCACCCCCGACGACCAAAACATCATCTACCAAACCATCCACAACCTCATCACTTCATGTGACCACCCACCCACAGCCTCCAACCTCATCGTTCCCCAACCTCGCACTGCCCGCTTCTATCTCCTTCCCAAAATCCACAAACCTGACTGCCCTGGTCGACCCATTGTCTCAGCCTGCTCCTGCCCCACCAAACTTATCTCCACTTATCTCGACTTCATTTTCTCCCCCTTGGTCCAGGAACTCCCCACCTACGTCCGTGACACCACCCACGCCTTCCACCTCCTCCAAAACTTCCAATTCCCTGGTCCCCAACATCTCATCTTTACCATGGACATCCAGTCCCTATACACTTGCATTCCCCATGCAGATGGCCTAAAGGTCCTCTGCTTCTTCCTGTCCCACAGGCCCGACCAGTCCCCCTCCACTAACACCCTCATCCGCTTCGCTGAACTTGTCCTCACCCTCAACAACTTCTCCTACAATTCCTCCCACTTCCTACAGACAAAGGAGGTGGCCATGGGTACCCGCATGGGCCCAAGCTATGCCTGCCTCTTTGTAGGTTACGTGGAACAATCCCTCTTCCGAAGCTACACTGGCCCTATGCCCCACTTCTCCCTCTGTTACATCGGTGACGGTATCGGCGTCGCCTCGTGCTCCAACGAGAAGCTCAAACAGTTAATCCACTTCACCACCACCTTCCACCCCAACCTTAAGTTCACCTGGACCATCTCTGATACTTCTCTCTCCTTCCTGGACCTCTCTTTTTCCATCTCTGGCAACCACCTGGAAACCGATATCCATTTCGAGCCTACCGATTCCCACAGCTACCTAGAATACACCTCCTCCCACCCACCTTCCTGCAAAAATGCCATCCCCTATTCCCAATTCCTTTGCCTTCGCTGCATCTGCTCCTGAGATGAGGCATTCCACTCCCGGACATCTCAGATGTCCTCATTTTTCAAGGACCGCAACCTCCCCTCCACAGTGGTTGAAAACGCCCTTGACCATGTCTCTCACATTTCCCACAACTCATTCCTCACACCCCCTCCCCACAATAACAACCAAAACAGAAACCCCCTCATTCTCACATACCACCCCACCAACCTCCGGATCCAACGCATCATCCTCTGGCACTTCCGCCATCTGCAATCCGACCCCAAAGACATTTTGCCCTCCCCACCCTTACCTGCTTTCCGGAGGGACCACTCTCTCTGTGACTCCCTTGTCCGCTCCACACTCCCCTCCAGCCCCACCACACCCAGCACTTTTCCCTGCAACCGCAGGAAGTGCTACACCTGCCCCTACACCTCCCCCCTAATCCCCATCCCAGGCCCCAAGAAGACCTTTCACATCAAACAGATGTTCACCTGCACATCTGCTAATGTGGTATACTGTATCCGCTGTTCCCTTTGTGGCCTCCTCTACATCGGGGAAACCAAGCGGAGGCTTGGAGACCGCTTTGTGGAACACCTACGCTCAGTTCGTGACAAACGACTGCACCTCCCAGTCGCGAACCACTTCAACTCCCCCTCCCACTCCTTTGACGACATGTCCATCCTGGGCCTCCTCCAGTGCCACAACGATGCCACCCGAAGGTTGCAGGAACAGCACCTCATATTTCGCTTGGGAACCCTGCAGCCCAGTGGTATCAATGTGGACTCTACAAGCTTCAAAATCTCCCCACCCCCGACCGCATCCCAAAACCAGCCCAGTTCGTCCCCGCCTCCCTAACCTGTCCTTCCTCCCACCTATCCCCTCCTCCCACCTCAAGCCCCACCCCCGTCTCCTACCTACTAACCTCATCCCGCCCCCTTGACCTGTCTGTCCTCCCTGTACTGACCAACACCCACCCTAACTCCCCACCTACACTCACCTTTACTGGCTCCATCCCCACCTCTTTGACCTGTCTGTCTCCTCTCCACCAATCTGCTCCTTTATCCGTCCGCCTCCCCCTCTCTCCCTATTTATTTCAGAATCCCCTTCCCCTCCCCCATTTCTGAAGAAGGGTCCAGACCCAAAATGTCAGCTTTCCTGCTTCTCTGATGCTGCGTGGCCTGCTGTGTTCATCCAGCTCTACACCTTCTTATCACAGATTTGTAAATTCTGTTTCCATGTTGAAGATGGCATTTTGGTTTTGATGACCTTGAGAAGTCATTTCCTTTTGAAATCTGCGCAGGATTTTTTTTTAAGGAGCTCTCGTTTTGACATATTTTAAACTTATCAAGAAAACAAAGCTTTTAGCTCTTGTTGTGCAGTAGTAGAGTCCTTACCTGTGAGCCATGAGGCCTGGATTCAAGTCCTAGGGGTGTGTCACAATGTCTTTGAATAGGTTGATTAGAAAATGTTAAATTATGAAAGTGAAATCTAACTGGCTACTTAAGTCACAGGTTACTTTCTTCTGGAATGGCCACCTACTTCCTGGACCTGGTGCTTGATCTTCCGGGTCACTGTTGAGGTGACTGTAAACTTCCAGGATTCTCCAAGCCTGTTCCGACAGCTTTCAGATGAAGCCCCCCACTGGATGTGATGTGACCTGACATTTTCCCCTTCCCATGACATGTTTTTACAATTTGGAGCTGGAAGTGGCGCGTGGCCGTGTACTGAGTTCAGAAATCCTTTTCTTTGTTCTGGCACCTGGAGGGTGCTGGGATTCATGGACCATCCATATGTGGCTTTCAGCAAGGTGCTAATTGTAGGTGCTGGGGAGGATGCCTTCATTGGCTGTTTGGATGCAACTGCCCAGTGTGTGGACAATCATGTGGATGTGTGTGGGTTTTGTTTATCCGATGCGGGTTTTACAGGGAACATGGCTGCAGATCTCAGCTAGAACCATTGCTATTTTGATCTCCATTGCTCCATGCCAGGTCTGTTAGTGCATTGTACCTCCGTGGAAGCCAGGGTGTTGCGTACATTCAATGACACCCCTCACACCAACTCCACAGGACCCCCTTTCCCTCCCATGATCGATTGTCTTCCCACTGCACTTTTTATATTGAGCAGCCCTGCTTCAGTATTGACATCCTCTCGGCATTTCAGCACTCTAATCCCCACAGTTGACTGATACACATAACGCTCTCGACTGCGTTCCTGTGACTCCCCAGACTTGTTCCTGTGACCCCACAGGGCTGAGCATAATCCACTCCCCAGCCAGTAGACGTACAGGACCCACTGACCCTGACCACCCAAACCAGCCACCTGACTGTGCACAAACCCCTGGACTGATTTTGGAGTCTGGCCTTAACTCACTCACCTGACTGAACAGTGTCTGTTCCCCCCACCTCCCCCACAGACTTGAAACATTGCCACTCGGTTGAAATACTTGCAGTGTGTTTGGTGTCTAAGTGGCTGGCACACTGTGCAGGTGTGAGATTGACCCAGCACAGTGCCAGACAGCAACATGGCCACCCCCTGATCACTGCTGAGTGGCAAAGTGCTAAACTACAAGACAAGGCAAGGCAGGGATGCTGTGAGCATGCTAGTAGGTGCAAAATGAGAGTGCACTGATTGTATGAGCCATCCCTGAGATGTCCAGTCTGTGAGCTCAGTTTCTCTCCCTCGCATAGAGTTTCCTGCAGCAGCATTTAAAAAAAAATGTTCATGGGATGTGGGTGTTGTGAGCTATGCCAGCATTTATTGCCCAGAGGGCATTCGAGAGTCAACCACATTGCTGTAGGCCTGGAGTCACATGTAGGTCAGACCGGGTGAGGTTTACAGATTTCCTTCTCTCAAGGGCGGTACAACAATCAACAGTGATTACATGGTCACCATTAGAACATAGAACATTACAGCGCAGTACAGGCCCTTCGGCCCTCGATGTTGCGCCGACCTGTGAAACCAATCTGAAGCTCATCTAACCTAAACTATTCCATTATCATCCATATGTTTATCCAATGACCATTTAAATGCCCTTAAAGTGGGCGAGTCTACTATTTTTGCAGGCAGGGCATTCCACGCCCTTACTACTCTCTGAGTAAAGAACCTACCTCTGACATCTGTCCTATATCTATCACCTCTCAATTTAAAGCTATGTCCCCTCGTGCTAGCCATCACCATCCGAGAAAAAAGGCTCCCACTGTCCACCCTATCTAATCCTCTGATCATCTTGTATGTCTCTATCAAGTCACCTCTTAACCTTCTCTCTAACGAAAACAGCCTCAAGACCCTCAGCCTTTCCTCAGAAGACCTTCCCTCCATACCAGGCAACATTCTGGTAAATCTCCTCTGCACCCTTTCCAATGCTTCCACATCCTTCCTACAATGCGGTGACCAGAACTGTATGCAATACTCCAAGTGCGGCCGCACCAGAGTTTTGTACAGCTGCAACATGACCTCATGGCTCCGAAACTCAATCCCTCTACCAATAAAACCTAACATACTGTACGCCTTCTTAACAACACTATCAACCTGGGTGGCAACTTTCAGTGATCTATGCACATGGACACCGAGATCTTTCTGCGCATCCACACTACCAAGAATCTTACCATTAGCCCAGTACTCTGTATTCCTGTTACTCCTTCCAAAGTGAATCACCTCACACTTTTCCGCATTAAACTCCATTTGCCACCTCTCAGCCCAGCTCTGCAGCTTATCTATGTCCCTCTGTAACCTGCAACATCCTTCCGCACTATCCACAACTCCACCGACTTTGGTGTCATCCGCAAATTTACTAACCCATCCTTCTACGCCCTCATCCAGGTCATTTATAAAAATGACAAACAGCAGTGGCCCCAAAACAGGTCCTTGAGGTACACCACTAGTAACTGAACTCCAGGATGAACATTTCCCATCAACCACCACCCTTTGTCTTCTTACAGCTAGCCAATTTCTGATCCAAACCGCTAAATCACCCTCAATCCCATGCCTCCGTATTTTCTGCAATAGCCTACCATGGGGAACCTTATCAAACGCTTTACTGAAATCCATATACACCACATCAACCGCTTTACCCTCATCCACCTGCTTGGTCACCTTCTCGAAGAACTCAATAATGTTTGTGAGGCACGACCTACCCTTCACAAAATCGTGTTGACTATCCCTAATCAAATTATTCCTTTCTAGATGATTATAAATCCTATCTCTTATAATCCTTTCCAACACTTTACCCACAACCGAAGTAAGGCTCACTGGTCTATAATTACCAGGGTTGTCTCTACTCCCCTTCTTGAACAAGGGGACAACATTTGCTAGTCTCCAGTCTTCTGGCACTATTCCTGAAGACAATGACGACATAAAGATCAAAGCCAAAGGCTCTGCAATCTCCTCTCTAGCTTCCCAGAGAATCCTAGGATAAATCCCATCCGGCCCAGGGGACTTATCTATTTTCACACCTTCCAGAATTGCTAACACCTCCTCCTTATGAACCTCAATCCCGTCTAGTCTAATAGCCTGTATCTCAGTATTCTCCTCGACTACATTGTCTTTTTCGTGTGTGAATATTGACAAAAAATATTCATTTAGCACCTCTCCTATCTCTTCGGACTCCACGCACAACTTCCCACTACTGTCCTTGACCGGCCCCAATCTTACTCTAGTCATTCTTTTATTCCTGACATACCTATAGAAAGCTTTAGGGTTTTCCTTGATCCTACCTGCTAAAGACTTCTCCTCATGTCCCCTCCTGGCTCTTCTTAGCTCTCTCTTTAATTCTGGAATTTTATTAAATTCAACGTTCACCATCTGTTATGGTAGGATTGTAACCCATATCCCCAGAACATTAGCCTGGGTTTACTGGATTACTAGTCCAGTGACATTACCATGATGCCATTGCTTCCCTAAAAGCATTCACAAAGCCAGAATATCACATTGCATTGACAGCTCTGAATGATGTTCTCAGTGAACTAGCATTTCTGTGCACATTCTTGCAGAGAAGCTGTTCAACAACAATTGAAGCTACATTATTTGCAAAGGCCAAGATTAATAAAGATTTAGTAACTAGCTGATTGTTTATTGGAATGATGAAATTAAGAAGATTCTGGCTGATTTCAACAGTGATGTGGACACTGTTGCAATCCATCAATTTATTCAACTGCAATGTGACCATCTGGAAAGCAGACTTCTAGCAGAGGAATTACAAGAGTGGCATGCATTTCACTAAGCTGCAATCACCAAGACAGCTGAATATGCATTTGTAAAAGACAGCATTGTGGACTGATATTGAAATATCCATGTTTATACCAAACTATGGTGGAAGCGTGGCTACAAAGATATGTGCGAAATACTCCAATTTCATATTTTTGATTGTGAGAAAAGCCATGACTCGTTCCACTCAGACAGTCAGTGATATTGTGGACTATGCTCTAAGAGAAGGCCCGTTTCAAGAAATGCCCATTCTTTTGGACATTTGAGCGACATCACGTGAATGTGGATTTAACCTCATAAACTTGATTAAATGTAAATCCAGAACTAGAGTAGAAATTGATCCCAATGTGATTAAAGTTAAACAAATTATGAAAAAGTTTGCAATATAACTTCTGCTCAGTAGATACTCAGACTAGTCCAGTTTCCACACAGGACCCAGAAAAATGAGAGAGAACACTGATCTATAGGGTCAGCTCTTCATTCGTTAAGGATTTTGAGTCATATGAAGCACTTCAAACAGCAACAATATTTCACAAATACACATACACGGAAACTGAAGCACACTTTTGAGCACATGTTTTGTGCAACCTAAGTACCAGCAACGTTGTTCGCCTCAACCTCTCCACCCCTCTCATGCACTCCAACCTCTCCCCACAGAACGTGCAGTCCTCCGCTCCCTCCGCTCCAAAATCCCTCTGATGCTGCTTGGCCCGCTGTGTTCCTCCAGCTCCACACCTTGTTATCTCAGACTCCAACATTGGTAGTTCCTACTATCTCTTAAGTATTAGCCTACTCTGTGCAAACCAAACCTTTGTGCCAAACTCTCCTGAACATATCATGCAAGATAACGAGTCAATCCCACTAATGCCTGTGATGCAATAGCAATGTTTGTCTACCTGGAAAGATGGAGCCCAGTTGCCAAGGGAGCAGTTACCAGCTTTTTATCCACTGCCCGCACATGGTGCAGATGCTGCTCACTTCACAGCTTGGAGCATGGAACATTGGATGGACTCTGTACCTTCAATGTCACAGTTGTGGCTGCACTGAGACTCACACACATGGATGATGGTGAAAAGAGGATGTACATAGACAAATATAATCATATATGCCGCCCATATGCTGTCAGAAAGTGTCCTTCTGTCTTTCACTTTCACCATATCTCAGTGCATGCCCAAGTTCCACAGCTGGAATGGAGACAGTCTATCCTGTAGTATAGCCCATCGACCTTAATGGTTTACCCAAGGGGTGACTCTGGAATGATTATGTTGAGAGATCCCAGTCATGCTGAATGTGTCCTCCCCGAGGGAGGCGCTCCCTCCTTGGCTTGAATTCCCACAGGCCTGAGGGTGACAGGCAGGGTGGAGCTGAAGGGCCTGCCTACCTGCAGAGGCTTCCTACTCTGACTGCGTACCTACTGGCACTACCCTGTCTCCCTGTGAGGAAGGGGCACCCGGAGTGGGTGTATGGTCCTGTTCATCTCTATTGCCTTGCTGTTGTTGATAAACACCAATGGTTAAAGTGACAGAGGCATGTCTATGCGCGTATATGGTGGACTCTGAGACTGCTGGACTTGGCTCTCCATTGCAGCCAGCAGCCTGTCCAAGGAGACAGCCAGATGATCACCTGCCTGAGGCAGTAGGGTCCTGCAGCCTTTTGTATCAGGTTGGCCAGTGCTCCAGACAAACCTACCTGCTGCTCCAATGTCGCTTATGTATTTGGATGAAGTCCCTGATTTCCGAATACCTTGGGATCCTCTTCAGCCTGGGGTTGAGCAGGTGCCTAGGCTCTAGCAGTCCTCCAAGCGCCAATGACCTCAGGCATTTTCTCCTTGGTGGAGACACAGCAGTGAAGGTACCATAAGCAGGTGCTGCCAACTTTAAAGAGAGTTTCCACCAAGGGGTCAGTTTCTCAGCTGGTGAGAGTACACTGGGCAGTCTTGCTGGTACGTTTTTTGAGGATTTGCACTTTCAGCCTCAGAGGTTGGGGAGACAATGTCTTGTGGGGCAGTCCTCTTAATCACCAGCACGATTGACATGGCAGTGTGCCTGCGGGAGACAAAAGAGAGAAAACGTGGCGACCAAGGCTGCGGCATGTTCCCAATAAACTCACTGTGGAGGTAATGGGAGCAATGAACAATGAAATCTTACTTGGTTGCCAGGGCATGGAGGTTTTGGCATCTACACAGGAGCTTTCAAGGACCATGATCATCAACCTCGTAAGGAGTGAAGAAACAAATACCACCACCCACCACCCCTCCTTACTCTTTGGGCCCTATGATGTGCCACTTTCCCCGATAATGAGAGAACGAGAGAGAGAGTGAGTGGGGTGAAAGTGGATGGCATAGTGGTTAGTGCAGGTGCAGGTGGGGGAAACGTGGTGAAGAAACAGCACAGACAGCATGCAGGGTGAAGAGAGTGGACGTTTGGAGTAGATGTGAGTGCGTGAGAGAAGATGTTGCAGGAAATAGTAAGAATTGTAGAACATCAGCCTCGGTGGCAGGTGATCATAGTAGTAGAAATGAGAGGAAGTGAGAGGTCATAGAGAGCAAATGGTGGTATTTGTTTACCTTAATGGAGTGAAGATGGTCATTAACCTTTTTCCTGCATTGTTGGGCATTTTGCCAGACTGAGGAAACTGCAATGGCCTGGTAGCAACCTTGGACTAGGTTGGCAGGATCTGCTGTCATCACCTCTTCTGTTGGTCCTGAGTGAAAAGAATATCTATCCTCTGCACCACCCCATCCACCAGAACCTCTAGTTCCCTGTTCACAAAAGGGACCACCAATTTCTCCTTGTTTGCCAAGTCCAAGGTGAATGTCTGCTTCAATTTGCCAATGTTTGACCACATATGCAATGACCTTTATAACATGATGCCAGTGCCAGGAATGCTGGTGTATTCTGGCAGTGCTAAGGATTTCCAGCTATGAAAAGTGGCAGAATTAGGCTGGCATCAAACAAGAAGACCACAACAAAGGCATGGTATTTAGTTAATGAGGCATGTTTGTGATGATAGTGTGTGAAAATGTTTTTCTTGGAGAGAAACCCTCTATAAAACTCAAAGAAAATGACATTTAGCCAAAAGATTGGGAGGATTCAGTTCTTTGATTCTCTTGCTTGAATATATAAAACATTTATGGGGGAAGCTAAAGCAGCATTACTCGCTGCTGCTTTTAAAGCAAACTGTATTGTGACTCTGCATCTATAAAAAAAGTCAACATTCACAGAAATATTGACAGCAAGTTCTGAAGAGCAAGAATTCTCATTATTGATCTGGGAGAAGAGACAGCTTTGCTAATAATCATTAGTTGGACAGTAAAGTAACTATTTTAGAATATTCAAGTATCTTTAAATTGTAATTTTATAGATATAGAAAGTCACAAACAATGATTACTGAAAAACAAAACTATTTATATTAATCCTAAACGCAGCAGTTGCTGAGCTAATTTGAGAAACAGAGATACACAGAGATACAGTCACAGAGATAACTTGAGGAACTATGGTTTCAATTTTTCTAAAGTAATCTTGGATTGTTTGGGCATGAGAAATTTTGGGTACAATCTTGTATAAGATTCATTCAATTCAGTATACTGTATAAAATTCAGCTATTAAGTTACATTCTTGCTGTTTGAAAGTGGTTTTGTAAAATAAACGGTAAGAGCTTAATTGCTGTTATGTACAAGAACAAATTTATTTCCAACTTTTGTTTCCCAATACAGCAAGAAACTGGATCATGCTCCATTTCTTTAAATATTAAAAATTCAACATCTCAGTACTACAGAGATACAACCTTTTCTTGAAAAGTTTGCTCATCATTGCACATATTTTCCAGGACCAGGATTCAGTCCAAAACCAATGTATTAATCATGCAACAAAAAATACATAAATAACATTTGAATACATACAATAAGTTTTTAAAATATAATTTACCAATTGTCATTTTTACTGACAGGTATCTTAAGTAAATTGAGCTACGTAACTGCTAACATTCAAAGGTTGAAATTCCCATCAGCAAAGTGTGCAGCAATCTTGTGCAACATTCCTGTGTGAGCTTTGTTTTATTTTTAACACCACGTGCTGAGCAGTGTATTTTAAATTAGTTCACATAAAACCAGCACACACAAAAATGCAGTGTATTAAAAGTACTTAGTGAACATCACTGATTGAAATTTCTACCTGTTTCATCAAGTCTCCCTAAGATTCTATCAATTATAATAGTCTACTGTAAAAGCAGCTGATACCAAACATCTGTAATGCGTATTGTATTAACTGCTACTCTGCTAATATATTTTGCAGTTGATCACACCATATGTCACTCAAAGCGATAGTATACACTGGATGTGACAGATTGAATATTAATACAATTTCAAGCCATTTAGTTATATGCTAATTAGATATATCTAATTGCATGTTATGAATGAAAATGTCAGTGCTATAAAAGCTTTGGCCTTCGTGCCCATAAGTTGTGCCTGCACATTTGAAACATTTTTGGAAATAGTGTAAGCTTCTGTATGAAAATTTGGTTGAATAATTCATTTTCCTATCAAAGCCCACCACATAAAACTGTGGATACACAACAATGCTGTCACTATTTACACATAAAATCTTCCAGTTCTCTATTTTTCCCCTCCCACCCTATATGAAAGATTATGAAGCGATAGAAACCTTTGTTAATTATTTCTATTGTACGATAATGTAGTCCAACAGTACTCTGTAAATTTATTCTCTTCTAGTAAAAGTATTGTAAATTATTAACCAGCTTTTATGTCAAATTTGTATGAATATTATGACTCTTATTAGTAACGACCATTGCATGTAAAGATTTTGACATATCATTAGCAAGACATGAACAAAGCACAAAAAGAACTGAATGAGAAAGACAGGTCCAACTTGTTTTAAACATTCAACATCCTGTTAAATTGATGACATAATGTGCCATTATATGGTTGCATAGAGAATATCTACCTTTCAGTTTGTAAGAGAATCAACCTGCCTATTTTCCAGTGCTTTTTAAAAAATATACGAAATAAATTCACTGAGCAATGTTGTTCTGTTGTAGTTCACTGGATATCCAGAGATTTTTCAATGGATGGTTTTCTTTTCCAATTGGCATTGAAAGCTTTAATAAAGCTTGTTAGCCCAGTGAAGCAGCCTGAGAAACATTAAGACAGATGGAAAGAGCAGCCTGACCTTTTAGTCCTAGCTGCTACTTGTTGAAGAACACACTGAACTACACATGTGCAGGTTTCCACTTTCACCCTCATCTTCAGCAACTGTTTCTGGTTTTTCTTCTGCTTCAACCATTGATATAGATGCTGTTGGTTCCTCTGACCTCTTTTTTAACCTATTTACAGAGTTGAAACATGGGAGAAAAGGGAATGTACAATATTATTATGAGCCTGTACCAAATGTTTTTTGGCAATATGGTGAAAATGTAGATACATTTAATTATAAGTATGATCTTCAGTCAGACAGTCTTAAAATTCGTCAACATGAAACAATCTAATTAATTCAGTTTACACACATACATACACACACCAAACATAAATTAAAATGAAGAGGCTAATTAATGATTTGGCTTTGTTCAGTTGAATTTATACAGCAATCTTGATTCCAAACAAGATTAAAGTTGAAGTGAATCTAAACTGTGCTGCTGGAATCACTCTTAACATAATCACTGCAAGTTCCACTTAGTTTCTGAGGATGTCTCTTGACTGTCTATTACTTCTGCAGCCTTAGCATTCTATGTTTACTTGCAGACATGATTCAGCTAATCCTAACCATTTTCTTTCTAAATGATTCCTGGGAGCCCCCTTACATTTCAGTTCTTGTGCTGATGTTAGACTATAAATTTAAGCAAAAAAACTACAAATTGTTTTTGGGTTTTGCATTTAAACAAGGAGTTATGAGTGTAGCAATTCTCAGAGCAACATGTTAAAACTGCCTAGAAAAATTAATTTGGTGAATTTGATGTAGGGACATTCTTTAATTTGCTTAAAACTTATGTGAAATGCCCTTGTCACAGCAACTCGCTGAAATTGGTGCACATGGTAGTTTTCATGATTTTACCAATATCTGTGTGGAAATTTGTTCTCTTTCTGAACAGCATAAATCATCAAGGTCGAAAACTTCAGATCTGAGCAATACACTTCAAAAAGGGAGACATTTCGATATGAAAGGCATTCTGTAACAGTTTAGTGGCAGAATTCTCAGTCATAACATCTGCTGCTCCACAAATAATTATTATTATCATAGCATTAATGTTTTCTCATTTATAAGATGCCAATTTAGCTGCTGTGGAATAATTTGATCATTGTATAGTTCTCCATCCATGGCCAAAATCGGTAAAATATGCTCAATACATTGACTAAAAAGTAATCACAGAAGTCCAGATTTCCAAATGTGGTATAAGACTGTGCCTGATTGTTGCTGGTTGAGTATGCTATAGTATTCTCCTGGGGATAAATGTCTGAGGAGTGAAAACATGGGTCTTCCAAGGAATAGCAATCATAGATAGTTATCATTCTGTTCGTCTTTACCACCCTTCCCTGGAGCTCCAACTTTCTGGCATGAACATCCAAATCAGGCTTCTTGGGAAACCGGTAGGTGCTGGAGGCCCAATCATGCTCCCTCCTTACCCCAGTAACTGCCGAAATCAAGGTTTAAAGATCTAAAGCCTCTTTGAGAAGCTGCAGAGAGACGATAAGTGTGCAAGTTAAATGTATGAGAGAGTAGCACGGCAGGGAAAAGAGGGGACAAGGTGGTGCATGGGTGCATAAGAGGATAGGGAGACTGGTGTGTGATAGGGCTGCAGGTAGGTGAGGGGATCGGTGGCAGGTAAGTAGGTAAGCGGGTACAGCGGGTCTGGAGGAGCTGTTGAGAAGTTGAGTTGGGGGTAAAGGATTGGTCAATTTGGGTTGGGTGTGGAGGTGTCTAGAGGCTGTTAGGTAGTGGGATATTGGGTGAGGTTTGATCAGAGATATTGGGTGAGGGTGAGGTTTATTTGGAGTGTTTGGGGAGGGAAGGGCTGTTTGGAGTGTTGGATGAGGTTTGTTCAGAGTGCTGGGTGAGGGTGAGTTTGATCGGAGTGTTGGGTGAGGATGAGGTTTGTTTGGAGTGTTGATTGAGGGTAAGGTTTGTTTGGAGTGTTGGGTGAGGGTGAGGTTTGTTTGGAGTGTTGGTTGAGGGTAAGGGTTGTTTGGAGTATTGGGTGAGGGTAAGGGTTGTTTGGAGTGTTGGGTGAGGGTAAGGGCTGTTCGGAGTGTTGGGTGAGGGTAAGTGTTGTTTGGAGTGTTGGGTGAAGGTAAGGGTTGTTTGGAGTGTTGGGTGAGGGTAAGGGTTGTTTGGAGTGTTGGGTGAGGTTTGTTCAGAGTGTTGGGTGAGGGTTGTTTGGAATGTTGGGTTAGTTTAATGGGAACGTTGGGTGAGATTTCTTCAGAGTGTTCTGTGAGGGTGAGGTTTGTTTGGAGTATTGGTGAGGGTGAGGTTTGATCAGAGTGTTGGGTGAGGTTTGATCGGAGTGTTAGGTGAGGGTGAGGTTTGTTTGGAGGTGTGTCAGGTTGAGTCGTCAGCTTGAGGGGTTTGACAAGTTCAGAGAAGGTATCAGTGGATGTAGGGTGGTTCAGTATATGTCAGGGTCAGTTTAACTCTTATCCAGGAGTTAGAACAGGTCTTAATTCCTACATCTTTTCCCAGGCAACTATTAAGGTGTGTATGTAGGAACTCTAAGTCTATGACACAAATCACGGCTGTGAGCTATTCTAGAGAGTTCCAAATGTAGGCCAGTTCCCCATCAGAAGGTTTAACTTCCTGGGCAATTCCTGGGTAGTCAGTGCTTCAGGACTTTCCACTGGTCCTCTGTTGCTTCTGTCAGGGTGCATTAATGGAGCAACTAGCTTCCAGTTAGAATATCCAAGCCCATGTACTTTTATAAGGCCTTTCACAGTGTCAGGTCACTTCAAAGCACTCTATACACAATGAAATATTTCTGAAGTTATAGAAGTAATTTGAGTACAACTTGCTGTCAAAATCAATAATGAAATAATGATCAGATCATACTTTTCAGAGGCGCTGATTGAGTTGACTGTGATAAATATTGATTTGGGCACTAGAGTAACCTGGGATGGATATATGATGTAATACCAATTAGTCATTGTAAATCTAATGCTACACTGACCAATAATAGACATCCAAGGCAATATAGTTTATAGAGTCATAGTGATATACAGCACAGAAACACCCCCTTCAGTCCAACTCGTAATTGTACCAGTTGGGTAACTGTACCAGCCTCCACCACTTCCTCTGGCAGCTCATACCACACACGCACTACCCTCTGCATGAAAAAGTTGCCCCTTAGGCCCCTTTTATATTTTGCACCTCACACCTTAAACCTATGCCCTCTAGTTTTGGACTCCTCCACCCCAGGGAAAAGACCTTCCCTATTTACCCTGTCCATGCCCCTCATGATTTTATAAATCTCTTTAAGGTCACCCCTCAGCCTCCAATGCTCCAGGGAAAATAGCCCCAGCCTATTCAGCCTCTCCTTATAGCTCAAACCCTCCAAGCCTGGCAACATCCTCATAAATCTTTCCCGAACCCTTTCAAGTTTCACAACATCCTTCCTATGGGAGGGAGACCAGAATTGCAGGCAATACTCCAAAAGTGGCCAAACCAATGTCCTGTTCAGCCACAACATCATCTCCCAACTCCTATACTCGTAGCACTGACCAATATACTGTCAGGATGTGGAGGTGCCGGTGTCAGACTGGGGTGGACAAGGTCAGAAATCACATGACACCAGGTTATAGTCCAACAAGCTTGTGTTTTCAAATAAACCTGTTGGACCATAACTTGGTGTCGTGTGATTTCTGACAATATACTATCAGGTGTAGACAGCAGAGATCGAGTGAATCCCTAGAAGAGTATAAAGACAGTAGGAGTATACTTAAGAGAGAAATCAGGAGGGCAAAATGGGGACACGGCAAATAGGGTTATGGAGAATCCAAAGGGATTCTACAAATACATTAAGGACAAAAGGGTAACTAGGGAGAGAACAGGGCCCCTTAAAGATCAGCAAGGCTGCCAATGTGTGGAACCGCAAGAGATGGGTGAGGTATTTAATGAGTACTTTGCATCAGTGTTTACTGTGGAGAAGGATATGGAAAGTACAGAATGTGGGGAAATAGAACTTACTTTGTTTTAACAATCAACCCAAAATGACTTCTTTCTCGGTAAATCCTGCATAATATTGTTTTGCGCAAGTTACAGGAACAGTCTGAAAAATTCTATCTCTTAGAAAGATGATTGGCAGAACATGTTGTTTAGGGGTGCCATGAGCACTATTAGAGGTCTATCAGAGGATCCACAGCACATGAGCTAACTTCTGGTGTGAGTCACACCAGACACCATATTGGGGAGGGTATTAATTCATGCGCGGTGTGTCTCTTTCAGAGGTATGCAGAGAAGGCAGCTTGTAAGGATAATCAGTGTGTGTTGCTGATTTGACATCACCTTTGCTGTGTCAGAGTTCAGACCTCCCTCTCATAACATTGAGCAGATAAAGATGTGTTCAGTAGCAGAGCTCCTGCCCATCCACACCATTTAAAGGGATCATCACCAACTGACAGGAAGGTTGTTGCTTAATTTCTACTGACTCTTGCTACAATGCTGTGAGTGTTTGGTACTTTCTAGAGTTTCCTAAAGTTGCTGAAGTTTTCCAGGAATGTCGTAGAACAGCATCAAGATTTCTGCATAAAACAGTTACTCCAGACATGGGTACATTCCTCTTGGAATGCAGCGTCACTTGGAGATTGAACAAAATCTTCACACAACTGGGAAAGATAGTAGAGGAGAGAGGTGGAAGAGGAGGAGTGTTCTCAGCATGAGTTCATAGCCACTAGGGTAAGAGAACAATCCTTTTTGCCGGAAGCTCAGTTTGGAACAGTGTGTAAAATAGCTAACCTCATTTGTAGCTGTAGCAGGGGCAGATTTCAGGAGGAAAGTGACCACACTGCCAGTGGCTGTGAAGGTGAAAATGCAATGAACCAGTGTGAGTGAGTCTTCTTTCAGGCTTAAGCTGGAAATATTTACAGCATCTCACTTTCTGCCATCCACTGCTGCAGAAGAGTGGACACTTGCACTTTCTATTCAGTGAGAACTAACAACACGTCATGATGGAATTCAACCTGGAAAAGTGTGAAGTGATTCATTTTGGAAGGTCGGATTTGAATGCAGAATACAGGACTCTTGGCAGTGAGGAGGAACAGAGGGATCTTGGAGTCTATGTCCATAGATCACTCAGAGTTGCCACCCAAGCTGATAGGGTTGTTAAGAAGGCGTATGGTGTGTTGGCTTTCATTGGCAGGGGAATTGAGGTTAAGAGCCGCAAGGTTATGTTGCAGCTCTATAAAGCTTGGAACCACACTTGGAATATTGTGTTCAGTTCTGTTCGCCTCATTACAGGAAGGATGTGGAAGCTTTACAGAGGGTGCAGAGGAGATTTACCTGGATGCTGCCTGGACTGGAGGGCAAGTCTTATGAGGAAAGGTTGAGAGAGATAGAGCTTTTCTCACTGGAGCGAAGAAGGATGAGAGGTGACTTGATAGAGATGTACAAGATGATGAGAGGCATAGATAGAGTTTTTTCCCCCAGGTTGGAAATAGCTATCATGAGGGGGCATAATTTTAAGGTGATTGGTGGAGGGTATAGGGGAGATGTCAGAGGTAGGTTCTTTACACAGAGAGTGGTGGGTGCATGGAATGCACTGCCAGCAGTGGTAGTAGAGTCAGATACATTAGGGACATTTAAGCGACTCTTGGATAGGCACATGGATGATAGTAGAATGAAGGGTATGCAGGTTAGAATGATCTTAGAGTAGGGTAATAGGTTGGCACACCATTGTGGACCGAAGGGCCTGTACTGTTCTATGTCATTCTTGCCAGAGAGAAGCAGGCTGAGTTATAAGTGAAGGTATCCCTATGTGGCAGGATGCTTTAGAGAGCACACATATTGGTTTGTGGGCGCCACATTTTAATTCTGAGATGTACCACAATTGAAAGAGATTCAAACAATGTCAACATCCAGGTGGGAGCACCAACACGCAGGAAATCTTACTGGTCAATTCCTAATTTACTGAAGCAGTCATGATGTCTTTGTTCTGTTACAGTCCTATGTGTGACCTGCATTTGAGACATTACGACAGACCAATGCGTTGCTTATAGGCAGCAAGGTTTATCTGTTCACCATCTTAGTCATGGCTCCATTACATGATCTGGGCAGATGCAGTGTACATTCAATGAAATCCACACTATCTCATCGAGAAGCTCTGGGTCCAGAAGGTCCCTCTTTCAACTGTACCATCTGACCAAGGGAAGCAGTAGTTTGCACTGACTACGCTGACAGGGTGAAAGTGATCAGAGAGCAAATACCGTAATCATGAGAGTAAGCAGACATTTCAGCAAATACTCCAAGTAGCCTATTGGAGGATTTCTCTGAGAGCCTTAAGCCGGTTTGAAGTCTGCAGGGAACAGGTTGACCTTGCACGGCAGGAGACTGAGACCTTTCACTTCACTACCCAGATGTTGGGTAGCTTCTGCTTCTGCTGTAATGGAAGCTGAAACATCAGGTATTCAGTGCTGCCTTTGTGGTTAGGTCCACAAATATGCTCAGAAAGTTGGTCACCACTTTCATGTTACAAAGGATAGGCGCTCAGCTCAGTAGAAATGCTGTGTCTTCAATGCTCCTTGAGATTGACTGAATGCTTTCAGGCAGATCTGCTAATTCAACAATCATTTCATTGCACATTTCTATCAGCTTCTTTCTTTAACCTGCCTGATCATACGCATCTCATCACTATGTTGCTGCTACATTGCACACCGTGTTGCTTCTGAATGAATTGGGCAGCACAGTAGCTCAGTTAGCACTACTGCCTCATAGCGCCAAGGATTTGATTCCTCCCTCAGGTGCCTGTCTGTATGGAGTTTGCACATTCTCCCCGTGTTTGCGTGGGTTTCTGCTGGGTGCTCTGGTTTCCTCCCATAGTCCAAAGATGTGCAAGTGAGGTGGTTTGATCATGCTAAATTGCCCCATAGTGTTCAAGGGTGGAGGTGGGTTGGACATGGGAAATGCAGGATTACAGGGATGGGATGGGTCTGGGTGGATGCTCTTCGGAGGGTTGGTGTGGACCCTTCGGGGTGAATGGCCTGTTTCGACACTGTAGGAATTCTATGGAATGATTGTCAGTGTGAGACTGAGTGACTGGAATTCTCCTTCAAGATTATCTTCTTCTTTTACTTCTTGTTGATTTTTGCGCTACTAGTGAGTTAGGTTTCACCTCTCAAGTATCTGAAAGGAAAAAGGTGGAAAGCTAGGGCTGGGCCTGTGAGGAATAGGGGGAAGTAAGTGATGCATGCTTACATTGTTGGCCACTTGCAAGTCAGACATTGTGTAGGATGAGGGGGAAATATGATACTAGAAGGAAGATTGGTTATGAAGTTACCATTATCTTCAAAGGTTTCAACTTCGTCACTGGTCAGGGCATCTACAGTGGCCCCTCCACTAATATTGAGCATTGGCTCTTCCATTAGGGTTTGGACAATCAAGTGTACCTGTCCCCTTCCTGTTAGTTCTTGCTGCCTTCACTGTGTATCATCTTAACCTGAAAGACAGATGAATGTGTCAGTGAGCTTACTGCAATCTATTTGGAAAATGCGGCTATCGAGAATGAGTGACTGCAACTGTGTGCAAACTGTTGCATAAAGAAAGTGTTAGTGTTGGATATTGCAGGAAGCTCAACACAATTTGATGATGTTAGAGAGTCTTGCATGGGGAAATCAAGAGAATAGCTCTAAATCTCAGATGTGTTAACAAAGTCTCCTGGTAATCCTTGTAACAATGTTTAACTAGTTAATGTAGCTTGTACCTATCACTACAATGCAATAAATTACATATTGTTAACACTCAATCATAGTTGATCCTCTACAACTGTAAAGCAATTAGACCCTTAGGTCCAGTCAATGAAAGGGGATTAGTGACAGCATCCTTCTTCCCACAAATACCACAACTATGAGATGTGGTTTGGGGCTTACAGCTGTGAAAGGTAGATGAGGGTGAGGGTGAGGGTGAGGGTGAGGGTGAGGGTGAGGGTGAGGGTGAGGGTGAGGGTGAGGATGAGGATGAGGATACAGATGTTAGCTAAGTTTTCTGATTGATAGACATTGTTGATTATGGTAGGCTAGAGTGGCAGGCAAGTACATCGAGCAGTATGTAAGGCTTGACATTCAGTTGGTTGGATATAACATCGAAAGCTGAACCCACTGATCTTAGCCACTTGCATGAGGCATTGAACTTTATGCATCACTGTTTCTAGGTTTTTGGGACTTGATTCTTGGTACCCTTTTTGGTCTCACTATTCTCTTTACATTTATCTGGAGGGGCTCCTGATTCCATATGGTCTCTCCTTTGCACCTCTTCTAAGAACCTTTGGGACCATTCTCTCTCATGTTGTACTATTATTTAGTCTTTTCTATGTCAAAGGAACCTGTACACAGACCTCCACTTCTTGCTGCAGGCACCATGTACCTCCCCTTTAAGAGGTTGGTGCAGGTTAGCTTTAACTACGGCCAACCTCTCACAACTTTGGGATCCAGCAGAGGATCATCCAGTGATTCAACTGTGTGGTAAGAGCTGGCTGCACACAACAATCATGGTACATTGCACTGAATGGGTATTGCATAATTGAGCATCGTGAGCCACTAATCTGTTTTCATGAACTATCCATTTAATCCCCTATGACTTTTACATAAATTGTACCTACCGAACAATTCATGTGAACATCAATGTTAATATCATGCATGTTGGTGGTGTTAAAAGAAATTTAACCTTGCAGTTTCCTGTTGTCATAAAATTTATCTTGCAGTATAGAGGACAACTTTGGCAAAACACAAATCTGCTTGGCTACAGAGACATATAAATGGTTATGAGTAGCATCTTTGGAACACTTCTACATTTCAACATTAATTTGACCAGAACGTTTTCAGTCCAATTTTTTTCTTGGAATCTCAACCTGTATTTGCCACAACTTAGAAAATGTCTGGTAGATGAAGGCAAGAAAAGGGACAAAGGCAACAGGAAGCCTGTTGTTTTGACAATAATGATGCAAAAAAAAAGCAAATGATCCCTTTGGCTTATATCCTTTCAATATATCTGCTGCATTAATTTGCTCCTAAAATGAAGAATATCTGGAACTCTAGGAAGACATTTCTGTATTTGAATATTTGAAAAAAATATGTATTTAAGCAATACAATATGCACAATAATAGTTTAAAAAACAACAATTATAATGTAGGGCTGTATATCTCTGAAGGTGTCTCTATAATACCATCTTACTTCTTTTAAGTAGGCACATTCAATTAACCTGTGGATTCAGTGATATTTTTGTGGTACATCCATAGTCAAGAAAAAGCATCATTAAAAATTAGAATGCTGAAATGCATAATCCATAAAATCACATCTTCAGATTTATTGCTTCAGAAATAATACATGTGCTCAACTTACAGAATTAAAGCTGCATCTCATGTAGTGTTAGCTGAAGCATTTCTATGTATACATGCTGAATTGTGGGTCAATGGATTAAACATGGAAATTTGAATGAATATAACTTATAAATGCTCCCCAATCAATTTCTTTAAACCACAATAGAATTAATGTAGCTCTCATGTGCAATAGAATGTGCTTACTTCAGGTCATTCAGGGATCAAGTGATATTTGTACCCAAAGAGAGACAGCATATAGTGGGCCTGCACCTTCTAAAGCCCGCAATCTTTCTCTTCCTTAGATGTGGGAAACTGATACAACTGGCATATTCATAATGGTCACTCATCCCACCTATCCTGAAGCATTTGTCCAAGGTACCTACAGGGCTAACAAACTGAAGGTCAGCCAGCCGTCTATCTTCAGACTGATGGTCTTCAGAGGTTTCTTTCCTACTGGAGCAATCCTGGCTTCCTCACCTTTTCTCTAACTTGTAGGAAATAGAACATAGACATAGAATATAGAACAATACAGCACAGGAAGGAGCCCTTTGACCCATGATCTTGTGCCGAACATGATACTAAATTTAACTAATCCCTTCTGCATGCCCTTGGTTCATATCCCTCCAACACTTGCATATTCATGTGCTTATCTAATAGTCTCCTAAATACCCCTATCGTATCTGCCTCCACCACCACCTCTGACAGTGTGTTCCAGACTCCCACCATTCTCTGTATAAAAAAACTTGCTCCTCACATCTCCTTTGAACTTTCCCCCTTTCACCTTAAATGCATGTCCTCTAGTTTTAGACATTTCAACTTTTGGGAAAAAAAAATTCTGACTGTCAAACCTATCTATGCATCTCATAATTTTAATAGACTTCTATCAAGTCTCCCCTCAGCCTCTGCCGCTCCAGAGAAACAACCCGAGTTTTTCTATTGTCTCCTTATAGCTCACACCCTCTAATCCTGCAGCATCCTGGTAAAGCTGTTCTGCACCCTCTCCAAAGCCTCCACATCCTTCCTGTAATGTGGCGACCAGAATTGAATGCAATACTCTAAGTGTGGCCTAACCAAAGTCTTTTAAAACTGCGACATGACATCCTGATTCATGTATTAAATTCCCTGACCAATAAAGGCAAGCATACTATATGCCTTCTTTACCACCCTATTTACTTGTGTGGCCACTTTCAGGGAGATGGTCAACAACTTCATCTACAAGACTCCAAATGCAGCAGTGCATGCCTGAAACAACCCAAGAAGGAAGGAGCACCCATCCCCAATATAATACCCATCAATGCAAGAAATTGCTACTGAGTTTGTATTCAAATAAAAAAATTATAACAATAAATTTGGTTTTGGTCTTAAAGATTTGTTAACTTTCTAGTTTTATCCAAAATCTGTATCTTTTGATGCTTGATTTCTGAACCATGATTTCTCAAAAATTGAGATGTGTCAAAATTACAGCCCTCCTTACAATCTCATTGCTTATATAGTTACCTGCACTTTTACATTTTCATGGGTAATATCTTCCTTCTGGATTGTGTAAGGACATTTTATTAAGTTTACAGGACTAAATCAGCAATAGCAATCACTGACAAACATCTTTTGTGTCTTTCCAAAGATTAAACCCGTGTCATTACCATTTTCTAAAAGGAAGACAGCTGCCAGTCCAAACTGTTGGTTTTGATCTTGGTAAAACTTTGCACTGATTTTTCTCCCTAGGCATTTAAAAATATTTACAGTGAAATAAATCTGAAGATGCACAAAGAATATTGCTGCTATAATTGAGCCAGTTTAACTTTACAAAAACAGTTGGGTTTGATCTTATCAACCAATCTGTAACAATGTTTCATTCAATCCTCTTATTAGTCAAACTCAAATGTATCTCATATGGTGGGCTGCACTGCTGATAACTTAACCTAGCTATGGTAAACAGGAACAGTGCTAAAACCGCTGGTGACCTGATTCATATCTCTCAGTATCTCTTCAATACAGAGCTACTCAATTGTATTCCTTTGTGAGCTTTAACAGCAGAATACAGTGGGTCAACAATGATACAGACATCCCACTTGATTAGCCCCTTAGTACATTAGCAAGGATTAGTGGGAGCTGGTTTGACTCATATTAAAAAGCTGGTTTACTCTGAGCACTTTGCACCATGAATGTAACCCAGAATCCTGTTCTCCTCAGAAACAGGCTGTGACACAAAGTAACAGAAGATGTAGAAAGCATGCAAAACAAATTACATACCCTTCACAAGTGCCAATTTTAAGCTGGCTGCAGCCAACTGAAATGGCTGTTACAATGTAGAAGGCCCACTAATTCGGTATTTATATTAAATCCTGGTAGACATCAAAACAAGTCACATTTATACAAAATCTTAAATGTGATATGTGACCCAATGCACTTCACGAAGCATTATCATGTAAAGTAAAATACAGACTTGTATGTGATAGTAGGCTCATCAGTGCTATTTCCACTGATTAAGTCGACTAATTCCACTTTGCTGTCTTCGCAAATGCATTTAATTAAAACAGTTGCATTCAATTAAATTGTTAAGATATTATAGGATAAAAATCATGCTGGTGGTATGAAACAAAATTGCTTGAATGATTAGCACCCTTAAAGTGGGGATGAGGAGATGAAGGGGTTAGTAGACTGTGGGAAAG
This sequence comes from Rhincodon typus, assembly GCF_021869965.1. Classification (NCBI taxonomy): domain Eukaryota; kingdom Metazoa; phylum Chordata; class Chondrichthyes; order Orectolobiformes; family Rhincodontidae; genus Rhincodon; species Rhincodon typus. The sequence continues at coordinate 19,830,880 of NC_063351.1, read as the reverse complement.
GTTACAGTTTGTATTCAGAGAATTGCTTTCTTCAGTACATCAGCTGCATTTGCTCTGTGGCTTTAAGGTTGATGATAAAATGCTCTTACCATACTTACTTTTCTCTGTTGAAGACCATAAACTCTTGTCTCACTACTTCTAAACACTCCTGGAGATATTCATTATCCTTTCAGAGAAATAAAAATAACAATTACCAGAATTTATGAATTCCAAAGGTCAAAAGAATTCTACTTGAATATGTGCAGTGGTTGTGCCATGGATGTTACATTGTCAAATTCTGAACTCGTTACACACTTTCTTCAATTTCAAATGAATGTCTACATGTGATAGCAACTGGTCTTTGATGACAGAGGGCCATAGGTAAAGGACTCAACTGCAGTAGTCACTATGGTGGGTAAGAATGAGATTTCTCTTCCACATTTTGTGAAAGGTAAGGATGATTGGATTAGAGAACAACGGATGAATAAAGATATTGAGGTTCTAGTCAAGAATAAAAAATTGTTATATATTAGATATAGACAACGGGGTTCAAATGAATCTCTTGAACAGTATAAAGTGTAGGGACATTCTTAAGAGGGAGATCAGGAAGGCAAAGAGAGCATATGAGATAGCCTTGGCAAATATGGCTAAGGATAATCCAAAGAGATTCTACAAGTACGTTAAAAGCAAGAGAACAACTAGAGAGAGTGTAGGGCCCCTTAAAGATCAAAGAGGTTGTCTTTGTGTTGAACCTCAGGAGATGGTAGAGATATTAAATGAATATTTTGCATCAGTTTTTACTGTGGAGAAAGAAATGGAAGCTAGAGACCTCAGGGAAATAAATATTGAAGTTTTGAAAACAGTTCACATTACAGAAGAGGAAGTGCTGGAGGTTAGAAAATATAAAGATGAATAAATCTCCAGGACCTGATCTGGTATATCTTCAGACTTTGTGGGAAGTTAGGGAGGAAATTGTGGGGCCCCTTGCAGAAATATTTGTATCGTCTATAAATACGGGTGAGGAGCCAGAATACTGGAGAGTGTCTAATTTGTGCCTTTGTTTAAAAGGGAATGTAAGGAGAAGCCTAGGATCTATAGATCAGTGAGTCTGACTTCAGTGGGTAAGTTGTTGGAAGTGATTCTGAAAGGTAGGATTTATATGCATTCGGAGAGGCAAGGTAAGATTAGGGATAGTCAGCATGGTTTTGTGCATTGGAAATCATGTCTCACAAACTTGATTGAGCTTTTTGAGGAAGTAACCAAGACGTTTGATGAGGGCAGGGCAGTCGACATTGTTTACTTGGATTTTAGTAAAGCCTTTGACAAGGTTCCATATGGTAGACTATTTAGTAAAGTTAGATTATATGGGATTCAGGGTGAGCTTGCCAATTGGATACAAAGTTGGCTTTAAGGCAGGAAACAGAGTGATGGCAGAGGGTTGTTTTTTGAACTGGAGGCCTGTGACCAGTGGTGTTCCACAGGGATCAGTGCTGGGTCCACTTCTGTTTGTCATTTGTACAAATGATTTAGATGAAAATATAGAAGGCATAGTTATTAAGTTTGCAGATGGCACCAAGATTGGTGGTATAGTGGATAGTGAAGAAGACTATCTGAGATTACAAGAGATCTTGATCAATTAGGTCATTGGACTGAAGATTGGCAAATGGACATAAATTTGGATAAATCTGATGTATTACATTTTGGTAAATCAAATCAGGACTTACACAATTAAAAGTAGGGCCTTGTGTAATGTTGTAGACCTAGGAGTTCAGGTACATAATTCTTTGAATTTTGCATCATAAGGTACTAGCATGGATAAAAATTGGCTGTCTGGCAGAAAGCAGTGAGTGGGGATAAAAGGGTCCTTCTTAGGATGGAAGCCAGTGAATAGTGGTGTTCCACAATGGTCAATGTTGGGACCACAACTTTACACTTTATACATTAATGGTCTTGGTGAAGGAACTGACTTCATTCTGGCTATGTTTGCAGATGATACAAAGATAGGTGGATGGTCAGTAGTATTGAGGAGGCCGGAAGGATGCAGAAGGATTTGGACAGGCTAGGAGAGTGGACAAAGAAGTGGCAGATGGGATATAATGTGGGAAAGTGTGAGGTCATGCACTTTGATAGGAAGAATGGAGGCTTGGACTATTTTCTAAATGGGGAAAAAAATTTGGAAATCTGAAGGACAAAGGGACTTGGAAGTTCCAGTCCAGGTTTCTCTTAAGGTAACTTGCAGGTTGAATTAGTATTTAGGAAGACAAATACAATGTTGACATTTATCTTGAGAGAATGAGAAGATAAAAGCAGGGATGTACTTCTGAGGCTTTCTAAAGCTCTGGTCAGACCACATTTGGAATATTGTGAGCAATTTCTGGCGCTATACCTCAGGAAGGATGTACTGGCCCTGGAGTGGGCCTGGAGATGTTTCACGAGAATGATCCCAGAAATGAAAGGCTTAACATATGAGGAACACAAGGATGAGGGGGGCTCTAATTGAAACTTACAGAATATTGAATGGCCTGGAAGAGTGGACGTTGGGAAAATGGTTCCCTAGGCATGACAGACTAGGGCCCGAGGTCACAGCCTTAGAGTAAATGGAAGACCCTTTAGAACAGAGATAAGGAGAAACTTCCTCAGCCAGAGAGTGGTGAATCTGTGGAATTCATTATGACAAAGGGCTGTGGAGGCCAGGTCATTGAGTATATTTAAGATAGAGATAGATAGGTTCTTGATTGTCAAGGGATCAAAGGTTACGGGGAGAAAGCAGGAGAATGGGATTGAAAAACTTATCAGCCATGATTGAATGGTGCAGCAAACTCGATGGGCCAAATAGCCTAATTTCTGTTCCTATGTCTTATGGTCTTATCTGTAGACAGTGTGGTTAAGAAGGCATTCAGCACTTTTGCATTCATTGCTCAGACCTTTGAGTATAGGAGTTGAGATGTTATGTTGAGGTTGTACAGGACATTGGTAAACATCTCCTGGAGTACTGCGTCCAATTCAGGTAGCCCTTTTATAGGAAGGATATTATTAAGTTGGAGAGGTTCAGAAGAGATTTACCAAGATGTTGCAGGGAATGGTGTGTTTGAGGTTGGATAGGCTGGGAGTTTTTTCACTGGTGCATAAGAGGCTGAGGGATGACATTATAGAGGTTTATAAAATCATAAGGGGTTGAGATGAGATGAATGACAGGTGTGTTTTCCCTGGGGTGGGGGATTTCAAAACTAGGGAACATATTTTTAAGGTGAGAGGAGAATGATTTAAAAGCAATATGAGGGGCAATTTTTTTTACCCAAAGAGAGGTTCATGTGTGGAATGAACTTACAGAGGAAGTAGTGGATGCGGTTACAGTTAAAACGTTTAAAAGATATTTAGATAAGCACATGAATAAGAAATGTTTGGAGGGATATGGGCCAAGTACAGGCAGGTGGGACTAGTTTAATTCGGGATGACGGTCGGCATGGATTAGTTGGACCCAAGGGTCTGTTTCCGTATTGTATGACTCTAAGACTATAAGTAAATAGTAGATGGATGTAAAAAAAAATCCTCTCAGAGTCTCATTCTATTAAACAGAGTGTGTTTTATTGGGCTAGCCACAATACTTCAGGTAGCAGGTGCAGACATAAGTACTTTTTAGTTTGAAGTTATTTGCCATAAGGAGAACATAGCATGGATGGACTATTTAAGCACATCACTGTAGTGTTGGGTTCAAAATTCAACCCAAATCATTAAGGTTTATCATTAAGGATTAATTGGATGTGACAATGAGTAATTGAAGTTAAGTGAAAAGTGTATGAAAAACAGGCCCAATATAAAGACAGTTTGTTTTGACTCGGGGGAAGCTGTCTGACCTTGAGGATTTGTGGGAGCCATCTGCTGTGCTGCCTATGTATGACCTGGACTTGTTTTCATCTACTTTTGAAGGCTAGAAAAATACTGTAGTTATTATGAAATTGAGATTCAGAACATAACCTTAGATTTGAAATAGTATTAATATTAGGGACTTTGCTCCACTCATTGTACCTTTCACTAAATGGGCTGAGGTTTATGTGACCAGTGCCATGGAACCTGAGATAGAGGTCCCAGTGCCACAGTTACCAAAGTCCCCAAAGAACGGAAAGACAGTAAGAGACTCACCTGTTTATCTCTGTTATTTTACCTAATTATCTAACTTTATGCTATATCTATCAGTAAGATAAACTAACAATTATTAATTAGTATGTGTATTAAGTATTTTAACCCAATAAGTTAGCTAAATATTGAAGTGCACAGCTTCCTGTAATCATTTTGAGCAGACCTTATAGAACTCTTTAGATACTTTCAGACTCACGCAACAACCCATTATATGAACGAAGACTTACTGACTGGGAGCTATCCTTGCTGTTGTCTCTGGATTTGTTCTTGGCCAGCCTTTTCTTCTTTTTGTGTAGTGGCCTTGACTCTAGAATCATTTCTTCAAGTTCAAATGTAGGATCACAGTGCAGCCGACCTTTCTGTTTAAATAATTGATAGTTACTGCTTGGAACTATAATTTCCCAAGCTAATTGTGGGAATACAGATTTTTTTTTTGTCTTTTACATGCTTAAACAGTAATCTCTCATTTAACAGGATGGGCAGGTTACAGAATGTATTTCAATTACTTGGTTCTATCAGCATTTACAATGTCCTTGCACTCGGGCATGTGATTTTCTTTGCTTACATTTGGAACAAAACCAGGTTCCATCTTCTTCTCGTAGACAGCATCCCAACTGACGTCAGATAAGTAAGAGCAACTTTGAATATCTGAAAGGCTGGATAGCCGGTGTTCAGGTTTGACAGTAAGTAACTGGAAAGATAAACAACATGATTCACTTAAAAATTTTGCTTTAAATTTTGCAGCTTTCTTTGCTGGTTGCATATTTTCATCACACAGTCATCTCTCAGACAGTGTATTCCTGATCCTGACTAGTCACTCCATATTTATTTTTCTGCATATTGCCTTTTTTCACTAATACCTTAAAACACGCATTTAAGGAATTCTGAGGAAGGGTCACTGGACCCGAAACACTAACTCTGATTTCTCTCCACAGATGCTGCCAGACCAGCTGAGCTTTTCCAGCAATTTCTGTTTTTGTTTCTGATTTACAGCATGTGCAAATCTTTCAGTTGTTAAAACACCAGTCCTCTGGTTATGGATCCCTCTGGTTATGGATCCCTCTGTCAATGGGAACTATTTCTCCCTATCGACTCTGTCCACACTCTCATGATTTAGAACACATTGATCAAATCTCCTCTCAATCCTATTTTTTCCAAGGACAACACTCTCAATTTTCCAATTGATCTGGAGAACTAAACTTCCTCATCTCTAGAATCCTTCATGTAAATCTTTTCTATCCCTCTCTAACACCTTCTTTTACAGTCTCCCTAAAGTGTCATGTCCAGAACTGAACACAATGCTTCTTTTGAAGTCAAACTAATGTCTTAGAGAAGGTAAGTCATGAGATCATAAGATATTGGAGCAGAATTAGGCCATTTGGCCCATTAAGTCTGCTCCACCATTTGATCATGGCAGATATGTTTCTCAACCATTTTCTCCTGCCTTCTTCCCGTAACCCTTGATCCCTTTACTAATCAAGAACCTATCTATCTATCTTAACTCTGAGTGACACGGACTCCACAGCCCTTTGTGGCAATGGGTTCCACAGATTTACCATCCTCTGGCTGATGAAATTCCTCCTCATCTCAGTTCTAAAGGGTTGTCATGATATTGGACCTCAGCTAAAAGTGTCCTGCCCAAAATACTCTTCGTGTAAAATGATGAATTGATCCTTGCATTTGTGTTTGTCTTTGTGTATGCATGCATGTCTCTGTGTGTGTGTGTGAGTGCATGTTTCTGTGTATGTGTGCTTGTGTCTCTGTGTGTGTCTCTGTGTGTGCATGTCTGTGTGTGTGTGTGTGTGAATGTGTGTCTTTGAGTATGCATGTCTCTGTGCATGTCTGTGTATCCGCATGCATACATGTGTGTCTGTGTGTACATGTCTTTGTGTGAGTCCCTGTGTGTGTGCACGTGTATGTGTATGTCCCCTTGTGCATGCCTGTGTTTCTGTGTGTGCATGTCTGTGTGTGTGTGGCTGTGTGCATTTTTCTGAATGCGTGTGTCCACATCTGTATGTGTGTGCGTGTTGTTAGTAGATTCTACTACAGGGTGTTAAGTGGATTTTGTTAACCAACATAACAAGGTTATTTATTAACATCCCCCGCACCTGCCCCCACCCCACCATCCCATCTCTGAATTCAGTCTTACTGGCCCCCTAAAATCCCAGTCAATGTTTCGCAGAGACAATCTCACTGCCAAGGTTAAATTGATTGACCTGTAGCTGCTGGGTTTATCGTTACACCTTTTTTTGAATACGAATGTAACACTCTCAATTCTCTGGCTCTCTGGCGTCAGCCCATATCTAAGGAGGAATAGAACAGTTCGGCCAGTACCTCCCAAATTCCACATTCACTTCCCTCCGTATCCTTAGACGCAGCAGTGAAGTGAAAGTGTCCCTACCTCTGAGCCAGGAGGCCTGGGTTCAAGGCCCACCTGCTCCAGGGGTGTGTAATAACATCCCTGAACAGGTTGATTACAAAATGTAAAAAGTGAAATTGTTATTTCCTTCTACATTGATATACTTACAAGCCGTCCTGAAAAAGAACTTTGACAAACTGTCTTGTATCAGATACACTTTGTGGCATGTAGGAATCCCCAAATATTAATCAAATTAAAACTTTTGAATTTGTGGTCTCTGCAGACTGAAATATCTGAAATTTATAGCTGTCTCTCTGTGACAATATATATATGCTTTCCTTAAATTTTGATAATTTGAACAATAAGAAATATAAAATGTGACAATTTTAAGGTGAAAATTATGAATATAAAATGAAATTATATTCCACAGGCATTGAAGAAGTAATCCATTTGTATTGAGGATATTGAAAGTATGATGCACTATCTGTATTATTGGTTAATTTTTCACATAATCTTAACAATTATTTTGAGACAATTTTAGCTCCCTGCACCAATGCTTCAAATTCATAGAGATAGTGGGTGAATTAGCCCCTAAAACATCATTAGAAATTTCAAAAGGGTGTTCGATCAGTGCAAGCATATTCTAAGAAGAGCCGCTCCTCCACTTACAGATCTTGTCCCCATTCTCCATGCTCCAGATCTCACTACAGCCTCTTTCCTGATCTTGCTGCTCCACCAGAGACAGAATCTACAATTCGGGGTGCAGCAAGGCCAGGAGAGAGGGATCCCGTGATTTAACAGCTGAAGGATTTTTTTTCTGACTGGTCCTCAATATATCATTCAGCAGAGTTACAGAAAGTCTGAACAGAGTTATTCAGCAAGTTGAGCCCATCCATCCAGGCCTTGGTGTTGGTGGGGCAAAGGGAGTCAGGTCCAAGTGTAGGGTGGGGAGCAGGGCACTGAGTTTCAGAAGCCAGGAGAAGAGGGACTGATAACGATGTCTGTTTGATTCCATTTTGGAAACAGTATGGAAAAGTTACTTAACATCAAATAACAAAAACATTCTACAGATGGAGTCAAAATTGAAAGAATTAACATTATCTATTTATGTAATCTGTTATTCATGTAATCCATCTTTCTAAAAAAGATAACTCTAAAGATATCTCAAATGCAGAAGTTAGTATTGCTGCATGACTGGATTACCAAGAATGTCTCACAAAAGCCCTCTGAAAGAATTGTCCTGACCCTCACCTCTTCATGTTGCGTGCACATTATACTGTACGCATCCCAAGTTGGGGATTGACATTTAAAATAAGGCGTGAGTATTGACCGCACTAAACTGTGTGGTCACACAGCTCCCTGGAAAGTACCCTGCAGGCATGGTCACATTATATGTACTGCACATACGTGGTGATGGAATAAGCTCTAAAGAGACCAAGCAATAAAAAAAACACTGGCCCTGTATAATAACTAACTTTTACAGGGAAAACCAAGCACACATACAACCACAAAATGTTCATAGGTGTATGTGCAACTCTGTAAATGTTAACCATTTTTTAAAAATCCAGCAAAGTTATTCACAGTGGATTTACAGTTAACGAGGATTCATTTCTCCTTTCACTCTAAGCAAGTCAATGTTTTATTTAAATTACTAACTCTGTGTATCACTGAGTCAGTGGTGATTATGAAATAAATACTAAGACTGCAAACACAGGACCAAGACTGTGATCATTACTTTAAGTTCCCAATTCATCACATCAGACACCAAATGCCACAAGAATACCAGCCAATGAAGGGATGATACGAGGATATTTTAGCTCAGTAATAAGCACATTGAGTTAGTTGTAGATTTGTTACCTCCCTTTAAGAAAGCACTGACAAAGAACAAAGCCAGTTGCACAACACCAGTGCTACAAACAAATGATTCTCATTAAGCAAATTTTAAATCACTTTTGTAATTTAAGATGAAGTGTCAGCAGCTGAAGATGATTCACAGAGAATACAGCACTTACAATGAACAAATTTATTGCTTGCCTTTATACTTTTAACAATTAATTAGTAAATATATTGTATAATAAAAGAAGCAATGTTGATTTGTGGCATCTTCAGTTCTGTGCAGATGAATTTTCAATGATAACTAATTAGAGGGCATTGATAAAGCCAGCACACTTAAACATGAAAAGTAAATTCCTTGAGTGCAAGTCACTTCAACAAAAACAGAAAATGCTACAGGCACTTTGTTGTCTTTATAACATCTGTTAAGCAACTTTCTGCTTTCTCACTTAGTAAAACCTGACGGATCATTCTCTTTTGCTTCTCAGTAGTTTTATTCCCTTCCCCTTGTTCTTTTCTTAATTATTGTTTATTTGTAACATTTTCTGGTTGTGTCAAAGAACCTACAGCTGAAATTTCAATCTGGTTGTTTGCTCAATACACATTACAAGGCCTGTTGAATTTCGGCAATTTCTTTTCTTGTTTTATGTGCTGTAGAAGAGATCAATGGTTTACAATATAGTGGCTAAAGTTAAATTTTCCAATTCAGTTATTACAAATTTCAACATATTTTAATAAAGATTCACAAAGGTGGTGGCCCACATCAACAAATTTTTATTTGATTGAACTACTTGTGACAAATAGTGTTACACTCAGTGAAAAACAAGAGCTTTCCTGCGATGAAGTGGAGTTAGATGGCAAATAATAATTAGAGCAAGAGCAAAGGTAGTTTGTACAACAGGTTAAATAAACACTAGAAGATAAAAGAGGGCAGATAGGGAAGGTAGCAATGTATTGCGGACTGAGGGATAGGATAGACAGTGATTAGAAGCTTGGAGAGAAAAGGAGGAATGTTTATGACATGACATGGAGATTCCAGTACAGTAAAACTTGAATTTTCTCCATGTTAAAAATGTTCAAGTGCTGGTCCACTTCTCAGTCCTGCTCCAGTTCATTCCAGAAGTGCGACCTGTGGCAATATCGTACAGAAAGCAGCTTATAGACCAGCTGCTTCCACATTCACCAACCAATAACAGATGGCAAGAAGCAGATGGTTGTGGGAAGGTCAATCGCAGGAGCCCCAAAGGAAGGCCAACCAGCAGCACCACTAGGAAAGGTGAGCACTGCTCAGGGAGAAGCAGAAGGAGAGACTATAACAAGATGGAGGCGTTTGCCAAATGGTCCAATGACTTGCAAACACTAAGGTTTAGAGGTTTAGAACCGTCAGGGAGTGCAAACAATTGATGATCTACGCTTGGTCTCACCAATGTAGAGGATGCCACATCGGGAACAATGGATACAGGAGACCAAGTTGGCGGATGTACAGGTGAACCCCTGTTGATATGAAAGGTTTGCTTAGGGCCCTGAATGGGGGGGAGGGGGGGGAGGTGTAGGGGCAGGTGTAGCACTTCCTGCGGTTGCAGGAAAAGGTGCTGGGGGTCGTGGGGTTAGTGGGGAGTATGGAGCAGACAAGGGAGTCACAGAGTGAGTGGTCCTTACGAAAGGCAGATGGGGTGGGAAGGGATATATCTCTTTGGTAGTGGGGTCGGATTGTACGTAACAGAAGTGGCAGAGAATGATACACTGGATGCGGAGTTTGGTGGGGTGGTATGTGAGGATCAGGAGGACTCTGTCTTTATTTTTGTTGGGGGGAGGGGTTTTGAGGGCAGAAGCACAGGAAATGCAAGAGATTGCCATCGAGGGTATTTTTGATCATCAGAGGGGGGATGCTATGGTCCTTGAAATAGGAGGACATCTGGGATGTGCGGGAGTGGAATGCCCCATCTTGGGAGCAGACATGGCAGAGGCAGAGGAATTGGGAGTAGGGGATCACATTCTTGCAGGAAGGTGGGTGAGAGGAGGTGTAGTCCAGGTAGCTTTAGGAGTCAGTGGGCTTGAAATAGTTGTCAGTGTTGACGTGGTTACCAGAGATGGAGACGGAGGGTCCAGGAAGGGGAGGGAGGTATCGGAGATGGTGCAGGTGAATTTGAGGTTGGGGTGAAAGGTGTTAGTAAAGTTAATGAACTGTTCAAGCTCCTCGCAGGAGCATGAGGCAGCGCCGATACAGTCATCAATGTAGCGGAGGAAGAGGTGGGGAATAGTGCCCATGTAACAGTGTAAAAGGGACGTTTCCACGTATCCTAAGAAGAGGCCGGCATAGCTTGGGCCCATGCGGGTGCTCATGGCCATCCCCTTAGTCTGTAGGAAATGGGAAACTGGTTGCCAACCATTTTAACTCCCTCTCCCACTCCCTGGGTGACATGTCCATCCTGGGCCTCCTCCAGTGTCACAATGACACCACCCACAAACTGGAGGAGCAACACCTCATATTCCGCCTCAGGAACCTACATTCCGATGGCCTAAACATAGAATTCACCAGTTTTAATAAATCCCCACCCCTGACCTCATCCCATGTCCAATCCTCCCTCTCATCCCCATCTCCTTGATCTGACACAACCTGTCCATCTTCTCTCCCACCTATCCACCCAACCCATCCCACTGACCAATCCCCACCACTCCCTACCTGCATTCACCTATCACCGTCCCACCTACTCTCCCCAGCCCCACCCCTCCTCTCTCTATTTATTTCCCAGCTCCCTTCCCCCTCCCCATTTCTGAAGAAATGTCAACTTTCCTGCTCCTCTGATGCTGCCTGGCCTGCTGTGTTCCTCCAGCTCCACATCTAATTCTGACAGATCAGCATTTAGTTTTGCACATTACATTCAATTCCAAAGCTATCCAATTCAGGTCACATAAGTGCAGTTAAAATACTACTTCTTCAGTTTGCTGGCCACAAATGGGACACCATTGTTAGAAGGGATGATTAAAGGTGCAGGTTGGGGCTGCCATGTAATGCTAAGTGATGACCCATTGTATGCAATGAGTCATCTTCCATTGTTTTATTTTAAATTGAAGTTATTGCAATAGGGCAAAGTCAGATAGCAAAAGCAAACTTCTCTCCCTGTTCCTACTTCACTATCAGCTGCATAGCAAAAAATTTAGAGGATATCCAAGGCTCAATTTCTGTTTTCTGTGCACAATCAAGACATTCCGGGCACAGCTCCAATGATTTATTTTCCATTCTTTCCAATGGACCATAAATCAGAGAGGTGCAGCATATTTGTGACTTCCACAGTAGGATCATCACTTTGGCAAACTGTAATCTTTGTCAAAGATTAATGTTAATTTCATGTCAATCAGCGTGTTTAAAAGGGAGCCGTGCAAATATGGAAGAGATTGAGAGCTGCTATGGTAAACACAGACATGAACGAACAAACAGCCTTTGGCAGATTGGCTCCAGTGCTTCTTCTGCTTGTGGTTATTTCACTTCCTCACCAGACTGCCTTAATGAGACCTTAATCCGTGGAAATACAAACAATACAGCCAGTATACAATGCATCAAGGCCATTAACCTAGAGGTTCCACTGTCGTACATCAGACTCTGTGGCGTTAATTAGACAGGGAAAGCAGGAAATGGAGCAGAGCTTGTTCATTCTAGATCTTCACCAAATACTCAGTCTGCCCTATTTATGCTATAATTTCTAGTGGGAGATGCCACTCCTGCTTACATAAGAAAGGAAATGCACACAACCTATACAAAATGTGAACCTTAGGCACTGGTGCAAGTTTTATCTAACCATCAATCGTTAAAGCCGACAGAAATTCCAAGGGAACTTTGCCAATAGTGCTTTAGCAGTATGCAACACCAATGGCTTAAACGTGTATGGCTTTGCACGCATGAATAGCTCATACGATAGAATCATGTGACACAAAAGGTCATCACGTTGCACATTGTGTCTTTGAAAGAACTATTCGATTAGTTCCACTCTCCTGCTCTTTCCCTGAAGCACTGCAAATTTCTCCTTTTCTCCCCCATTGTAAAATTAACCGTGAATTTCAGTACATTCTTTTTTTCTTTTAGACTAGAGGTACTTAGAGTACCGATCAATTCTCCACAGGATTTTTCACCAGCAATCTCAAGTGATCCTGTTGAACAAAAGAGTTATAGAAAAAATAAGCACTACTTCTGTATAGCAGTACTGTAGTGTGGGGGTAACAAAAAAAAAACAGGTGATAAAAAAAGAGTTGTAGAACTCCCTTCTGCACTCATTTTCAGCTTGTAGCTATTGTTTGCTTCTGAATGTAAAAAAAAAATGCACCTTGTTACATTCTTTCACATCTAGATATCTTTGATCACTGTTCAAGACTGCTTTGAGCACTCATACATCAAAACTGTTTTCACTCTAAGCACTGGCACTGTTCTCCAATATAATGACCAGAACACCCTGTTGTAATTGCTTTAATTCCTGTTTGATAACTTGCCCTCACATCATCATCATCTAAGGAACCACTTTTACTTTGACAAGTGCAAGAATGGCACTGCTCAACCTTGTACTATACTTTTAACTGTCACACACACTTACTTAAAAGTAAATTCATAATCCAATGAGTAACAGAAAATTAACATACTCTTACTGTAATTACTAATTCCTTTTAGAGTAAGAAACATGAATAGTTCATAACTCTATGCCGAAGTAATTATATATATCATCTAACAATGACTTTTATTCCTTTTCCTCATCAGTTCTGGGATTTACAAAATCGTTATTTCATAGGACAGAACTTGATTAGTTGAAAACAAAGACATATTTTCTCAAAGCTTTTCAATTTGCAATCATCAGGACAATTAGCAAGAAATAACAAATTAAAAGGAAAATACGTGGGGACAAAAATAGAAATTTTTGGAAAAGCTCAGCAGGTCTGGCAGCATCTCTGGTGAGAAATCAGATTTAACGTTTTGGATTAAGTGATCCTTCCTCATTTTGTACTTCGTATGAAAGAATTGTGCCAACTGGTTAACAAGTGAACTCTGATTGGTAGAGGTGTTACCATGGGGAATGCATCAGATAAACAAAGACGGGCAGTTAACTGTCAAGCTAGGTTTAAATTTTAAACCAATCAGGTTGACTCTGATTGGTCCAGGTATTGCCCTGAGAAATGAATGACAGAATGACTGTTACCTATTCTGTTGAGTTGAAACAGGTGCAGAACAGGGCTGTGTACATTAATATAAGCAATTATCAGTGCACACAAGTGCAGTATACTGTGAGCCAGTGATAATATTAAATTGGTTGTTAGCATTATTCTTCGCAGACTCAGAATTATATAGCAAATGTTGCCCAATCATGAAATCACATTTAATGATGGTCACGATGTTGTGGGTTTTGCAAACGTGAGCTGGTTTAGACGTGGTCAGTATACGACCATAGGAAATAGGAACATTCGGCCCCTCGAGCATGCTCTGCCATTCAACAGGATCATGGCTGATCTGGAATTCCACATATCCACATTCCTGTGTTTTCAATGAAACTCTTGATTCCCCAGCTGATCAAGAATCTGCCTACTTCAGCTTTAAATTACACAAGGAGTCTTCCCCGACAGCTCTCAGGGCAAGGAGTTCCAAAGACTCAACCCTCTGAGGGAAGAAATGTCTCCTCACCTCTGCCTTGAATTGGTGCCCCTTTATTCTGAGATTATGCCCTCTCATCATAGACTCCCCATGAGGGGCAACATCCTCTTAGCATTTACCCTGTCAAGTCCCTTGCTCAGTATCTTGCTTATTTTGAAAAAGCCAAAAGGATATGCTGTTTAATACAGTCTGTAATATGTATACACATTTGTCATTTCTGAAAGGTAGAACTGCCCTGAGCCACAGCCCTGGCACAAACTGTTCCCCTAATCACCCTCACTCACATCCAACTGCTCTCCTGACCCAAACTGACCAGTCTCTGACCATTCGATTACTTTCTGATCCATCCTAAATGACCTCTGACTAAACCCTATACCACCTCACTGCCTGTCTAGCCCCTGACCTGAGCCAATCTCCTAATCTGAGCAGACAATCCCTGACCAGATCCAATTATTGAACACCACCTAAACACCCCTTCAACTCACTGACTAGCCTCCCTATGCACTTAGCTTGCCTGTTTATGTACTCCATCAATTCACCTACTCAAACATTCACAAATTCAACCATTCACTAACAATGACACTTGTCAGCTAGTGCCATATAAAGGAGCATGTCATCTGTGAGGATCCTTTACACCGGTCTCTGCACTGCAGGATTTCTGAGCTGAGGGAGATTTTAGGATGTTGCACAGAGGATCAGATTTTAAATGTAACCATGTAGGTGTGGAGTTTTCTGACTGTTCAGCGTAGGATGCAGTGGTAGGATACTCACTGAGAGCTTTGGACCATTATTTCTGTGAAAATTTTACATTTTTTATGAGAATTAAAGCACCTAACTAAAACTGAGACACCTTTTTTCTCTATGGAAAATACTTGCTACTTTAAAACACACAAGATAATTCAGAGTCAAGTGTTGTATTAATAACAAAGGTAGCTGGAATATATTTATAAACATATTTTAAGGTTTATGAATATCAGCTATAACAATAGATATATTCACCTAGAATCTCAGATTGGTAAGAAGCAATTTTTCAGCATAAAGTGTATATTGTGCCTCATAACTGATGCAGGCCTATTTTAAATAGTACTTGAATTTATTGGGTTGGAGGCTTTGGGGTTATGTGATATAGGAACCACCAGCCTGAAAAGGGCAATAGCTCCAATATTGTTTTTGCAACATTGTGCATATTTAATGCTGAATCATCTACAAAGTAAATAAAATGGATACCCAGGGTTGATGGGAATTGTGATGAAGGCACGTGTTTATTTCATGAAAGACGATTATTAAAGCAATTTTTCAAATTTTCTGGTCGCTACCTAATTAATTTTCTTGTATATTCTGTTACTGTTCAGAAGCATTTCAAGGCAGCTGGTTATTATAATACTACAATACTCACATGGGAATCCCAGGTCTGTGCTCTTTGGTAGAAAAAGTGAATTCCAAATGGAGGCTTCACCATAAATACTCTACATGTTATCACCAATGCTCACACATAATCTCTGGGCAGAAGTGTACATGCTTCCATTTGTCAGAGTAACAGAACCAATGGAGGTTTCATACACAGGGAACACTACAACATAATTGGACCACCTACTCCATGCTGATTTGCAGACAAAGTCCTCCTTAAGCACAGCACTGCCAGTAGCTGTAAATATCACAGCAGATTTAACATTAGGCTTGTTCCAGGTTATCCCTAGAGACATAAACAACATAAGCCAATTCTTGTCTCCAGACTATAAGCAAGTAACTGAAGCTGTGGAAGTGTGACAGTGTCACTACCTACATGAATAGATTGCAATCTTTGAATTTGAGATCGTCGGCATGGTATGATACAAATCAGAGAGTTGGCATATTGCCTTTAATTTACAACCATTTATTATTTTAGAGAAAATTCTGAATGTTGAGGCCTTGATTTCAGCCTGCAGGTAAGGTCCATATAGGGAAGCCACTGCGAGGCTGGGGCACAGCCTTGTCAACAGGATTTCTGAGACTGAAGGGTTCCTTTGCTTGGGTCCTTGTTCACAGAGGGCCTGAGCTGTCAGCCTTTCAGAAAAGTCTGATTGTGGTGGAGCAGTTGGGAGGTCAGGATCAATGATGGCCTGGGTACTGGGGGAGCGGGAGAATGGTTATATTGAGGTCATCTGCTACTGGTAGAAGGGAACGGGTGTGGTTGGGATTGGGGGGAGGCAGGTGTTGGATTGGAGTCTTACAGCGGTCAGAGATTGTAGACTGTATTTGAGGGTCGTCTGATGGTGTCTGGGAGAGAGTGTTGGTATGGGAGAGAACGGATAGTGCTGGATGGGAGAATTAGTGGGAGCAAATGGTGGTTTCAAGAAAGAGAAGAGTATGTAATGGTCGTCAGGGAGAGCAAACAGTAGTCATGGGGTGTCCAGCAGTGGTTGGGAAGGCTTGGAGGAACAGATTGTGCCTATAAGAGTGATAGAAGCAGGAATACCTCAAGACATTTAGGAACTATTTAGCTGAGCACTTGAAATGCCATGGCATTAATTCATCTTTTTGATTAACATAGATCAAGGCATATAAGTTGACATTTAAAGTTACAAAGAAGTCCCTTCAAAAATGGGGGCCAATGTAATCACTGTGTATAAAATATGAACAGCATTCTTCTTACCATAGGACCTTTTCCAGTTCATCTTTCACCGTGCATGGGCTGCACTCTATGGGCATGCCTTGGCAATATAGCCCACATTTCTGATATTTGATCCCACATGCTGACTTACAAGATAAGTAAAACATGCTCTAATAAGTGTACAGCATTCAATAAGGGAAAAGGAAAATTGATTTATATGCCCAACATGGGACTAAACATCAATTGTGGTGCCGAAAAAGATTGGTTAATGCTAGGTGCCAGCACAACTTGCATATCGTGATCTATGGAACCTTTTTTTTCACCTGACCACTACATTTTTGTGAACTGGGTGCATGGCCCCTACATCTCCATTGTTCCCAGCATCACTGATGTATCACAGTGTCTGCGGCTCAGACTTCAGTTCATAAAACTAGAGACAAAGTTCCCAGAGTAGCCAGCACTTCCTGCAGATGTGGTCCCCATGAATCAAACCAGCGTCCACCAATTCCCACATACTACAGCTGCAACACGTTCCCTGCCCAGTCATCTCTACTTTGTTTAATTTAAATGGATGTTAACTATTTAAAAAGTGATTTTCTTAACTGTACTCTTCATCTTCAAGAACATGTTCTGATTTCAATGACGAGGCCAATCAAAAGAGAGACAGAAGAAATACCCACCAATCACGGACCTGTTTCTTGAGGTGTCTCACTTCTGCTGTGACAGGTAGAAACAGGTTGGTGGGGCTCTTTGCTGCTGGTTTTGGTCTCTCACCATCACTGCCCTGCTACTGCAGCTTCATTCTTCTCTGAAAAAGTCTCTGACTCTGAGTCCGAATGTACCATGGTACCCAGGAAATGCCAGGATGATTAAAATCTAGTTTCACATCTGGTAACTGCACATACCAGTTATAAAATCACTCACATTGACTTTTCCCACCCCCGGTTATCCCAATTGCCCCTTGATCCAAGCTGACCAGCCTCCCCCATCATGACTGCCCTTCCCAACAGCTGTAACTCCTGACAACACCCCATGACCCATTCTGACAAGACCCTGACATGACTATCCCCAAATTCATTCACCCATCTACCAGACCCCTCATCTATGTGCCACCCTAACCACCTCAACATACTCAAATGCCACCCATCCACTTACCTTGCCCTCACTACCCCCTCTATCCATTCATTAATGGTCATCCATTCACTAATATTTATATGGACATTTAAATGTACCATATGGCAGCTCGTGCCATAAAAAGGTTTTCTATATTGTCTTCCAGTAGATGGTCCAGTACTGAGATGAAGCTCTTTGATGGATGCTGTGCTCTGCAATTTTTGAGACACCAGGTTTGGGAGACCTGCAAGAAATGTGGAGGAGCATTCGAGCAGCATCGAGGCATATAAAAGTTTGAGCTGAGTGGCAAACCGATGATGGTCATCACTTTGCGGAAGATCCAGACCAATTTTTTTGGATTAAGATGATAATGAACACTTTAATGTATTCACTACTAAAATGGCACAGCACAATTTAAAAAAGATGCAACTTCCAACAGTGCCAGTGTTTCAGTTGTTCAGAAAAATGGGTTCTAAATGTCATTAATTTAAGATATCCAGATTTAATTACATTGATGAATTGATCCATGCAAAGAATTGCTGAATGAAAGATTGAAGAGTTGAATAATTTGTGAAAAAGTGGATGATATTATCAGCAACACAGGTTTCAAAAGAAACTGCTTGCATTTGGTAATGAGATGGGAGCTCAGAAACAAACAATTATTATCTCCTGATGTCCTTGTTTTATTGTTGCTGTCCTTCAAATAAGACCTGAAGATGTTCAGTCATGGATTAGGTTAGGTACTTCATTATAATCAAACCTCTTTACATGCACCACCATGATTCCCTCATGACTTCATAGCACACTTAAAGGGAAAATGCATGATTCATTGACCCTATTTGCTTTTATTAAAAAATTATGTGCTGATACAGCAAGGATGAGGTTTATATCCTGATAGCTCTGCTGATCTGACAGTTCACCTGTGACAAAGTTGATGCTGAGTTATGAATAATCAGTGTCACAAATCAGATTTAAACAATGCACTGTGCCTCTTATTCACACGCTCCATTTATATAATCAAAATAGACTATTTTAAATATAAATATATTAATATGTATAAAGCGAACTGATTAATACTGAAAACTGAAACTGTGCTTTTCCAATGGAATGACATTTTCACACGTCACACAATGCCTTTCATTTAACCTATTTTAAAGTTCTTTCTCAGACTTTGAAATTGAACATAATTTAGCATTTAAGGGTTGATGTTGCAGTTGCCTATGGCTGAATATGACAAGATGGGTACTAGACGTTTTCTTTTTAACCGACACAGACAATTGAAGGGAATTTTAGCTGACGCAGCTATTCATACAGCTGAAATCATGGCCTTCAAAGTTAGACATCAAAATTCCTCTGAATCTTAGTAAGATGGGACTAAAATGCAAACAGTAGGCCTCTGATAAGGCAGCTCAGATGAAAACAATCTGTTATAAGATATCTGATTTTTATATGAAATAGAAAGCGAAAGCTTGACCTACCTGAGGTGAGTTTTTTTTAAATAATTATAATTACATATAAGAGTGGACACATATTCATACAAGAATAGAAGTTTAAATGCATTAGATATTGGGGAATTAAATTTCTGAAGGCAGTTAGCCTTGGACGCAGAGACTAGTTTCGATAAACACCCTTGACAAAATGTTTTTCTCCATCAACAAGAAGGTTAGAACAACAAAAAGGTATAAACTTGATAATCTCCTAACAATACCAAGAGACAAAAAAAATAGCAAAGGGCAGAAACAATTTTGAAACAGGGTCACTATGACCTCAAGAGAATAAACATCTGTCACTTCGCAAGTCGGGAAACCTTTTCTGCAATTGTTAAGTTTTGTTGCAGAATCATAGTATTAGGTTTAACTATGTTTAACTTTATATTATAGCTGGTACTATAAATATTTAACAATTGGTAGAAATTAACATCCTTTTTAAACTTTTGTACTAAGATCAGCAAGAGATATGAATTGCATGGGCAAATTTGAAAAGTCATCAGTAATAAGCAAGTATGCAATGTGGCTGGCAAATGCCTAGGAAGAGACATAACAATCGGTGTTCGAATGTGGTCAATTACTGTAGGACCCCAAGGACAGGTGATGGGGTCTGCTAAACGTCAAAAGATGATGGGAAGAACAATGAAGTTGTCCATCATTGATCGTGTTTTCACAGGATTGGATATGTAGGTCATAGGGGATTTGGGAAGCACTGATGTCAATGTTGCATGTAACCATTGTAACGTGACATGTATAAACATCCTGGGATGTTTATTGGGAAAGGTAGATTATCACTGACCTCCAATCCGAGCTGTGTTTCAGAGGGCAATTGGGCCCTCATATGAAAGCCAGATTCGAAGCCCTCTCTGTCCTCTCCCACATGTGTGGCAAAGAAGCTCTGAATAAAGATTGATTCGTTCTACTGAATATGGGACTCAAGCTCTTCTTTAAAATCCCTCTCTAACAGTTCAGCTCTTTACCAGTATTAAATCATGTAAGCCAAGGTTGGAGTCATGTTCCTCTCCTTGGCAAGTCCAAGCATTACAACATGATTTCCTCCATGGCTTTTCTGTTATTTAGATTCGGGTTGTTCTGAAGTTAATTAAAACTTGACCCTGGAACTGTAATGTTATCTAGATAATATATCCAGACTCAAGTTTCAATGACAGTTCAGTGACGTAGTTGGTAGTTTGCATTTGAGCATTTTT
The DNA here is from genome assembly GCF_021869965.1 of Rhincodon typus. Classification (NCBI taxonomy): domain Eukaryota; kingdom Metazoa; phylum Chordata; class Chondrichthyes; order Orectolobiformes; family Rhincodontidae; genus Rhincodon; species Rhincodon typus. The sequence continues at coordinate 19,810,545 of NC_063351.1, read as the reverse complement.
AACTTGAAGTTTAATTTGAAGGTTATGCTAGCTATCTGGATTGCAAGTAGACTCTTTTTCAAATATTAATGTAATTTGTGAGGTTATTCTATGACTACGGTCCTGGTTTAAAGTGTTTCCTCCTGCTAACTTATACTAGATATTTTGGTGGCACCCTCCAAAATTGTTCTTAAGAACACAAGAACATAAGAAATAGGAGCAGGAGTAGGCCATCTGGCCCAAAAACCCTGCTCTGCCGTTCAATAAGATCATGGTTGATCTTTTTGAGGACTCAGGTCCACTTACCTGCTTGCTCACCATAACCCTGAATTCCTTTACTGTTCAAAAATCTATCCATCTTTGCCTTAAAAACATTCAACAAGATAGCTTCAACTGCTTCTCTGGACAGCGAATTCCACAGATTCACAACTCTTTGGGTGAAGAAGCTCCTCCTCAACTCAGTCTTAAATCTGCTCCCCCTTATTTTGAGGCTATGCCCCCTAGTTCTAGTTTCACCCACCACAACCTTCCTGCTTCTATCTTATCTACTCCTTTCATAACTTTATATGTTTCCATAAGATCCCCCAACAGTCTTCTAAATTCCATTGAGTATATTCCCAGACTACTCAATCTCTTCTCATAAGCCAACCCTCTCAACTCTGGAATCATCCTAGTGAACCTGCTTTGCACCTCTTCCAGTGCCAGTACATCCTTTCTCAAGTAAAGAGACCAAAACTGCACACAGTACTCCGGGACTCACCAGGACCCAATACTGCTGCAGCATAACTTGCCTATTTGTAAACTCCATCCCTCTAGTAATAAAGGACAACATTCCATTTTCCTTCTTAATTACCTGCCACACCTGCAAACCAATTTTTTGAGATTCATGCACAAGGACACCCAGGTTCCTCTGCACAGCAGCATGCTGCAATTTTTCACCATTTAAACAATAGTCAATTTCAGCGTTATTCCTACCAAAATAGTCATCCAATAAAATTGACAAGGATGAAAAATTCAGAGTCAGACACAGTCCAAAATGAAATCTGTGCTTGTGTAAGCAAAGCTTCACAGAGGATTCAAAAATTTGTTAAAGGATGAACGTGACTTGTAAATGCATTTTTACTTTATTCATTTTCGTTACAGAGTCCAATCATATCCAGAGGAGGCTCAGAATGATGACATTATTCTTTCTTTGTTGATTAAGCTAAATCTACATGATTTATAATTACAAGCCATAATTTTAAAAATAGATAAGGAATAATTAGAATGTTGAAATGCAGTTTTCACAGTTGGGAAAGAATGACCCACTTTTCAACTTCTTAACATTAGGAAGATGCAGCTGGGATCAGACTAATTCTCTAGCTAATTAAAACATTGATTAACTTCCTACAAATAAATTAACATTCTTAACTTCAAAGTGAAATCTAAGTCAACTCAAAGCCCTTTTTCTAATAATGCACAGATTTGTAATGTGCTTAAAGTAATATGCAAAGAATGAAGCATTTTGAAGACAATTTTAAAAAAGACACAGCCACAATGACACAAACAGCATGCACCTTTCCACTATCTTTTTCTTCTACAGTTACACAAAAAGCTGCAAAGGAGACTAATGTGTTGAGTAGCAATGATTCACAAATTTGACTTGGGTAGTTGGAGGTGCTCAGGCTGTATAGCTTATGATGATTAGCAGTTCAACAAGTATCAATATCAGCAGCTCAGCACCACGCTTTCAAGGGTAATTAGGTAGAGGTGTCAAATTAGCTACTGATGACCACATCCATGAAAGAATAGTTTTTTAAAAAAGCTGTTTATACATTTGCATGTAAAGAACAGAGTTGGATTTACTCTAATTTACTTGCTGTCTCACCTTGTAGATTACCTCTTACAGTTAACATATTTGACCTCCAGTACAATGTTCTCTGTCACAAGTGTCCTGCTTCAAATGTAAATTTTATACTTGCTGTGATATTGCTTCAGAATGTTGCGGGCACTTCAAAGGAAATAAACCTGCAATATTATTCATCAATTCATTTTTCAAGCTCCAATCATTTATGTTCTTGATTACTCTAGAACTTTGACGCTGTTCCACAATAAGATTAACTGATCAACATCCTCCCTCATTGTAGACACCAGACTTGGCCAAATATGTTCACCGATATATCCATGGCACCAGCTTCGTGGAGGATAGACAAAACTCAGCACTGCACTACTTATCTACTGCCTTGATGTTGTAAGTCCAGGGTCCCTCCAAACAGCCAAAGAAGCCATTTGCTAAGCCACCTGCAGCAACTTGGGGTAACAAAGTTTCCGGTTTATGTTTGTACCTACAGCCACTTCAAAGACAAACAGCAACATTAAGAAAGATACTGATAGCGTATAATTTTGATAAGATCTCCCTTTATTCCTTTCTGTTATTGGGAATCTTCGGCTATTATTCATTTCTTGACTATTGTAAACGAAGTATCAGAACTATTCACAATACAGCATCAAACACATGGTCCAGTGACAAACCATTCAGCCCAATTGGTCTATACTGATATTCATGTTCTACATGTTCCTCCTCTCTGTCACCTTCATTCAGCACTATCAGCATGTTTTCCCATCTTTTCTCCTTCATGTGTTTACTTAGCATCCCCTCAAAAGCCCAGAACACTGTATTTTAATGGCCTTTTCCACCTCAGATCTAACAGTTTATAATTTCTCCAGGGGTGCGTGTGTAACATCACTGTATTTTGGCAGTGATGTTAGGGAACTTGAATTAAACAATCAAATCTTACCTTTCTTAGCAATGTAACAACTTCCTTTGTCCAAGTAGAGGAGTACTGTACACTCACTGTACTGAATAACTGAATCAGGGATTCAACTGTGACACTAGAATGGATGTCATATGGCCTCTGGCAATAAGAAACAAAACCATATTCATCAAACTACAGCACAGGTATAACCAGTAGAAAATAACTAAAAGCTGATGAATTTCCGAAGACTGTACCCATCCTCGAAGAAGTTCATATGCAGTAACTCCTAGTGACCACCAATCTACTTCAAATGAGTATCCTGTGCCACCATTGACAAAGGAATGAAAAATCTCGGGAGCTGCAAACAACAGAGAAGTGAGTTAAGTAACAGAATCACTTTACCTTGTAACCCAATCTTCCAATCAGATAATAAGTATTATTGCAGGCAAATATTATAACACGTGCATACAGAAACACAGCAAAGACTTTTAAGTGACTGTAATTTTGCAGAACACACTGGCCATAATAGTAATCTTTAGAATTCCACTGGTTTAAACAAAAACAGTTTCTCTGCTTAATTCTAATGGAAACAAACATTTTCTTATGCTTTTAACAATTCCATTTTCTATTATATTATTTGTAGGTTGCAGCAATTTTGTGCACTGCAGGATATGTGTAAGTCTACAGAAGATTACTATGGAAACAATGACCCTGATATTTTGATGGCCAGGGAGTTGTTGGTACAGCATACACTGAGGTAGCATGTCAGAACCATGCAGAATCCACAAGTGTCCATGGGAATTGCCTGCGAAGTTGAACTTTTTGATGGCCAACTCCCAAACAGGAACTCTTCAAAAAGGTCCATTAAAATCTGAGAATTTGATATGTTCTAACTCACTTAAGCTTAATAGTTACCCAGGAAAGGTTAGAGGAATAAATTGTAATAATCTCTAATTCCTTGGTAATCATTAAACTGAAGTTCCATCTCACCACTGGCATCCTCATGAACCCACACACTGAATCCCACCGTATCAGACCCAACAGTCCCCATATACCACCCCATCCCGGCTGACCTGACCCCTGCAAAACCCGATGTCTCCTGTACCACCACCACCCACCCACCCAGCCAGACTGTGCAACACTCAATTCACACTCCTGCCTCCCCAGCCTAACCTTGCTGACTTTGAAATCATGCTGTATAATATTGGTAAAAAAAATGGAGTAGTGCACTCCGCAGTCTATTATCTGAACAAAAACACTAGATCATTTAAAATGGGAAAAAAAAGGTAATTGAGTTATTTAAAAGGTTTGCCTTGCTTTAACATTGACGAAACCTTGTGCACACCACTCATTTATCCAAACAAATATGATGAGGTGAAATCAATGAAACAAATCAAATTTAGCTTTGAACTATACATCAGAATTGAAACTGTCCATGTATAATATGTAAGGTAATGGTGTAGGGGTTACAATACAGTTACTTACAACTATTGTTAAAAGCGAGAAATCTGCTTAGTGACCATCTGCAGTGGCAGACAGGACACACACCCTTGGGTTTGCAAGTCATAAAACATGAACTACAATTTGCGCAAAGATTTTATGATACTGTTTTTGCCTAAAGGTTAATTTCATAGGCTCTTCATTAAAAGTTCAACAGTGCCTGATAATGTGCTTAGGGATCGTGAGGCACAAATAGCCTGCATCCATTGTAGACAATCATGTAAACTTTATGCTCTTCTCACAGATGCTGCCTGACCTGTTGGGTAGAATCTGTATTTCATATTCATTTCAGCTTTTCAGAATCTGAAGTGCTTTGCTTTTATATCTGTGCAAATAGCCAAGTATTGTACATTGTATATTAGGCTGTTGGTTTAAGACAGTATGGAATGATTGTTTCAGAGTGACGTTTATTTCAGCACTTTGACCAAAAGAATGCTTGGGTGTTTGTACTAGAGAGATGGTAAACTGGGAAAGTGTTGAACTGCAGAGATCCAGGGTTTCCTTCATGGAAACTGAGGTCAACACTCACATGGACAGCCCTCATATGGAATATGAATGTACTGGCTTCCTCAGGTTTCTCTCATCCTTTCCTCCATTCCCTCCTTCTAAGGTTGTCACCAAATCCCCCATGGCAAGGACCGCACCTTTATGTTGGCACAGTTTGAAGGATGCAACAGTCCACCATAACTCAGGCTGGCAAGTACTAGAGGGTACACTCCTCCACATTCAAAACCACTCACTTCTCACATAAAGGACATTGCACAACTTCTCCAACAACAATGTTCCCAATTCTGCAACAGCAATAGTCAAAAGCACATGCAAGCTGAACGTGACACCTTTATATAGGACTGCTGGCAACTTCCTCATGGTATTGAACACACATTCATTTGCACACGTGTAAGACAGAACATGAACAGGAGGGGTGAAGTTGCTAATGCCAGGCCAGGTTTCAGGTCAGCATTAGACCCTGACTGATGCCACAAACTGCCCACTTTGCATCTTTTTGGTGGGCACACAGAACAGCAGCATTATCACCCTTGACAACATGATGTTGGGTGCAAGCCTTGCCAGATGCAGGCAGAAGCAGACCACTGCCAATTGTGTTTTTAATTTAATCCTGTCTCTCACAGGACCAAAGTTACTGATAGTACGGAATGCAATTTTGCAGCTGCTCCAGAATTTTAAAATTTTAATATGCCGGGAGTGGATACTAGCTGGATCTCAGTAGGGAGTGAGCATAGGGTACAGCCCTGTAGAGAGTGAGTATCAAGTGAAGCTTGGCAGAGAGGGAGTGGCAGGTGGAGCCCGGTGGAGAGAGGGTACAGGCTGACGACTAGTGGGAAGTAGGTACAAGGTAGGGCCTGGTGGAGACTGAGCGCCAGGTAGAGTTTGAATGAGACAGCAGTGCAATCTTGGTAGATAGTGAGAACAGTCTGGAATTCACTGCCTGTGAGGATGATGACTGCTGATTTAATAGTAACTTTCAAAAGGATATGGGATAAATCATTTGTGAAGGAAACGTTTGCAGCCTTTTGACAACCAGAAGGAGACTGAAACTTATTGGTAGCTCTCAAGAAGAGTTAGCACAGAAATGATGGTCCCAATACTCTCTTCCTTTGCTTCATTATTCTATGGTGTTGCCAATACTAGAATGAAGTCCAAAGTGGAGATTTCACCGAAAGGAGCAGCTTCTTTCTACACCATTTTATTGTGTATCATTGGAATCTGGTCATTTCTTCTCTATCTCTCTAAAGGATTGATACGAAGCACAGATTATAAATGGAAAAGGGAAAATACATTTAAAAATCATATATTTACATATCCTGAATGTTCCTTACCCATGTATGGCTTTGTTCCGGCTAGAGCAGTAGCTCTTTCTCCATCTTTAATAATTGTTGCTATGTTGAAGTCTGTCAAATGTGCATGTCCTGAAAGAATGGGCTTGTTTAATTTCAGAGGTACCAGACCATGTAACCACCAAAAAAACAAATTAACTCTCATACTTTGCATAATATTCACTGAAAGCTAAGAAGTACAAAGAAGTTAATCCATTAAGTATGCCATTAGTAAGGAAACTGCATATGTCACTGGCTGCAAGTGCAAATTAGCAACTATTTTCTAACCTTGCTCGTCAAGAAGAATGTTGTCAGGCTTGATGTCCCTGGAAAAGAAGTAAAGATGAATCCACAATTGAAGAATATATTTTAGCATGGTTTCCATTGTCTACATTTGCTTAAAACTAACAGTCTTTAGATCAGTATGCCATTTCCTCAGAAACAAATCGATAAGTCTCAAATCATTTATCCACAATGTTATCCAATGATGACTTTTAAGTTATACATTATCACTAATCAATACAGCATTGTTTTGCAAGTATATAATGCCACATACAATGTCATCCTTCTCAGGTCAGAAATATAGTGGATGCAATTTTTATTGCCATTGTGTATTCACAATCACACTTGGGTTGGTGTATTATATGCCAAGACCTTCATTCTAGTAGGGAGTCCTAACATGGTGTGGAGTTGGCAGGACAGATCAATTTTCTTTCTCTACCTGCCTAGGGTACCTGGGTTTGCCAGGGCAACTGAAGGAGAAATTCCACCAACAATCACAGTCACAGTCAATATTTGAGGCACGAATTGTTATCTCACAGTAAAATCATATCTTGCAGTCATGTTCTGCTATTCCCAAGAATGATATCACATTTGCTTATAAGAATGCAAAGAACAATAAAGACATTCATCTCCAAAAATAAAATTGTCAACCCCAGATAATGTCAAGACTATAGATCTGCAGACTAGTGTCAACATCAACAGCTTCAAAATTGTGGTTTTAGCAGTAAAGAAAAATTTGAATTGATTGGTTTAAAGTCATGGGAGTTTGGAAGAATGAGAGGCAACATTATTGAAACATGCAAAATTTTTAGGAGGCATGACTGGGTAGATGCAGAGAGGGTGTTTCGTTTTGTGGGAGTGTCTAGAACCAAAAGGCATAATCTCAGAGTGAGGCGTCGGCCATTTAAGAGAGCAATGAGAAGGATTATTTCACCCACAGGGTATAATTCTTTACTAGAGAGGGCTGAAGAAGTTGGGTTGCTAAGTATAGAGATAAACAGATTTTTAATCAGTAAGGGAATGCAGGGTAATGGGGATTTGGCAGGAAAGTGAAGTTGAGGATTATCAATGGGACAAATGATCTACTTTTATTCCATAATCTTATTTGTAATTTGCATTTGCAATTTGTCTTCAGTGAGTTCTGATTATTTTACTAAAGTTATTTAATTTTCCATGATTTCCTGACATGTAGTCAAATAAAAGCCTATAAAGACTAAAAATACTGCATTGAAGTCATTACATATTCTATAAATATACCAAGAAGAGGGACCTGTTTTACAGAAAATTGATCCACTAAAGGTCATACAGATCTATAATTAAAACCAAAATCTGCTGAAAGCAAGCAAGTAGGAAGCTATATGAACAGAGATTTATATTGCTGAGACAGATCTAGGTCAAAGCTATGTATAGAAGCCCTTTTTTTAAAGATATTCAGCAAGCAGAGAAGAAAGTGGTAATAATTATAATTACAATTTCACTGTCAATTGTTATTTTAATACCTGAAACAGCTGATACCGTTTTAGGTACTGAGCAGAATGGCACTTAAACCTAAATTAGGCCAGTTTTATCACCAGTTACCTGTGAATAATATGTTGGCTCTGTAAATAGTCTAAGGCCAAGGCCATTTCACAGATATAAAGTTTCATTGCATCCTCTGTAAACTGGACATTTTGCTGAAGGTGATAGCGAAGGTCTCCACCTAATAGAAGGTCAACCACCATGAACATATCTTCTTCATCCTGGAAGGAGTACCTAAACACAAAGGTTTAAAAAAGAAGTACAACTTCCATCAAAAAAAGTTATTCTGCTACATACGTTTTGCACTGTGTGAAATTTCTGTAAAAGCAACAACGTACTCCTGTTGGAGATCAGTTTTGTATATTTTTACAGCAATTATAAATCCCACTGAAATTAAACCTTTTTTTGTATTGAATAGAGACTTAAACGATGGCAATAATATCTATTCAACAAAGTGCAAAATTGCTCAGGTATGCCGTGTTTATAAAAACTTGGACAAATATGACCTATATAATTATAAGGACATCAGTTTACTCTTGATCAAAAGCAAAGTCATGGAATATATCATCAACGGTGGCATCAAGTGGCATTTCTCCCAGGGCCAACCTTTTTTGAGTCCACATTGCAGCTTTGATCCAAGCCTGGACCAAACAGATGAATTCCAGAAGTGAATTGAGAGTTACTGACTGCCTTTGACATCAAGGCATTATATGACTGAGTATGAGATCAAGGGGCCTTAGCAAAACTGAAGTCAATGAAAATCAGGGGGAATCTCTATTCCTGATTGGATTCATGCTTGACACAAGAAAGATGGTTGCTAGCTATTGATTTCAGCCCCAAAAGCTTGCTGCAGGAATTCCTCAGAGCTGTGCACTAGGCCCAACCATCTTTAGTAGTTCCATCAATGATTTTCTATCCAACATCATATTAGTTGTGGGGATGTTCACTGATGATTGTGCAGTGTTGAGTAACATCCACAATTTTTTAGATACTGAAGCAGAAACAAGGCAACATTCAGACTTTTGCTGATTAGTGGTAAATCCTGGCTTGAAAGTGTTTCAGTGTTGCTTCATTGCTGTTTTGTCCCTCCTTAAAAGTACTGTGGGTGCAACTGGACAATATGGATTTATAAGGTTCAACAGGCAACTCATTTCTACCTACTCAAGCACATCTAGAGATGAATATTAAATGGTGGTCTTTCTCAGTAATCACACATTCATTAAACAAATTAAATTTAACAAATTAAAAGTAATAACTGAATAGTTTTAGATCTCAATTCCAGCTTTTAACAATGCCAGATGGTTGCAGAGACAGGTTCGTTTTTATACTTTTTGAGTGATAGAACTGAAGGTTTCTGTGTTAGGGGTGATGCATCTTTGACTTGTACATTCTCTATGTCCCAGGACTAGTTATGGGCATCCAATGCCAGCCTCTTAAAATCCTCAAAGATGTAATAAAACAATGACAACTGATCTCAGAATGGTCTATTATTTTCTGATCACAGTTCATTGAGTCATAGAGTCATACAGCATAGAAACAGGCCCTTCAGACCACCGTGTCTATGCTAACCAAAAAAACCCATCAAATTATACTAATCCCACTGACCTGCACTTGGTCCATAGCCTACCCTGACATTTTAAGTGCTTAACCAAGTGCTTCTTAAGTGTTGTAAGAGAACCTGTCTCCATCACCATCTCAGGCAGTGCATCCCACATTTCTACTACCCTTTGCTGTCTGGTTGGGAAACAATCCTTGTGTAAAAAATAATTTTTTCAGTGCATCCTCCTCCAGTGCCACAACGATGCCACCCGAAGGTTGCAGGAACAGCACCTCATATTTCACTTTGGAAACCTGCAGCCCAATGGTATCAATGTGGACTTCACAAGCTTCAAAATCTCCCCTCCCCCGACCGCATCCCAAAACCGGCCCAGCTTGTCCCCGCCTCCCTAACCTGTCTGTCCTTACTCCCAGCTATCCACTCCTCCCACCTCAAGCCCCACCCCGACCTCCTACGTACCAGCCTCATCTCCGCCTCCTTGACCTGGCCGTCCTCCCTGGACTGACCAACCCCCATCCCAACTCCCCACCTACACTCACCTTTACTGGCTCCATTCCTGCCTCTTTGCCCCGTCCGTCTCCTCTCTACCTATCTGCTCCTTTATCCATCTTCCATCCGCCTCCCCCTTACTCCCTATTTATTTCAGAATCCTCTTCCCTGCCCCCATTTCTGAAGAAGGGTCCAGACCCGAAATGTCAGCTTTCCTGCTCCTCTGATGCTGCTTGGCCTGCTGTGTTCATCCAGCTCTACACCTTGTTATCTCAGATTCTCCAGCATTGGCAGTTCCTATTATCTCTTTTCAGCCCATTTTAGGTTTTGAATTCCCTCTCAGGGGAAGTGACCGCCACTCTGACTTTTTGGTGCCGGGTAAGGACAGGTGTCCCTGCAGCAACAGCCTTCCCTCCACAGCAACTAGCAGCTAAAATACTTACTCTGTAACATTTCTGGCAGGTGTTTGGGATCACTGAGATTTTAAGCTTTTACTCTCATTTTCATAAGTGCTATTAACATTCACTAAGCAGTATTTTTGCAGTTATACACTGCTTAACTGCATGCTAAATTGGATTTACACAGTCTAAAACTTTACATAGAATTGGAGATCATTTATTGACTTAGTTTTCTTTCTTTCTTGCTATTCTATACATTAAAATAGAATATTTGGAAAGTATTTCATTGGCAGCACTCCTTTTAGTTAATGTAAATATAATCCATAATTGGCTAAGAAAAATGCCAAAACAATAAATCATATGTAAATCGTAAAAGAGTGGCGAAGGTAAACATTGGTCCTTTGGAGGATGAGAAGGCCAATTTAATAACTGGGAATGAGGAAATAGCCGAGACATTAAACAGTTATTTCGTGTCGGTCTTCACAGTGGAAGACACAAATAACATGCCGAAAACTAATGGCAAGAAGGTTATAGCAGGTGAGGACCTAGAAACTATCATGATCACTAAAGAGGCAGTGCTGGGCAAGTTAATGGGGCTAAAGGTAGACAAGTCTCCTGGCCCTGATGAAATGCATCCCAGGGTACTAAAAGAGGTGATGGGGGAAATAGCAAATGCACTAGTAATTATTTACCAAAATTCACTGGACTCTGGGGTGGTTCCCGCAGATTGAAAAACAGCCAATGTGACGCCACTGTTTAAAAAAGCAAGTAGACAAAAAGCAGGTAACTATAGGCCAGTTAGCTGAACTTTGGTAGTGGGAAAAATGCTTGAATATATCATTAAGGAAGAAATAGCAAGACATCTGGATATAAATTGTCCCATTGGAAACACCCAGCATGGGTTCATGAAGGGTAGGTCATGTTTAACTAATTTGGTGGAATTCTTTGAGGACATTACTTGCATGGTGGACAATGGGGAACCTGTGGATGTGGTGTATCTGGATTTCCAGAAGGCATTTGACAAGGTGCCACACCAAAGGCTGCTACATAAGATAAAGTTACCAATACAGGTAATGTATTGGCATGGATAGAGGATTGATTGACCAGTAGAAAGCAAAGAGTAGGGGTAAATGGGTGTTTTTCTGGTTGGCGGTCAGTGGCTAGTGGTGTGCCTCAGGGATCAGTGTTGGGACTGCAATTGTTTACAATTTA
>NC_063351.1:19763671-19789039 GCF_021869965.1 Rhincodon typus | reverse complement strand
CACCTTGTTGTCTCGGATTCTCCAGCATCTGCAGTTCCTACTATCTCATGACCAATACTCACTCATCTCTATCCACATGGATTAGAAGAACCACCAATTTGACTGGGACAACACCAAGATCCTGGGACAAGCAAAGCAGAGACAAGCACGGGAATTCCTAGAAGCCTGGTACTCCACGAAGAAAGCCATCAACAAACACACAGAGCTTGACCCCGTAAATACTCCACTGCGAAGGAAAACCGGAAGTGAGGTAATCCAGCTCAACAGACTCCAGAGTTTAAATAACAGGCAGGAAAACACAACGGCACTTCATTGGAGGCTGCACTGATGATGTTACCCAGCACAGTAACAAAACGCCTGTGAAACAACCAACCAGCTCAGCAAGCCAAGCAACTACAACATCCACAACCCAAGCTACAAATCTACTCTAAAACCTTAGAAATCCAAGAACCTGTTGCTGTACATTGTCAGGAACATTGGTACTCTTTCCTCATTAAGATTTCATGACAATCATTTCTACTGGAGACTTTAAAAAAAAATTCATTAATGGATGTGGACTCATGCTGGCTGGCCAGCATTCATTGCTCATCCCTAGTTGCCCTTGAGAAGGTGGTGGTGAGCTGCCTTCTTGAACCGCTGCAGTCCATATGCTGTAGATTGACCCACAATGCCATTAGGGAGGAAATTCCAGGATTTGACTCAGGGGCACAGTGAAAGAATGGTAATATATTTCAAAAGTCAGGATGGTGAGTGGCTTGGAGGGGAATCCAGTTTTGCTAGAGCTCCTTCGTGTCACACTTGGTCAAAGTGACCTTAATGTCAATGATAACCACTCTCACCTCACTCCCTGCTGTAAAGCATCCTTGACTTTATGTCAATTTGCACAATTCAAAGTTGGCATGTATGTTACATGACTGACTTTTATGTCAGGCCTTAAATTCGTACCTTATTCATCGCAACTTTTTTCCTTGTATGCTCATGGAATGTGGATGTCACTGGCTGGTCCAGCATTTAAACTATTTTCCTAATCAACTTGTTCAGAGATGTTATTGCACACCTCTGGAGCAGGTGGGACTTGAACCTGGGTCTCTTGGTTCAGGGATAGGGACACCACCACTGCACCACAAAAAATGCCCATTCATAATCGCTCTAGAGAAGGTGGTAATGAGTTGCTTTCTTGAACTGCTGCAACCATTGTTGAGGTGGAGGGACACCCGCAGTTTGGAAATTAATCTCAGAATTATGATCCAGTAGCGTTAAAGAAATGGAGCCATAGTTCCAAGTCAGGATGATGCATGGCTTGGAGGAGAACTCGCAGGTGGTGGTGTTCCATTGCTACTCTTGACTTTTGGAGTGATAATGGTTGTGAATTTTGTCTAATCTTCAATCCAATTCAGTCTGTGCCTCCTATGTTATAGTCCACCTTGTGCTATAGCTATTTAACTAATTGCTTTGGAAACGTAAATTGTGTTCTGCACCTCCAAGGTAGATATTTCCTGCTGATAAACAACAAGAATGACTCTTCAATCCTTAAACACGAGTTTAGTGTCTGGTAATCAGCTGGGGACATAAGGAGTGGATGATTCACTGCAGACAGAAAACAGGAAATAAATGACCCGCAATGGAATCAACTGCACTGGATGCGAAATAGAATAAACTATGTCTTCACAAATAAAAGCAGCAATTTTTATTAGTAGCAGGATTAACCCAATCTTCCCATGCTAATACAGAGCTCTGGGTCTACATTAATAGAAATTGTCACATACTTATCTCCACCTTTGGCAAGGATTAGTTGGCACAAATATGCAATAAATATTATTGGAGCTGCCTATGCATGTGTGATGTGCATAACTATATACAAATATTCAAATCTGCTATTTTCCCTGGATGTACAACATTTTGTTGTGCATACACAATCAAATTTAAATGAAGGCATTTTGTGTCTTGATCTTGTATGCCAGGGAAATGGCTCTTGGAGCAGTTTGGATAATTAGGCTTTCTCTCCCATCTTTTTGAAATCGTGAAAATAATTTACTTTTTAAACACAGATCAACGATTGGTCTCCTGCAGTGAATTGAGTTATTTGGTAAATTTTAGAGGGAATGGTTAGAAGATCTGAACCAAAGCAACTTGCAGGTTTGAGAAACAAAAACAAAGATGCTAGAAAAGCTCAACAGGTCTGGCAGTATCTGTGAAGGAGCAAACAGAATTAACGTTTCGGGTCCGTTCCTTCCTTCTGAGGAAGAGTCAGCGGACCCGAAACGTTAACTCTGTTTTCTCCTCCACAGATGCTGCCAGACCTGCTGAGCTTTTCCAGCAACTTTGTTTTTGTTCCTGATTTACAGCATCCGCAGTTCTTTTGGTTTTTATTGCAGGTTTGAGGCACAGTTAAAGCAGGCATCAGCATGTGCAGATCATAGTTTTTTTTTCATGAAAGGAGGGGAAAATTGCCAACTCAGCACATAAACCTTTGCATTTGCTTAAGAAAAGGCCCTGAAACTCCCTCCATAACCCCTCATGCCTTTCACAATTCCCATTCCCTTGAGACCCTTTATAGAACACAAACTTCTTGTCACCGTTCACAGCATCTCTGCACACCCGGTTATTTATGCTGTGAATCTTCCTAGGGCATTTTTCAATGTAAAAGAAATTTTGCAAAAGCAAATGGAATAGGTTATATTAAAATTTACATGACAGAAGTTTCAAGTTTTTTTTACAAATGGAATATGGAGGTTTCACTGGCTTTGCTTCATCTCAGAAATACTTTAACTCAGATCTTTCATTTTGAAGCTGATGTACAGTGGCGAAGGTCATAGATGGTGCCATATCTGCTGAGTTATATCATGCAATCATGCTCTTCTGAGCTTATTACCAATGCAAGTGAGATGTTCATTGAATGAGTGAGGTATGTGTGGTGAGTAAGAGATTGATCTCACCACTAGCAGGAGCTTCTGGGGTTAAAGGTTCTGGCACCATATTGAGAGGCCAATTGGACACCATTTCACTCGTTGCAATCCAGCATTTCACTGGAGCCTGTGGTTGTCACCAATGCCAAAACCCAGAAATGCCTTTCAAGATGTCGAAGCTGGCTCCAGATTTATACTGTTGCCTTGCAGTTCCTTCTGGATGGAATAGTTGAGAGAAGGTCCAACCTGTTGTTGAAGTATTGTACAATGAGGCCATCCAACCAGACATGCCCAGATTGGGGCAGATCAAAGCACAGGTCAGTGCTACTGGCCCACACAAAAGGGACAACAAATAAGACCTTAAGAAAATTAATGATGTCCTGTACTCTAAAGGGTAAGTAGCACCATCTTCTCGCTGCTACCTTATACTGACAGGGCATCACTGCTTCTAACTCAGCCACTGCACAGGCATCTCACGCAGGCCTCAGGATCACATTTATGATGTGCTCACAAAGGCTCACAACCATCTCATCCTTTCAAAATTACTAATCCTTCCTTCCCACTGTGCTTCATACTCACTTACCGTGTAATTAATGAATGTATCATATCCAAACTGCTGGATCTTAGCAAACTGAATAAAGTAACTGAAAATTCCTTGCAAACAGCTGGCTGCCTACATTAGGTAACTGTGATCCCAAATCCCAAAATCTTACATTTGGTGTCAGAAGTGGGATAACTCCGATGTTAAAGTTCAAATAACTTTAAGTTTGAGAAGCAACAGTCTTACATTGTACCTAATTTTGTGTGAGGTAGATCTTTATTGATGTGCTTAAAACAAAAAATGTGTGTCAGGCAGCATCCATGGAGAGAGAGCTAGCTAACATTTTGAATCTAATTTACAATAACATTGACATAGACAAAGGAATGGATGGTCAAGAGTTTCAGTGCAAAAACAGGGCCAACTGAAGCAAGGGACATACTGACAGTGATAGAAAGACCTGATGGGAATTAAAAGTCTATCTTTGGTGGACTTTCTGAGGTAGTCCAGAAGGGTAAAAGAATCTGAAACAAACTCACCTATGGGGTCCACTTCAGCACCATGAAAGAGTCAAAGGAACAGGTCAAATAATTGGAAAGGTAAAATAAAAGCTTACACACTCAGTTGCGAAGGGAGCAAGAAGCATGAGACAAGGCTGTATCTGCTTCTTTTTGTAACAAGTACTGGACGAAAATACTGAATTCCAAGCAAAGTATTCCAAGTTGAATGGAGAACTCAAGGGTGCAGGGGAGGCTCTGACAGAGCTCATTCAACAACAAGGTGTTGACTCCCTGAAGCAATTCATGCTCCATGTATGATCAAAATCAGACAACTCCAGACATAAACTGACCGACAGTGAACAATGACAGCTGCAATCTCTAGTAGTAGAACAAGTGGCCTAGACACATGCTAGAACAGTAAGTGGTGAAAGTTTTCTTGGTAATTTTGGGTCTGACTAGGATAACATAGTTGAAAGAGTGTCCTCCTCTGCCTCATGTAGTGAGGGGAAGCCAGCTTGTGCAGTAACCAGGGGCAAGGTAAGATCAGAGGCAGAGTGAGGTGACGAAGGGCCTGCAGTTATAGAAGATGTCATAATCTTGCACAGATCCCTTTCTCCCTGTGAAGTTAAGAGCCTCCACTGAAAATTGGAGTGTATTCGTAGAGTGATTCCATGACCACTGCAATGAGTTATACATTGCATTCAAGTCACTCACAAATATCACAGATGGAAATTCATTTCAAAAGGAGTTAAAAAATTTGGAACAACTTTGGAATAATCTGAGATGCTGTGCAGTTTCTGTGCTGCAATGCTACAAGCTGTGCAAAAACTGCAAGCTGGTTTCCAAAATATGAATGTATGTCTGAAAGTCTTGGCAGAAATCTAATCTGAACTCTTAACTCTTTAGAATTTAGGCTTTACTAAAAGAAGTTTTCGGTAAAAAGCATCTTACAAAATGTTCAGAGGCTTTAAAATAATTGGAATATTTAGGCAAAGTTGACAAAAAGAACAAAAGAATAAAGATACATACAGCACAGGAACACAGATCCTTTCGCCCATCAAACCTGTGCTGACACATGACACTTTTCTAAAGTAAAAACCTTTTGCTTGTCTGGAGTCTGTATCTCTTTGTTCTATGCCTTTCATGTATCTGTCAAGGTGCCTCTTAAAAGAATATTCCAAAAAAAAAATGTAAATTGGAATGGAGCTTCCAAATGACTCGGAAAGTTTATTTTAAAACGTAACTTGATGGAGTGGCATGTATTGGTGATTTGTTGCAACCCTTGGAGAAACCATGAGAAATTAAATTTTTCTGCTTGCATGTTAAGATTTCATACAGCATGCTAAGTAATTCTGCCTTGTGCAGAACAGGAATCCTGTGCATATTGCTCAGATAACAGTTGTATATTAAGATTTCCAGTAACTTCCCTCAGAACTTGATTCAGACCTTGGAGAAACAAAATTAGAACTTCTTGTTGTCAGCATTTTGTTAAATTTTACCATACAGCTTCTATACAGCGAAATATATATTTTGAACATTACTAAATATTGTAAATTTACAGCTTTGATTGCACATTATTAACAAACTGGGCTATTAACTAGAGCCACTGTGGTTTTGTTTTGTGGTTTTTAAACAGTTTTCAAAAGCTTAAGTACTGATAACACAGCAAGGAACCCTGGAGTCTTGCAAAATCAAAACGTACCTATAGACATCTAATTTGGACTAAAGGCTTTGCCTTTCAGAAACCTGGCCTTGATCAGACAGGCCATTTATTATCTTCTGAGTATTTGAGGTGGGGCAATGTAAAATTTTCCTTGAAACTGACTGCAAGCATTTATGTCTCTGAGAGGGAGCATCGTAATTTAAAACTACCAAGTCTGGGCATTATTGTTGAGAAATTGGAATTCATAAAACGTCTTGATACAAGTTGCTATTTCAAGTTCTCAAAGGGGAAATTTACTTGAAGTTGTAGGGGATAAATAAATCACAATTTAAAAAAAAGCCAATGAATTAAACAGTCTGGATGGTTTCTTTACATCACAAAAATGAGTTCTATTTTCAGGAGAAAATCTAACCACACTGTTCAGTAAATTTGCAATTATTTTAAAATAAGCAAGAAGTCAAGCATAATTTAGCGAGTTACTTTAAAAAATGATTTCTTTTAAAAAGAGAGAACAAACAACCAAAATTTGGTAATGCCTGGAACCACAAGGGGATATATTTCTTTCTGCTTTAAAGATCTGACAAGAACATTTGGTTTAACAGTAAGGTTTCTCCAAGAACTCCCGAATGAGACAGAATGAGATGCTCCACTTTGGATAAAAATACCACAGGAAAATGACACAACATTAAATGGATATTGGATTAACTCATTTTAAGTGTATTTCAACAGAATATATCAAATTAAAGGAAAGCGTAGGTACAACTAATTAAATTACAGCTTTCTCTTGAAGGTAATTGTGTCCTTACACAAAGACCTTTTAAAAAAGCTACACAAAACATCAGGATGAAGCAGAGGATGACATGCAATGTTTGAGACAGAGACCCCACCTTCTGATCTTTTGATGAGATCACTTGAAGGTCAAGAATTTGTATCATGACAATGGAACAGTGCTGTAAGCATGCAGAAATAATTTAATACATATGAAGCAATGAACACATGGGAGTGATTGGTGAAGCTGCACTGTATAATGGGTCTCATACACATACTCCTACTTATCAAAATAGTTAATGTGGCCAGAAGAATACACAAAATTCATAAAGCAACTGACTTTAAGATAATCAACATAATGCTGTTGAGAGAGAGTAAAAATTGCAAAGAAAGGAATTTTGTGTTGGGCATTTGAAAACGATGGAGGAAGATTGCTTCATTCTTTCTCAAAGAGGGGACTGTAAGAAATGCCTCACTCGCTGGCCAACTATCAAAGCAAATTGGTGAGCTGGGCCGTGGAGGGGGGTAGCAAGGGAGAGGCCAGCAATGGGTGGAGCAGCCAGTGGGAGAGTGAGAGGGGTGACAGCGGGCGGCGGGATGGTCAGCAGGACAGTCAGAGGGGCAGTGAGGGGTGTGGCAGCGGGTGGTGGGATGGTCAGCAGGACAGTCAGAGGGGCAGTGAGGGGGGTGGCAGCGGGCAGTAGGATGGTCAGCAGGACAGGCAGAGGGGCAGTGAGGGGGGTGGCAGCAGGCAGTAGGATGGTCAGCAGGACAGGCAGAGGGGCAGTGAGGGGTGTGGCAGTGGGCAGTGGGATGGTCAACAGGACAGGCAGAGGGGCGGTGAGGGGTGCGGCAGCGGGCGGTGGGATGGTCAGCAGGACAGGCAGAGGGGCAGTGATCAGTGGGAAGGCTAACCCAGTTGGACAGGGATTGGTGCCTTTGGCATCATCACTGCACACCAACAACTCCCTGGAACTGGTCCTTGCTGTTAACTCTCCCCCTCCATCCCACTGCCACCTTCTCGCTGACAGCTACCTTTCCCTTGTCGCTGTCCAACCCCCACGTCACGAACTGCTTCGCTGACAAATCCCCCATGTCCTCTGGCCACTCCTGGCTGGCCAACAGATCATTCTCCTCAATAACCAAAGGCCATATCGTTCGCTGCTCCCTGCTTAACTCAGTGAGTAAGGCACAGAGGACTCTTTCTGAGCGCTCCTCTGGTCAACAGTTTCTAATTCATTTCAGCGGCAGCAAGCTGCTACATGAATTAAATAGAGTCATAGAGACATACAACACAGAATCAGACGCCTTGGTCCAACCAGTCCAGGCCAAACATAATCCCAAACTAAACTAGTTCCTGCCTGCTCCTGGCCTATAACACTCCAAACGTTCGTATTTGTGCGCTTATTAAAATGTTTTTTAAATATTGTAATTGTACTCACATCCACCACTTCCTCAGGTAGTTCATTCCACACGCGAACCACTATCTGTGTAAAAAATTTGCCCCTCATGTCTTTTTTAAATCTTTCTCCTCTCACCTTAAAAACGTGCCCCCTCGTCTTGAAATCCCATATCCTAGGGAATAGACAACTACCATTAACTCTATCTACGCTCCTCATTATGTTATAAACTTCAATAAGGTAGCCTCTCAACCTCCTATACTCCAATGAAAAAAGTCCCAGCCTATCCAGCCTTTCCTTATAACTTAAACCTTCCAAAACTGGCAAAACCTTGGTGAATCTCTTCTGAGCCCTCTCCAGCTTAATAATATCCTTCCTATAACTGGGCAACCAATACTGGACACAGTATTCCAGAAGAAACCTCACCAATGTCCTGTACAACTTCAACATGACTTCCCATACTCAAAGGATTGAGCAATGAAGGCAAATGTGTCAAACGCCTTTTTTAGCCACCCTGTTTATATGTGATGCAAACGTCAAAGAATTATCGATCCCTCACCCAAGTCCTGTGTCATTCCTGGCTATGACACCACAGGGACTATGACTGTGTGAGCATCTCCTACAGTTGCAGTGGCAACAAACACAGCATAAGCAATTGGACTCCTGATTAAACAGGTATTTGCTGCAGAGTAAAGAGCTTATGAAATTTTCTAATACAGCATTGATATTTTTGCTTTTCAATCAAATAAGTAATGCTGAAAACAGTCTCTAGAAGTGTTTGGGTGCTTGGGTCAGGTTCCAATACTGACATTCAAAGTTGGCAGTTTGAAACTTGCTGTCGTGTAACATCTATGCAAATATTTAGAGAGAGATGTTCCTGGTATACTATAAACTGACCTGAAGCTGGAAGGTGGGCCAAAGGGGTTGGGGGGGGGCGGTGATTATCTTGTTGTTTGGATATCTGCCCTGTGTTCATTGGATAGACTGATTAAAACGAGTGACTGCCATAGTGTAAACTACAAGCCTGTAGAAACTGGGTTATATTGATGTAGTGATTGACTATGAGATCCTTGATTGGGGCTGTTAACCTGGGCCAATCAGGGAGCCCTGGCTGACAGATATAAACAGTTGAGACAGAGAGTCTCCTTAGCCTAGGGACTGGCTTTGAGCTGGCTGGTTACAGCCCATGTGCAGTGCATTTGTAAATAAAGGGTGATTGTTGACAGGATACAAGCCTCTGTGCAGTTATGTCAATTAACAAGAGCTCAGAATCAGGGGTAGTCCCTGTCAGGTAGCAACGCTTTCCAGACAGCTGTCTTCTTCAGATGGAAAATAGGTTGACAGAAGGAAGTCCCAGTGAAGAGTTCCCTAACACTTGGGCTGCAGAGCAGCATGCTGCCTTCACAACTTTAATGAGATTGACACACTTTGTAGCAAACGTCTGTTCACCTTCTGGTATCAGTGAACCAGGCTCAGTTGTTAGGGTTTGTGTACTCTTTCTAACTAATGAAATAATGTATCACATCTAGCTTCTGTTTCTTAAAAGAATTAATAACCTAAACGTTTGTTATAGATGACTGACTGCCTATATTCAGTACCTGTATCCAGAATCCCAAAATTCTACACCTCTTCATATTTTGTGCATGCTCACAAAGTGATCCTCTACTCATTTCCATTGCAGTCAATCCTTTTCTTTATTTCATTGCAGGAGAAGCTGCTGTACAAGTATACCCAGAAGAACAGGACCACAAGGGATGCCAGACACAAAGCCCTTTGAGGAAAGGACTGTTGAGCTGGAGAAGACCAAGTTTACTGTATTTCTCATTTAGTACCTCTGCATCTAGTTAATAATTTTTACAATTGTGACATGCTGTATGTGCTGTGTGATGGTGTACTTTTGAAATAATTTGTTTTACTTTCCTCTTAAGTCCATGTCCCCTAATAATTTCTTATCATTCTATTTTGAAATGGTAGAATTAGTTAAGGAAATGCATTATGTTCCAACTCAGAATTGCAAATCTACAGATTTCCCAAAAACAATTGCTCTGTTGTATTCCATATCGAAATTTATTTGGGTCTTTTCTATTGATGGTTTACTTAACAGTAAAGTTATCTCACTAAAGATACCACATCAAAAGTCTTAGCTTGCATTGAGTTACAACTCTTCAGTGAAAGATGTTTTTTATCACTGGATCTAAAATAAGTCAAACTGTCTTTTCCTTGATGTAGAAACAAAAATTATTGGAGATAGTAAGCAGGTCTGGCAGCATCTGTTGAGACAGAAACAGAATCAATATTTTGAGTCCAATAACTCTTTTATCGAACCAAAGGGGACTGGAAACTAATGGTTTTTTATGCTGTTGACAAAACAGGAGAAGATTTTGAGGGTGCCCAAAGCAAAAGGCAAATAGAATCCTAATGATAGTACAGAAGAGATACATTAGAAGGAGAATAGGTCTCATGGTAGGTGTTAAAATTCTTTGACCTTGCTCAGTCTTCTTTAAAGAATCTTTATAACACTCTAACCAATACCCTCCTCACACCATATATGAAAACCCACTATCCATCTGTGCCATTCTCCTGCTTTTTTCCCACACCCTGAATATTGTATCTACTTAACCTTAAACATCATCAATGCTCTTGTGAATGCCTCAATTGAACCCACCACCAACATACTTCCAAGTAACGTTTACTCTCACATCATTAGTTTATTTAGCAAATCACGTATATCTGCATCCTCTTGTCTTTGATTCTTTTGCATCAAGGGACAATTTCTCCCTGTCGACCCTGTTCTTCTTCAAGATTTTGAAAACCTGCATTAAATCTCCTTTTAGCCTTTGATTCCCTGAGGAAAATTCTCCCAACTTCTCTAATTAATAAGTAATGTCTTTCATCCCTGGAAACTTTCTTGTAAGCCTCTTCTGCATTCACACCAACACATTCATTTTGGAAGGTCAAATTTGAATGCAGAATACAGGGTTAACGGCAGGATTCTTGGCAGTGTGGAGGAACAGAGGGATCTTGGGTTCCATGTCCATAGATCCCTCAAAGTTGCCACCCAAGTTGATAGAGTTGTAAAGAAGACATATGGTGTGTTGGCTTTCATTGGCAGGGGAATTGAGTTTAAGAATTGTGAGATTATGTTGCAGCTCTATAAAACTCTGGTTAGACCACACTTGGAATATTGTGTTCAGTTCTGGTCACCTCATTACAGGAAAGATGTGGAAGCTTTGGAGAGGGTGCAGAGGAGATTTACCAGGATGCTGCCTGGACTGGAGGGCAGGTCTTATGAGGAAAGGTTGAGGTAGCTAGGGCTTTTTTCATTGGAGCAAAGAAGGATGAGAGGTGACTTGATAGAGGTGTACAAGATGATGACAGGCATAGATAGAGTGGATAGTCAGAGACTTTTTCCCAGGGTAGAAATGGTATAGGGGAGATGTCAGAGGTAGGTTCTTTACACAAAGAGTGGTGGGTGCGTGGAATGTGCTGCCAGCAGTGGTAGTGGAGTCAGATACTTTAGAGATTTTTAAGTGACTCTTGGGTAGGCACATGGAGGATAGTAAAATGTAGTGTATGCAGGGTAGATTGACCTTAGTAGGATAATAGGTCGGCACAACATCGTGGACCAAAGGGCCTGTACTGTGCTGCATTGTTCTATTTTCTATGTTCATTCACAACCTTTCTTAAGTGTGGCACTCAGAACTATACACAATACTCCAGCTGAGGTCTAACAAGTGTTTCATATAAATTCTGCATAATCTCCTTACTCCTGTAATCTATGCCCTTGTTAATACAGTCTAGGATACTGTGAGCTTTATTAGTTAAACTCAGTGCTTGCCCTGCCAATTTTAGTGAATTATGCATATATACTCAAGGTCTCCCTGCTCCTCCATGCCTTTTAGAGTTACTCTTTACTTTAGACTGTATTTCTTCTCTATCAAAATGTATCACCTCACACTTCTCTGCATTGAACTTCACCTGCCATCTATCAACTCCAACTAACTATTTGCAATTTTACACTATCCTCACAGTTCACAATGCTTCCAAGTTTTGAGCCATCTGTAGAGTTGAAAATTGTACTCTGCATGCCAAGAACAAGATCATTAATATATGTCAGGAAAAATGAACACCTGGGAAACTCCACTAAAAATCTTTCTCTAGCTTGAAATGTATCCATTATCCATTACTCTTTGTTTCCTATCACTTAGTACGCAAACACTTAGTACATGCTGAGGTTCTATCCCATCCCTAGTGTTACAAAGGATGGGCCTGGCCTCATTGCTGTGGAATGCTCCATGTAGTTGGACTGTTCTGTATTCACCTATCCCTCGTGGAAAAGAAAAACACCTTTGACCACAAGTCCATCAGGCAGTGCTCAGCATGTGCTGTCCTAGAGACCCTGCAGGTGAAGGATAGATTTGATCTTGATGGGTTGGAGGGGCTGGTTCCATGAGCAAACTGTTAAAAGTCATTTGACACAATGACTCATTGCCAGAGCTTTCCAACAAGCACCAAGAAGCAGCTCACTGCCCATCAGATCCTTGGTGTATGCCTGTTTGCTGGGTGCTACTGCACACTGCCTTGAAGCGGCTGCGAGGGGATGAGCCTGTCACACATCTCATTCTGGAATGCGCCTTTGCAAAGGAAACCTGGAGGGAAATGCAGTGGTTTTTGGCAAAGATCGTCCCAAGCAGCTCCGTGATGCAAGACTCTGTGCTTTACAGGTTGTTCCCTGGGTCGCACACTGAGACAACATCAACCAAGCCTGGAGGACCATCAAATCAGTGAAAGACACTCTTTGGTCTGCCTGAAATTTGTTCGTCTTCCGGTGTTAAGAGCTGACCCTGTGTGTTGCGACTGGCACAATCCAATTTCCAGGATTATGTTCTGAGGAGTTCATTAAGTCTTGGGGCAGCTGCCATCATGGTGCAGTGGGGAAAGACCATCGCCTAAGGTCTTTCCGCCAAAGTATAATGAGGGTTCATTCATTATCAGATGCTCTCGGCACCTCAAAATGTATGTTAATAGCATCCAGCATGAGTAAAAACTATCTTTGGTTGCAACTGCTGGGAATGTCAAACTCCAATGTTTATGTTTTTCCTTATATGTTCCTTATAGAACATAGAACAGTACAGCACAGTACAGGCCCTTCGGCCCATGACCTATTATCCTACTAAGATCAATCTACCCTGCCTACCCTACATTTTACTATCCTCCATGTGTCTATCCAAGAGTCGCTTAAAAGTCTCTAAAGTATCTGACTCCACTAACACTGCCGGCAACGCATTCCACACGCCCACCACTCTCTGTGTAAAGAACCTACCTCTGACATCTCCCCTATACCTTCCTCCAATCACCTTAAAATTATACCCCATTGTAACAGTCATTTCCGCCCGGGGAAAAAGTCTCTGACTATCCATTCTATCTATGCCTGTCATTATTTTGTACACCTCTATCAAGTCACCTCTCATCCTTCTTCGCTCCCTCAACCTTTCCTCATAAGACCTGCCCTCCAGTCCAGGCAGCATCCTGGTAAATCTCCTCTGCACACTCTCTAAAGCTTCCACGTCTTTCCTGTAATGAGGTGACCAGAACTGAACACAATATTCCAAGTGTAGTCTAACCAGAGTTTTATAGACCTGCAGCATAACCTCGCAGCTCTTAAACTCAATTCCCCTGCCAATGAAAGCCAACACATCATACGTCTTCTTTACAACCCTATCAACTTGGGTAGTGACTTTGAGGGATCTATGGACGTGGACCCCAAGATCCCTCTGTTCCTCCACACTGCCAAGAATCCTGCCATTAACCCTATATTCTGCATTCAAAATCGACCTTCCAAAGTGAATCACAGAACTGCTTTAGAATCTGCAAATAAAGATAATTTTCTATGAATACAGCATATTTTTGCAATTAAAAAACATTCCTGAATATACACCTTGAAATTTACTTCTCTTGCAGGTTTTCATTCCTTTACCTTCACTTTCATCTCCCCCTGCCTGAGATTTCTAGAAGCACGTAAAAAAAAGATGGATATCTATAAGAGATAGTAGGAACTGCAGATGCTGGAGAATCCGAGACAACAAGGTGCAGGGCTGGATGAACACAGCAGGCCAAGCAGCATCATAGGAGCAGAGAGGCTGACGTTTCAGGCCTAGACCCTTCATCAGAAAAGGGGGAGGGGAAGGGGGTTTTGAAATAAATAGGGAGAGAGTGGGAGGCGGATAGAAGAGGGATAGAGGAGAGGATAGGTGGAGAGGAAACAAACAGGTCGAAGAGGCGGGGATGGGGCCAGGAAAGGTGAGTGTAGGTAGGGAGTTAGGAAGGGGATAGGTCAGTCCAGGGAGGACGGACAGGTCAAGGGGGCGGGATGAGGTTGGTCGGTAGGAGATGGAGGTGCGGCTTGAGGTGGGAGGAGGGGATAGGTGGGAGGAAGAACAGGTTAGGGAGGCAGGGACGAGCTGGACTGGTTTTGGGATGCGGTAGGGGGAGGGGAGATTTTGAAACTTGTGAAATCCACATTGATACCATTGGGCTGCAGGGTTCCCAAGCGGAATATGAGTTGCTGTTCCTGCAACCTTCGGGTGGCATCGTTGTGGCACTGCAGGAGGCCCAGGATGGACATGTCATCTGAGGAATGGGAGGGGGAGTTGAAATGGTTCGCGACTGGGAGGTGCAGTTGTTTGTTGCGAACCGAGCGTAGGTGTTCTGCAAAGCGGTCCCCGAGTCTCCGCTTGGTTTCCCCGATGTAGAGGAAGCCACACCGGGTACAGCGGATGCAGTATACCACATTGGCAGATGTGCAGGTGAACATCTGCTTGATGTGGAAAGTCTTCTTGGGGCCTGGGATGGGGGTGAGGGAGGAGGTATGGGGGCAGGTGTAGCACTTCCTGCGGTTGCAGGGAAAAGTGCCGGGTGTGGTGGAGCTGGAGGGGAGTGTGGAGCGGACAAGGGAGTCACGGAGAGAGTTGTCCCTCCGGAAAGCAGATAAAGGTGGGGAGGGAAAGATGTCTTTGGTGGTGGGGTCGGATTGCAGATGGCGGAAGTGTCGGAGGATGATGCGTTGGATCTGGAGGTTGGTGGGGTGGTACATGAGGACGAGGGGGATTCTTTTTTGGTTTTTATTGCGTGGACGGGGTGTGAGGGATGAGGTGCGGGAGATGTGGGAGACACGGTTGAGGGCGTTCTCGACCACCGAGGAGGGGAAGTTACGGTCCTTGAAAAACGAGGACAACTGAGATGTACGGGAGTGGAATGCCTCATCCTGGGAGCAGATGCGGTGGAGGCGAAGGAATTGGGAATAGGGGATAGCATTTTTGCAGGAAGGTGGGTGGGAGGAGGAGTATTCTAGGTAGCTGTGGGAGTCGGTGGGCTTGAAATGAATATCGGTTTCGAGGTGGTTGCCCGATATGGAGACAGAGAGGTCCAGGAAGGGGAGAGAGGTGTTAGAGATGGTCCAGGTAAATTTAAGGTTGGGGTGGAAGGTGTTAGTGAAGTGTATGAACTGTTCGAGCTCCTCGTGGGAGCACGAGGCGGCGCCGATACAGTCATCAATGTAACGGAGGAAAAGGTGGGGTTTAGGGCTGGTGTAGGTACGGAAGAGGGATTGTTCCACGTAACCTACAAAGAGGCAGGCGTAGCTTGGGCCCATGCGGGTACCCATGGCTACCCCCTTTGTCCGTAGGAAGTGGGAGGAATTGAAAGAGAAGTTGTTGAGTGTGAGGACGAGTTCGGCTAAGCGGATGAGGGTGTCAGTGGAGGGGGACTGGTCGGGCCTGCGGGACAGGAAGAAGCGGAGGGCCTTAAGGCCATCTGCATGGGGAATGCAGGTGTAGAGGGACTGGACGTCCATGGTAAAGATGAGGTGTTGGGGACCGGGGAATTGGAAGTTCTGGAGGAGGTGGAGGGCGTGGGTGGTGTCACGGACATAGGTAGGGAGTTCCTGGACCAAGGGGGAGAAAATGGAGTCGAGATAGTTGGAGATCAGTTCGGTGGGGCAGGAGCAGGCGGAGACAATGGGTCGACCAGGGCATTCAGGTTTGTGGATTTTGGGAAGGAGATAGAAGCGGGCAGTGCGAGGTTGGGGAACGATGAGGTTGGAGGCCGTGGGTGGGAGGTCACCTGAGGTGATGAGGTTGTGGATGGTTTGCGAGATGATGGTTTGGTGCTCAGGGGTGGGGTCATGATCAAGGGGGCGGTAGGAGGAGGTGTCGGAGAGTTGGCGTCCGGCCTCGGCGATGTAGAGGTCAGTGCGCCATGATATCTATAAATCTTTTCACAGTCCAGATTATAAAACTGTGAATAAAATTGCATTCAGTGACTTCAAAGACAGCGCCCCATGAGTGAATGCAAGAGAAAAGTTTTTTTTATTCAAAATAAATCACTTTATTCAACCTGTTCAGAGATGTTATTACACACCATTGGAGCAGCTGAGATTTGAACCAGGGTCTCTCAGTTTAGGGGTAGGGACACTACCTCTGCATCACAAGAGGGCCCACTGCAAGACAAAAGAATCCAAAAGTTCCAACAAGTTTTACCCAGGAGTAATGAAAGTTCCACTTAAGTTGCCTGTTTGGTCATCTTTTATCATCTGTTGCTTGTAAGTGAGAGCAAAATGTCAGGTGCCAAAGTTAGGAAGTTAGGATCAATTTGACCTAAAACACTAAGGAAACAAAAATCATGCCTTGATTTCAACATGAAGAAAGAACAGGTCATGAATAATGCAGCTACACAAACTACCACCAGAAGCTTTAGTACAGCCACTTAGGAATGAAGAGAATAAAGCACTGGGATTAACACAAAATATTCTTGGTCTCTTATGTTCATTCATGGGGTTTGGGCTTGGTGTTAAAATTAGCTTTTAAAGCTTCGGTAAATTTATTACTAACAGAGAAGTAAAAATAACTCTCATGTGTAAATTTGTTTAATGCTTTAACAAAATTAAAATGTGGAACACGTTTGGGGTGAAAAGGTTTTGCAAGATCAATCGTTGAGATAACCATAATGTCATGCTCCAAATAGCATGAAAACAAAGAGAATAAGCGTAAAGTTAATACAGTGATAGCATTGAAGTGACCCGATTTACTTGGAATGCACAAGTAATGAGACCAAAAACGTCAATGTCTCCCCTTGGTGTGACTGCCAACCTTCCTGCACCCTGATCCTTTCCACCAGTTAAATGTGTATTGACTATTACTACATTATGTACTGTCAGCTCTGTCACGTTGTACACAATTATAATTGTGAAGCCAAATCACCAAACCTTATTACTCCACATAAAGAAGACAACATCAATATCACGTCATATGCAATTATTCTGCAATCATTTTCAAACATACTCCTGCTTATTAAATATTTCATTAATGCCTGCATTGGAACAGGAAGCCATTCAACTCTGAGAGTTTGTTCCACTATTTAATAATATCTTGCTTGATATAAATCGTAACTTTCTCCACTTTCATTCATACCCCTTCTTATAATTTGCAAGTAAATTTATCAACCTCATACTTAACATTATTAATTGAGCTTGCATTTTCTGCATTATGTGTGGGTTTCACTTTTTTGCATAAAAGCATTGTTTTCTACCTTGTCTCCTGAATGGCCGCAGCCTAATTTTGACATTATGTCCCCTTGTGCTAGAGTCATTCATGAGTGGAAAAGGATTTTTTCTTTGATAATCCCATCAATTGCTTTCAGAATCCATGCAATCTTTCTTCATGATCTAATCCTCAGGGCCATGGTACCATTTTGCTGTAACTGCAACAAGATCAAGGAGTTGATGGACAATATCTTCAGTGTGAGGGAGATGGGATTTTGTCTCCATGAGAATGTGCCATGGTTACAACATTGTTATGGAACAGATAAGTCTGTGAAAGTTAGATTGGTGAGGATGAGATTAAGTAGACTTCTCCCTCATGTTGGCTCCCTTACCACCAATTGGATGGACAGTCCAGACGATACGCCCTTTCAGAATTCAGGCACTTTGGTCAGTAGCATTTCATAGTCATTATCAGTAAGAACAATATAAAAGAGGGCACTGCTCTAAAGTCACACTACTCCATAGGTCACAAAATCACAAAATAAATTTAATTGTTTTACCTGGGACCTGATATGACCAATTGTAAGCTTTCCCTGTCATAAGATTCAGAATTACAAAAAAATCCATTAACCAAGTTTCTTTAATAAACATAAAATTACTGATTTACTGTAAAACAAAACTTATTCCAAGAAGATGCAAAGCTGGTTAATACACAGTTTAAAATACGAAAGTTCCTCCACATGCGTGCGTGTGTGTGCACACACACACCTACACAGACACACACACACACCCCTACACAGACACATACACAGGCATGCACACTGACACATAGACACAGAGTAAAGGTGAGAAACATTCCTTTGCAGAGATTAAAACTACTTTTGGCCAATAAATTTTAGTGCTTGAAGGTAAAACAAAAGATACAGATGGAGTCGCTCGGACATTTGTTGTCTGATGTTCAGGGACATGCAATTGAGTCTGGGCTCATTTACAGATGCAGTTTTCCATGGAATTTCGATGAATACTTTCAGGGCTTTCTCATGTGAAAGTAGCTAGACCAGATCCACTACCGGACAGGACCCATAACAAGGTTTATTTCAGGAGGACAGTGCTGTGAAGCTTATTTCTTCCAGATAATTCTCCCCAAACACTCCAAACTATATCTAAGGCGGAAACTAGAAGCTGACAGCTATAAGTTCTGAGCAAGGGTCACCGGACCCGAAAGGTTAACTCTGATTTTCTCTTCAGAGATGCTGCCAGACCTGCTGAGCTTTTCCAGCAACTTCTGTTTTTGTTCCAGCTATAAATCCAGGCAGGTGGTCTCCAGTAAACAAAGTTATCACAGGCATGTGACTATCAAGAAGTGCCTCATTAAAAATGTTTCAATGTCTTCTCATTGATGTATTTTTAGAAAATCCACTTATCTTCAATCCTTCAGAAGCAACTTCACAAAAATTATTAAATACGTAGCCTTAATAACACTTACATTTAATTCCAGATTATTAATTCATTGAATTTAAATTTCACAGGTTGCTGTGGCAGGATATGAACTCTTGTCCCAACAGCTTGGAGCTCTGGATTACTCATTCCCAAAGAATTACCATTGTGAGGCTGTATAATGTGAGAAATCTGATGGTTAACTTTAAGTGTTGCATATTACCAGCTATATTTACAATTTTCAGAATCTTGAAAGTCATGACACAGAAACAGTTGCTATGCATTATTGGAAGTAATTAAAATCGTCAGATATGACCTGCTGTAATCATCTTTCCATTAGCTACCTAATCATGATATAGACAGAAACAGAACAGAACATTTTTATAACTGTGGTTTTATCCAAGAATACACACTATTAATTAATGTTTTGGGGTCATCTGTTAACTGAATACAATTTCCGAATACATAGAATATTTTAGCTCACTCTTCATTCACAGATTTTCCTTATATTATAGTTTAAGGTCCTTGGCTTTTTTTTATATCCATTTGATTTGTTTTGTGTGGTATTATAAATTAAAAAGTTGTAAAAACAGCAAATGTTGAAAATGTCTGCTGAAGCAGCAAATGAACAAGTAATGGCAATTTAATTCTGATGAATAGGCTTATCCAAGCCATAAGCAAACCTTGGCCCAAAACTTCTCCCATTTTTTTAATTTCAAATTTCCGCGAGCTTAGCAGTGGGGGTATTATCTTTGGTTTTCAGTTAATTAAGAAAAAGTGCTTTTTTTAATGGCCCCTGTAAAGTTGTCATACTTCCATAAGAGTTAGGGGAGGCAATGGCTTAGTGATATTATCGCTAGACTATTAATCGAGAAACTCAGCAAATGTTCCGGGGACCAGGTTTGAATCAGATGGTGGAGTTTGAATTCAACATAAAATATCTGGAATTAAGAATCTACTGATGATCACGAAACCAATGCTGATTGACAGAAAAGTTCATCTGTTTCAATAATGTCCTTCAGGGAAGGAAATCTGCCATCCTCACCTGGTCTGGCCTACATGTAACTCTATACTCTTAACTGCTCTCTGAAATGGTTTTGCAAGCTACTCAGTTGTATCAATCGCTACAACATCTCAACAAAGAAATGAAACTGGATGGACCACCAGGCATCAACCCAGACACCAGAAAATATAACAACAAAAGCAGCCCTGTCAACCCTGCAAAGTCCTCCTTACCAACATTTGGGGGTTCGTGCCAAAACTGGTAGAGCTGTCTCACAGACTAGTCAAGAAACAGCCTGACACAGTCATACTCATGGAATCATACGTAATAGATAAAGTTCCAGATACCATTATCACCATCCCTGGGTATATCCTGCCCCATTGGCAGGGCAGGCCCAGCAGAGATGGTGGCATGGTAGTATACAGTCGGAAGGGAATTGTCTTTGGAGTGACTATGGATGCCATGAAGTATCATAGCTTCAGGTTAAACATGGGCAAGGAAACCTCCAGCTGATTATAACGTACCATCCTCCCTCAGCTGATGAATCAGTACTCCTCCACATTGATCAATACTTGGAGGAAGCACTGAAGGTGGCAAGGATGCAAAATGCATTATGGGTGGGGGATTTCAATGTCCACCCCCAACAGTGGTTTGGCAGTAGCACTACTGATTGATCTGGTCAGGTCCTAAAGGACATAGTCGCTAGACCTGGTGTGCAGCATGTGGTGAAGGAGCCAACAAGAGGAAAAACATACTTAACTTAATTGTTACCAATCTGCCAGATGCAGGTATATCTGACCATGACAGTATTGGTAAGAGTGACCACCACATAGTCCTTGTAGAGATGAGATCCAATCTTCACGTTAAAAATACCCTCCAACACATTGTGTGGCACCATCACTGTGCTGAATGGGACTGACTTCAAACAGATCTAGCAACTCAAGATTGGGCAGCCATGAGTCGTTGTGGGTCAAAACCAGCAGAGTTGTATTCCAGCACAATTTGTAACCTCATGGCCTGGCATATCCCTCACTCAAGCATTACCATCAAGCCAGGGGATCAACCCTGGTCCAATGGCAATTGCAAGAGGGCATGCTAGGATCAGCACCAAACTGCATAAGCAGCAAGTGATAGATAGAGCTAAGTGATCTCAAAATCAATGATCAGATCTAAGTTCTGCAGTTATGACACATCCAGCCATGAATGGTCATGGTGAAATAAGCAACTCACTGGAGGAGGAGGCTCCACAAATGTCCCCATCCTCAATGATGGAAGAGCCCAGCACATCAGTGCAAAAGATAAGGCTGAAGCACTTGCAGCAATCTTCTGCCAGAAGTGTCAAGTAGATGATCCATCTTGGGCCTACTGCAGTGATCCCCAGCATTACGGATACAAGACTTCAACCAATTCAATTAACTTCATGTGATATCAAGAAACAGCTGGAGACACTGGATGCTGCAAAGGCTACGGGCCCTGACAACATTCAGCAATAGTACTGAAGACTTGTGCTCCAGAACTTGCTGCTCCCATAGTCAAACTGTTCCAGTACAGTTAAAACATTGATATCTACCTGATAATGTGGAAAATTGCCCAGGTAAGACCTACATGTAAAAAGCAGGACAAATCCAATCCGGCCAATTACTACCCCTTCAGTCTACTCTCAATCATCAGTAAAGTGATAGAAAGTGTCATCAACAGTGACATCAGCAGTATCTACTCAGCAATGAACTGCTCAGTGACACCCAGTTTGGGTTCTTCCAGGGCCACTCAGCTCCTGACCTCATTGCAGCCTTGGTTCAAACATGGACAAAAGAGTTGAATTCTAGAAATGAGGTGAGAGTGACAGCCTTTGACATCAAGGCTGCATTCAGCCCAGTACAGCATCAACAAGCCCTAGCAAAACTGATATCAATGGGCATCGGGCGAAAACTGTCTGCTGGTTGGAGACATTGCTGGCACATATGAAGACGGTTGCAGTTGTTGGAGATCAATCATCTCAGCTCCATGACATCTCTGCAGGAGTTCCTCAGGGTAGTGTCCTAGGTTTAAGTATCATCATCAGCTTCATCAATGACTTTCCTTCCATCATAAGATCAGGAGTGGGATGTTCCCTGATGATTGCATGATGTTCAGCATCATTCCCAACTCCCCAGATACTGAAGCATCAAATACAACAAGGGACACTAATCAGGCATGGGCTGACAAGTGGCAAATTATAAGAGCACCACAGAACTGCCAGGCAATGACCATTTCCAATAAGAGACAATCTAACCACCACCGCTTGACGTTCAGTGGTGTTACCATCCCTGAATCCTCCACTATCAACATCGTTGGGGTTACCATTGATCAGAAACTCAACTGGACTTGCCACGTAAATACAGTGGCTACAACAGCAGGTCAGAGGCTAGGAATACTGCAGCAAATAACTCACCTCCTCACTCCCCAAAGCCTGTCCATTATCTTCAAGGCACTAGTCAGGAGTATGATGGAATATTCTACACTTGCCTGGATGGGTGCAGCTCTAACAACACTCAAGAAGCTTGACGCCATCCTGGACAAAGTAGCCCACTTGATTGGCATCACATTCACAAGCATCCACTCCCTCCACCACAAATGCTCAGTAGCAGTAGTACGTATTTTATACAAGATGCACTGCAGAAATTCATCAAGGTCATTTAGGCAGCACTTTCCAGACCCACAGCCACTTCCATCTAGAAGGACAAGGGCAGCAGATACATGGGAGCACCATCACCTGCAAATTCCCCTCCAAGACACTCACTATCATGACTTGGATTTATCACCATTTCTTCACTGCCAAAATCCAGGAATTCTCTTCCTAAATGCATTCTGGGTCAACCTACAGAATACATCTGTATTCAGCAGTTCAAGAAGGCAGCTCACCACCACTTTCTCAAGGGCAACTAGGGACAGGCAATAAGTGCTAGCCTAGCCTGTGACTCCCACGTCCTGTGAGTGAATAAAACAAAGTTTCAGATGTAATGTCTCTTTCATTATTCTGCTTTAAAAAAACTGCTTCTTTTCTGATTTCTAACTGAATCTCAATCATCTGTATTCCCTGATTCAGGGTCTCCAATGAAAATTGTAGCAACTTGCACTCTTTGCAAAAATATCAAAGTATCTTGGCAACCTGATTGGCGCTTATTGTAACTACATCATCCTGGTAGAAGGCAAAAGATATAAATGAATTTATTCTGAAAAATACATGTTATGTCTCACTGGCGTAGCATGCTAATTCCTGGAGCCATCAGAAAAGTTAAAGGTTTTATAAAAGCTTCCAAAATCCCTCAATTTACCTGTATTTTAGACTCAGGTTTACAAAAAGAAAGGACCATGTCCCTGCACTTCTCAAGAATTACTGTTTATTACAAATAGATAGATTCTAGTTATAGGGAAAGCAATTGTGACATATTGGCAGTTACATATAACCCTTTTTTTAACTCCCCTACTACACATACAAACGCACAGACAGACACAAAAAAAAATGAGTGCTTTATGCAGAGGGCAAGACTAGAAAGGCAATTCA
This sequence comes from Rhincodon typus, assembly GCF_021869965.1. Classification (NCBI taxonomy): domain Eukaryota; kingdom Metazoa; phylum Chordata; class Chondrichthyes; order Orectolobiformes; family Rhincodontidae; genus Rhincodon; species Rhincodon typus. Next base: position 19,765,742 of record NC_063351.1, on the reverse strand, counting down.
ATGATTCTTGTCCACTGAGTTTGCTGAGATGATCCATTTGGCTTGTGAGGACTTGCAGATCCTTGATCTTTCCTCTCATAGTACTTTAACATACTGGCAAGAGGCACAGAGCAACTGATTCACGACTTATAAAGTCTCTGACTTATTGGTTAAAAGTCACAGCTTACAACTCCTGGCATTTTTCAGGCTTGAGGTGACTTTTTTTAGTGCAGAAAGAAGGACAGCACCTTCCTTTCCAAAGGTCTATGGCTTCTAATCCAAACACTCACACCCACAAGCTGTTCAGCTAACTAGGAGCCAAGCATATAGTTGTCAGCAGGCAGAAGGCCTTTGTCTGGTCACCATTCTCCAGACCAATCAGCTACTGTTGCTGGCCAAATCGCCATCTGTACTCACAACCTGACTCCAGAATACCTACTGAAACCTCCCCCACTGCTTGAAAAATCAGCAGTGTAAAGAGTACTTACAATGAGTGTCAGGTTTAAAATGTACAGTAATTCTTTCCACAGTCCTTGTTTATTATTTTTAAAAAGTCCATTACTCATTTTAGACCACAAACAAATTTTCAAAAACAAAATGGTAGGGTCTTTACATACGACTATGCAGAAATTTTGCTGATGGTCTTTCAACACTGATTTTATTGCTGTCAAGTTCTTCAATGTCTTTTTGCTCTGCTGTTAATTGCATTTGCCTGCCTGTCAGGACCTTCTACCCATGATGGCACTTTACTGTGTATCATCTATGATATATACTATTCCCTTTACATCACAAGTATTTATTAATACTCCTTGTTGAATTCCAACTGATACTGTCCTCTTTGGATGTCCTCTTGAAACGTCCCACACTAAAACTGTATCTCTGAACTCTCTACAGAGTATTACAACAAATGTTTCACATAAAACTTCTTAGGGCACAAAATCTCTCTGAGAGAAGCTCTGTATTCCAAGCATTCAAGTTAAAACTTACCTGTGTGTGTATTTCTAGCTAAAGAACATTGCAGGTTATTTGAGTCTTGAGCCTTCATGACTGACTCAAATCTTTTTCTCATCTGACATTCATGCATGTATTTCCAGGAGCATTTGCTGCATGCTGATCACTGTTTGAATTGGCCATTCTGAGTTTGAATTCAACTGCCACTACCCAGTCAGGAATTAACATAGTCACTCTTGAATGGAGATCAAATCATGATGTACGCAGTGAGGCATGGTTTTCCTCTGATCACATTTTGTGGCAAATGAGTAACTGTCAGATTTAATTGCAAACAAAAGTTTGCTTACCCAAAGAGATCCAGTAAATCCTCTGTATCCTTGAAATCACAAATTGTGAATTTGCCTATCTGTGCCAAAAAATAAGTAACAACAAAATTCAACATCCATGGGCCAAACTTACATATCCATAATTGTTAGCTTATTTTTAAACAAGCTCCGCACTCACAAATTTCATTATTTGCAGGGTTCTAAGGAACAGAACCCTTGTGGATATGGAGGAATGACTGTATTGGGATTTGCTAATTATTTGTTTTTGCATTTCAGTCAATTTAAATTAGCTTAATAGGATTAGATTGCTCCAGCTAATGTTGAAAGAGTTGCCAATGGTCAAATGGCCTCCTTGTGTGCAATAAACCCCTATGAATGTGCACATTTATAATTAAAAGTAGTTGGTGGTCTATTTATTGAAGAGTCAGTGACGTCCAAACAAAACTGTGCTCTGGAACAGAACCAGCATACAGTGAATAATGAGAAAGCCTCAACTGGGTATTTGTAGTTAAGCAGCAAAATATTCAACAGGGAGGAGGTTGGACAGAGGCAGGGCTTCTCAACCGATCACTGTCACGCATAGTTTCCAACAATCTTTCCACTGATTTTTAATTTTCTCCCAACTTCCTCCCCAGTCATCAGTGTTCTCACATTCTTCTCATACTTCTTCATGTGGTCAATATTCAAATGTGAGTCTTGACAGTAAATATTGACAGGCTCAAAAACAAAGTTGCTGGAAAAGCTCAGCAGGTCTGGCAGCATCTGTGAAGGAGAAAACAGAGTTAACGTTTCGGGTCCGGTGACCCTTCCTCAGA
>NC_063351.1:19757021-19763271 GCF_021869965.1 Rhincodon typus | reverse complement strand
GAAAATGCCCCAGGATGCTTTGCTATGATAAGGGTGTTATTTAAAAGCAAGTTATTTCTATTGTTACTGGTCTTAATTAATATTATCATTTTGTCTGCAAATTAGAATAGTCAAAGATGAAGTCTTCTCATTTGTATGAAGCTGCCATTAAACACCCACTTTCTGTTGAATTATGTCTGTTTAGAGGAGCTTGCAGTTAAATCTTTTCTTTCTGGAAATTTTTAGAAATGTAGAATGAACTATGAGGAGTAAAAGTTTGTCAAACATAGAAGCACTAAATAATAGAAACGATTGTCTCATGGGACTTAGCCGTTAGGAACTTTTTTAAATTTACGAATTATACTTCAGCTTTCCTCAGCTCTCTAGATAATGTTTCCTCTCATTTATGCTGGAATTCAATAGACAAAGACAAGCCAGGAGATAGACTGTCAGAAATTGTAACTGAGCATTGGGTAAGTACTAAGATGTTGATGGAAATGCTTGAAGAGAAATAGTGTGGCAGACGTGTGTGGGAAGTGATGAAGCTAGATTTCCACTGTTTATAGAGGGAGACTGATGGCAATTCACTAAAACTAGTGCTGGTGGAAATATAAACCAACAGAAATAAATCAGTTTTTCTTAACAGCTGGTAGATTTTTAGATCTGTTCAGCCCACAAAAGAAAATTTAACTCACAGACTGAAATTAGTTCAATTATCACATCACAAATTATTCCATCCTTCATGTTCCAGATTTGGAAGGCAAAGATCCTTTGGATCACAGATTGAGCAAAATGGCCCAATTCTGGTTTGGTTGACTGATCCAAAAGTCTGAACAGTGGCTACCTCACAGATTCCTTTGATACACATTACTAGGCATGGAATTAAAATTAGTATCTCACAACTTAGGGCAGTGTTCTTACATGGAAATAAGGATGTAAACATTGAATGAAGATAGCAAGACCACAACGCATTTTCAATAAACCATAAGATAGTTACCAGAGGTTTACTAAGAAAACATGTTCAATTTCCTGCAGGATCTCCAGTTCCCTGAACACATTTCGAACCTCATCTCTCTCGATGCATTGTTGCTTATTCATGTATTTCATAGCATACATTTTCTCTGTGTCTCTCTTTTGCACAATGCACACCTAGAAAGGACAAAAACAAGAAATTGGTCACCTCTTTAAAGGAATTTGCACTTAAAAGGCTTCACAGGGGGAAAAAAAAACATTTCAATCTGACAATTTGCTGAAACATTTCCCAGCTACACCAGGTTGTGGGACTTGCATGGCAATGTTAAAGCTAACTTATAACGTTGCTACAGATTTCTCTTCCTGCTGTATAAACAATTAACAACTGTGCAAGTGAAAAGAATGTTGCACACACTGTTATAATGCAGGTACTACTTTGTGATTGAGTCTGTGACTGCTCACAGTGTGTTTCAGGCTGAACCCAGCCTGAAATACCGGCTGCCAATATGCTCTCAACAGAGAGAAAATGTTTTAAATCTATATGGATGGGGTATAGAAAACACAATTACTCAATATTGAAATGAAGTTCCTATGAATTCTTCCTACCATTAAAAACCCACAATGAATATTAGTTGATTTAGCCAAGAATAGCTTAACACCATATACTTTAAATCTTCATAGAAATAGTATTAAATAAACGGGAGCCTTTCAGATTGCATGAATTTTGAGCTAATGGATTTTAAATCCTAAAGGTGGCCTTTGGCCGACACAAAGCAGGACAGGATAGAAACTCTGAAACTTTTTACAATTTACAATATTATCTTGTCAGAATATAAACACAACAGAGCAGAAAAGAAAGTCCAGTTAATAAAACAGAGGAAAAGGAAAGCAAAGTGTAAGAAAAATAAGAAACTGCATTTTCTCCCAGGTTAAGCAGCTGTAGAATGCTTGATAGATGATCAGGATCAGTTTGCAGCAGTCTTATTTTAATAACCAGCATCCTGTGAAGCCTAAACGTTGTAACAACATGACTGAGAATGTGAGAAGAATGATTAGTAATTGATGATTTTTGTATTTATAAAAAATTGATTTGAAGCCTATTCGGTTCTGGCTGATTGAAATGCTGTTAAAACTATTATTTTCCACTTCCACATTATTATTGATTATTAATATCATAGCAAGTTGCCATTCTCTCATGTTTATAGTTTGCTGCATCAGTGCATAGAGATTTGGATTAACAGCACTATGTTAATATTGTACTCAATTACACAATACTCCTGGATGCTGGCCAAATCCTTCAATCACAGCAGTCCTGACATTTAATTGTGGATAGATATTACTGCTTCAGAGTAACAGTAGCATCACGCTGACTGTCAGTGCTTAATTAAAACTTTTAATTAATGAGATAAGGTTGCAAATTCAGAACTCACAATATGTAACTTGAATTTAGACAGTATGGATTTTGAATGCAAAATGCATAGCTTCTTTTTAACATATCTTTCTCCAAAGAAGATACGAGTAATTACCCTAACACCTACCAAGCCAACTAACTCAGTAAGCACCATGAGCAGATCAGGACCCACGCAGAGATGAGATAAAGTTCTAGAAAATTAAGTTCTAAGTATCTATTGCAGATGTCATTACATTGGACAAAGCACCCTGATTAATAAAACAAAAGTGGTATATTTATGTTCCTTTAAGTACATAATTCTTTACAACAAATATTCCATTCAAATCATGATCCCTTATACCAAAAAGCACTGGAATTCATAGACCCCCTTCAAAGCATCTATAACCACTTGTCAATTAAATTGAAATCACTGGTACCCTGTGAGATAATGGATGATTGTAAAATTATTCACGCAACATTTGTCCAGTAATAGCAACCCTCAGGTTCATGTCAATAGGCAAAGTGAAATAGCAGAGAGTGATTTTTTTTTACACTCCAGACATAATACAGTCTAATGAACATTTTTATAATCACTGAATTCCAAGTTGATTTACCTGTTTAGTTTTACTGGGAGTTGGATATGTTCAGTCGATTTACTTTTGAAGGATAAAGAGTTTGTATCCTACATGACAAAACATTGGCAAGTTACAACATAGATAATGAAAACATTCAACGACTTGCATTTCCATGCATTTGGTGTATGTGACAAACACATATGTTTTTGATTTTCCATCGTAACTCATTAAACCTTGTTTGTAAACCTTGAAAAGAATCCCTGTTCTAGTGCTCACCTAATTGGACAGTAACAATTGTAGTTGTTTGATCATTCAGAAGTTCTTTGGTTTGCATTTGCAACTTACTCCGATGTACTTGCAACTGCATCAGGGATTTCCTTTACTGATGTTACTCTTGGCTCAATGGGAGTAACCTGTATTAACTCCATAGTCGCTATAGTGTCTACTTGTTGTGGTATGTCGACATTTTATTATTTTTATTGTAGAGTTAAGGCCTTGAAGATGTTACTGTTTTGCAATGATGGCCACAAACTTTTGACCTTCTTCTGATAGCACATCATAGTGTGTCCTTTAGCTCTTTTTAAGAGTGTTTTTCAGAATGACTTTATCAGTGTAGAAGCTTGAGTAATTCAGAAAGATCTTCTTCGCTGAAGTCACTGAAGGCATTGCCAACAAAATCATCAATTGTTTCACTCAGTTGCTGTCAGGTGGACTTAAGTTCAAGCCTATGAATTTGGAGGTTCCCCTAACTTCAAGATGATCAGCTAAAAGTTTAAAATCTTTACAGGGTGTTTCTCGTCATTGTCAGAGAAACCTGGAGAATTAGTTTTTCGCAGACTTCCTTTTCCAAGAGCACTGAGGAGTTTGACAGTTTTCTTTTCTTGGTCAACTATTAATTGGTGAGTGAAGTGTCACCTTTTGCTCTAACAATTGGAGTTCTGCTGTGAGGTCAGTGGCTTGCCAGTCCATATTGAGAATGTTGTTCTCCATTTTGACTTGGATATTGTAAACGTGCTGCATCTTACAATATTTGTATCAATTTCTGCTCGTTGAAAAGCACTATACTGGCCTTGCTGTTTCTGTTTCTTTGCTTTTCATTGTGTTGAGAGATAGGCTATTATAAGTGGATATCGTGTGGTGAATTATTAATTGTTGATGACTGTGGATTGCAATCTGACAGTTAATAGAGCCACAATTCAAACCAAAACTAGGAAAGAAAATTGGGCACCTTGTGTCTTCCTCACATTTTATACCTCAAATTAGCAGAATTAAGTAATTATTTGATGGAGGACAGCCTTAAATAGCACTAGGAACACTCCTAGAATTATAGAATCTCTACAGTGTAGAAGCAGGCTATTTGGCCCATCAAGTCCACACCAACCCTCTGAAGACCATCCCAACCAGACCCACCCTCCTACCCTATTCCTGAAACCCTGCATTTCCTATGGCCAACCCACATAACACATCTTTGAACTGTGGGAGGAAACTGGAGCACCCAGAGGAAACCCGCACAGACACGGGGAGAATGTGCAAACCTCACACAAACAGTTACCCAAGGGTGGAATCAAACCCTGGTCCTTGGTGCTGTGAGGCAGCAGTGCATGTTGCACTGAGCCACCGCTCCTAGCTGTCCTGTTCATGCTCTGGTTTAGGATCACTACTATTGTAGATTTAGATTGCACCATTAATAAAAGGCTGCTGGTTTATTGTTACTGGGTCTGGACAGATTCAGATACTGCTCTGTTAGTATTTTCAAATGGTGGATCTGTTCCCCCGAAGCACATTAACTGAGAAGTTAATTGATTTCACTCCTATTTAATAGAATATACTCACAAACTTTCCTGTGGAATTAACAGAAGCACTTTTTGTTGCTTGTTACTTGCTTGTCCAGCATTTAGCCATTTGGCTGCCATGATGCTAGTGGTCACTTGGAGCTAACAAGACAGGATGTTGAAGATGTAGCCACTGAGCAGTCTTTTAAAATATTCTTCCAATTTTGCACATTAGCTACCACCCAGGTTCTACCATGATGTGGTCTTTGCATTTTACTACTATGTTAATTAACTCTTGTGACATGACATGAAATTGGGTTCTTACTGAGAACAAATTTCAGAAGACTTATTTACAAAACACCTGAATTTACAAACTTGTCACAGATACTGGAAAAGTCTGGGTTCAGCCAGAATGATGAGTTGATTTTCCTGATGGATTAGAAAGTACAGCAGTAGTTATTCAAGGTGGAGCTGATACATATATACAAGAATAACACAGCATAATATCACACAGATCTCAACACTTACTTCTATAACAGGGACATTAGAGAATGCCTGATCACACATACATACAGCATCACAACAATATCGAGAACCTGAAATGTTAACCCTGTTTTTCCATCTCTACAGATGCTGCCAGATTGGCTGAGTGTTTTCAGTTTTTTTTTTCTGTTTTAATGCTAGGCTTCCATCACATGCAGTATTTTTAAATAATATTAATCTTCCAATAATTAGGCCATTGACTGACATTTTTCAGGCTCCCAGTGAATTTTAATCATCAGAGGAGATTCCTGCTGCAAAACAGTGGAACCTAGCCTCTGGTGACTGTGTTGATTTAAAAAGTTCCAGCTCACTGGGTCAAGGAAGGGAAACGGATTTTGCCTTCACTTTCTCTGCTCTTCTGACGCCCAGATGGAGCTCCAGAAATTGGAGGAAATCTATATTAAAACACTAAGGAAGTGCTGAGACTCTTCAGCCTCCAAGCTTTTTGTCTGAAATAAAAACCGTGGAATTACCAATTGATCATATAAGGAAAAGTGTCTACTTCTGGACACCCTGAACACTCGAGAATGCTTTCATGAGGGCTTTGCTGATTGTATCCTAGGAGTTTCTGGTGCCATACAAGGCTAATAACCTGATGCCTAGTGCAGTGTAGGTCCCTAATTTTTGCAAATAAGAAACTACAATATACCCCATTGTGAGTGCAAAGGAAGCTGAAGGATTGAATACCTGCAGAGCACTGGTCTCATTGGTACACCTACTTTCATTCCAAATAAGCTGGTACCTCAATGTGCACTGCTGAATCTAAACAATGTTCCAATGACATAGTATCTTTTTGAAGTCTTAGGGACACCACATTATACGTGTCACAGACAGTAGGACCATTGGTCAGTATCGACCCAGCACACTTGTCATTTAACAGGCTTTTATCCAATGTCCCTCCCCTCCAGCACAAAAGGGATGGTCAGCCTGCTCTTTGTTGACTGTCAGCAACCAAGTAGCAATCTGTGTAGCAATCAAGTTCATAATATAAGCAGGAGTAGGCCATTCAACTCTTTGAT
>NC_063351.1:19688871-19757011 GCF_021869965.1 Rhincodon typus | reverse complement strand
CTCTAGACTTAATTTCGCCAGTTCACAGTTAGTGAAAGGACTGGAATAAAGGCAAAACACTGCAGATGCTGGAAATCTGAAACAAACACAGAGGATAGTGGAGAAACTCAGCAAGTCTGGCAGCATCTGTGGAAGGAGAAACAGAGTTAATGTTTTGGGTCCAGTATGACTCTTCTTCATAACTCTTCAGAACTACTGATCTGATAATTATTATGTCATTATTAATGATTGGCTGAGGGCCTTGTCCTCTGGTTCATGTCCCTTCTGCATCAGAGGTCATCCAAACAGGGTCATTGAAGAAAAATTGTTTGAGTTTCAAAAGCTAAAAGTATCTCAGCCGGGGTTTTGAATGTACAGCTTGATTAACAGCTTAAAGAGGCAATTAAAGAATTAGCTGTCTTTGTTTGTGGGGTCTGGTTGTTCCAAGCTTTGGTATTGGTTTCAAATGTCACCATCTGTCATAATCGGATTTGAACCCACATACCCAGAATGTTCCACTAGAATTCTGGATCACACATTCAGTGACACTACGATTATGCCACTGCCTCCCAGACTCTCAGACAAATACACAATCGCCATTTGCTTTTTCTCAATTGTGACATGTACATCATCAGAGGGCTTTCTAGTTTCACCAAATTGTCACTATCTGAGGTTGTCAGATAGTACATCCTCAAAGGACAAAACTTCTCTGAACCCTTGTCACCCACTACCCCCATTAAGACCTTGACGAAAAGCTTAAATTAAGCATGTTTAGTTGAGAAAATTGAAAGCCAGCATTACAAAGATGATCATATTTCAATGTTATCAAAACCAAGTGAGGAAGTTTGAAAACTGTAGGAGATGTGGGAGGCTTTCATTTAATGGCATGACCCACTGTCTAATTTTAACAGCCAAGATTGCCATAAGTCAACCGATCTCCAGTACCCCTCCCCTGTGAGCTGCGTGGTCAGTGGAGGTGCTACCCCTAGTTCTATCCTTCAATGTGGATATTACTGGGATCTTGAACTTGTCAAAGGTAAAAAGATATGCTACAGGCAAATGAGTTCAAGTGTGGTGACATTTAAGCAATACATTTACATAGCTGTAACAATACATTTGATGTTAACATTATGTAAAGATTGCAGTCAAGATTTATCATAATGATACCAGAACAGAGGCATTATGTCCATCAGAAAAGACTGAATAAATTGGGCTTCATTCTCAAGAAAAGAGAAGGTTGTGGAGTGGGAGGGAGTAACCTGATGAAGGTATTTAAGATTACAGAAAAGGTTTGATAAGGTAAATGTAGATAATTCCCACTTGCTGAGAAGAACAGAACTAGAGATGCTATAAAAATGATAGGCATTAACCTTGATTAACCTATGATTAACCCACGGACTGTTTAGAACATAGCACTTGCTACCATAAGGAGTAGATGAGGGGTGTTTAAGGAGGAGCTAGATAATTATGAAAATGAAAGGAATAGAAGGACATATTGATGTAGATAAAGAGGCGTAAGGAGACTCATGCAAAATATAAACACTAACACAGCTGAAAGAACAATTTTTCTGGTCTGAATATAATGTAAAACTTGCTTGTAACAGGAAAGAAGATTATTAAGTGACCCAATTATGTTCTATTGATGAATATTACTACGTTTCACTTGATAAATATGTGTTACTGAACAAAGGAAATGAAGCAAAATTCTGCCAATATTGGAAATCTGAAATGAAAACTGAAAACGCTGGAAATACTCAGCTGGTCTAACAACATTTGTTGAGAAAGAGAAAGAGAAAGAGAGAGACAGAAAGAAAGAAACAAGCAAATAAAAGGTAACCCTTCAGATAACCAGATTTTCAATGGCCTTTTGTTTCAAAAAAGGTTAAGAACAATGGATTTAGTTATACTGCCATATTTGGATTTATAAAATGTAAAAGTGGATGTGTAAATCTGGAATGAGGAGGATGCCATCTCACATGACTTGGGCTTATATAAAATCTTATGTATAATGTCAAACTGGGTGTAAAAACCCATGTCATCTGTTAAGTGCTCCCTGCTCTTTAAAGCTACAAGTGCCAGCTGTGACGCGAGTTTACTCATTTCCCAAGAAATGGAGTTCAGTCTTTGAGATTACTGTTCCTCATGTGTGCAACTGATCACATGGTATATGATGAACAGTGCACTTGACCCAAAACTGTCATCTTGAGTGGAGTATTGTCAATTACTAAGTGCGCTGGTGAATGCAAAGCAATGTTGTTCAAAATGTATTCATTGGCCTAGATTTTCCAATCTGTACGAACTCCGATGGGATTGGGCTGGCACCCTCCTGCGTCAATGAATATTGAACCCAATGGATCTTAGAATCATTGATTTTTACAGTACAGAGATAGGCCATTTGACCCATCGTGTCTGTACTGGCTCCTGTAAGAGTTACCCAGATGGTCCCATTCTCTAGCTCTATCTCCTTAGCCCTCTTAATTAATTACTTTCAAATATGTATCCAGCTCTCTTTTGAAACCTTGTATGGATTCTGCCTCCACCACTGTCCCAAGCAGCACATTCCCAATGCTAACAACTTTGGGTAGTTTCTCCTCATCTCACTCCTAATTCTCTTGCTGACAATTTTGAAATTGTGAGATCTCCCCCCCCACAACCACCATTATTAACATACCAACTGGTGGAAACAGAATATCTTTCTTTACCCTGTCATAATTGTTCATAATTTTGAATGACTCCTTAAGGTCACCTCTTAATCCTTTCTGCTCCAGGGACAACAAGCCCAATCTCTTGAATCCTTCTTTGCATCTAAAATCCCTCAATTCTGGTATCATGCTGGTAAATCTCCTTTGAACTCTTTCCAGGGCTTTAAACATCCTTATTTAAATAAGGTGCCCAAAATTGAACACAATATGTGGTCTGACCAATGATTTGCAGAGGTATAGCATCACTTCCTTGCTTTTATAATCTATGCCTCTATTTATAAAGCAAAAGATCCTATAAGCCTTCTTCACAACAGTTTCAACTTGCCTGGTCACTTTCAGAGAAATATGTACATGAAGGTGCCCCAAGATCCCTCTGTCCTGAACTCCCTTAAAGTTGTACTATTGAGCCTGTATTGTCTTTCCATGTTTCTTCTACCAAAATGCATTACCTCACACTTCTCTGCATTGAAATTCATCTGCCAGAAGTCTGTCCACTTGGCCAACTTGTCATGTCCCTCTGAAGTCATTCAGCATCATTCTCACAATTCACTTTTCTCCCTAGCTTAGCAGCATCTGCAAATTTAGAGATTTTGTCCTCACACCTGTCTCCAAATCATTTATACATATCAGAAAAGGCAAGGGTCCCAACAATGATCCCTGGGGAACACCATTTTCAAGTCATCTCCAATGTGAAAAATGCCATCTATACCTACCTGTTTCCTATCTTTTAATCAGCTTCTAATTTATGCTGCCAAGGACCCATCAATCCCAAACATTTCTAACTTGCTAACCCATCTGCCATGTGGCACCATATCAAATGCTTTCTGAAAGTCCAAATATATAACATTCACAGCACTACCTGCATCCACTCCCTGTGTCATCTCCTAAAAGAGCTCAATTAAATTTGTCAAACATGACCTGCCCTTAACAAAGCCATGTTGATTGACTAGTATTAACTTATTTTTCTCTAAGTGTATCCTTGTCTAATGTTGTATTGTATTTTCCATCAGTTTTCCCACTATTAACATCAAGCTGACAGGTCTGCAGTTTCCTGAGTTTCCTTGAATTAACAAAACTCACTTTACTTAGTCTTTTCCACGTTAAATATCTGTTGAAACTCATGCTATCAATTTTTACAGTTTTAGTTAATTTTCTCTCATATACTTAATTCTGTTTCCTCATTAAGTTTTTAATAATTCACCATTATTTTTTGCATTCTATCCAATCATTTGACCTGCCATTTGTCTTTGAGCAACAATAAGCTTTTTTTTAAGTTTGATCTTTTATTTTCTTTGCTTATCCATGATGGTGGGTCATTCCCTTAAATTTTCTCTTTATAACAACAATATACTTATGCTGAGTATTCTGAACAATTCCCTTTAATGTCTGACACTGGTTCTCCATTGATCTATCCCCTAGCCAAATATCCCAGATGACTTTAGATACGTCAGCTTTCATGCTCACATAGTTGCCCTTACCATAAAATTGCTCTTCCCCCTTTAAAACTGGAAGTGAGCTTCAATAATGTTGTTGTCACTGCTACCTAGGGATGTTTTTACTCTGAGGTCAGTAATTATCATGTCACGTTATCAGATACCAAGCGTAGTACAGCATGGTCTCTGGTTGGTTCTACAAAGTGCTTCTGTAAGAAAGTATCTCTGAAGAATTCTATGAAATCATTATCTAAGTGACCATTACTACTCTAGTTCTGCTAATCTATGGGTAGTTTATTGTTATTCTTTTATGAAAAGAAACCAACATTTTTACTCATGACCACCGAAACCAATTCTATCAAGTGAATCTAATGCTTTTCTCACAACGTGCGAGTTGCATCAAGTTTTTTGAATATTTTTTCTATTGTGAGGCCTAGCATGTTTACTTGCCATATCTTACCAAACTCATCTAATAACTACTCTGTCTCCAGTGCCCATTGGTGACCAACAGATTGTATAGCACATAGGACTGTACAGCATAGGAAAGGGCCCTTTGGCCCACAGTGTTGTGCTGAAACTAATGCCAAATTAAACTAATCCCTTCTGTCTGCCCTTGGTCCATATCACTCCATCCCTTGTATATTCATGTGCTTATCTAAAAGTCCCTTAAACGCCCCTATCGTATCTGCCTCTACCACTACCCCTGGCAGTGCTTTCCAGAGTCCTACCACACTCTGTGTACAAAACTTGTCCCTCACATCTCCTTTGAATTTTCCCCCTCGTATTAGACATTTCAACTCTTGGAAAAAGATTCTGACCGTCAACCCTCTCTAGGCATCTCATAATTTTATAGGCTTCTATCAAGTCTCCCCTCAGCCTCTGTTGCTCCAGAGAAAACAACCCGACTTTTTCTAGCTTCTCCTATAGCTCATGCCCTGTAATCTAGGCAGCATCCTGCTTTTCTGCATCCACGTGATTTTTCCCTTCTGGACAATGACAGATAAGCAATCAGACAATTCCAAATGTGAGCTTTTATTTACTGTGACCGGAAGCAAACATAAATAAAACCAATAGAGGCTATGGTTTGCCCAACAATGCAAATCCAATGATGGCATGATGACCAACGGCAGTTTTATATTCCACAAGTGTTTGTTGTACCCAGGTCTCATCTACTGGAACCAGGTGTCAATGAGGTCCTGCCTGACTTGTAGAGACAACACATCTGAGTTTCACGCTCCCGATGTCCCTGTTCTCCTCAGAAAACTGCTCCACTGTGTCCAGTTCCTCAGTACCCAGCATATTGCTACTTGGCTTTCTCTAACTGTGTAATGCACAGCATACTGGGATGATGCTGCTCACTCTGTCCAGAGTATATTTACCTGGCCCAAGTAGTGGGACTGCATCACCGGAGCATATCAGGTAATTCGTAAAAATGTGGAAAACAAATTGAAGAAAGCAATTGCTTTCCCAAAAATGCTTTAAGTAAGGAATTACTAATCAACTTACTTTGTAAAATTCTGTAACAATTAATTTTGGATCCTTTTGATGAAATTAATAAAAGAAAATTGTAGCAGAAAAGGACAAAACTTCTTTTGACTCACCATCACTCATTACAAAATAAATGCCTGGATTAAATGAGCAGGAAAATCAGAAATGTTAAGATGTTATTACATTGGTCACTTGGCATCAGCCTTGTGGGTTGACATATCTACATGCTGCAGTTGGACTTGCTCCATTAGCAGATGTTCAAGTATTTTTTTGCTAAAAACAGAATAGATTCCATTTATTGCAGTTAGAATTCCCAGGTCAGCAATGATGAAGCTAACCAAATTAACAGGTTTTTACTGAATCTTCCTTCAAAACTAGCATTCAAAATTGTTTCCAATTTAGTTGGTGTCTTATTTATTGGTGTCTGAAATGAAAGCAGAAAAATTTAACATCAGAATGTTTAACACTTGTGCAGCATAAAGCATGATGACAGCAGTTAGCATGAACTTGCTGTCTGTATTAAACAAAGCCAGATACTTATGAAAGCAAAATTTGAAGAATTTACTTCAGACTAAATTCTGGTTTACAGTTTGTGCTTTGTAGTTTTTGCATGATTGTTTTGCAAATACATGCAAATGTGGCCTCATTTCCCTCATTTGTAAAGAGAAGAGTATGCAAGCGGATATCCGAGATGCCATTATTGTAATCATCTTCAAGAAACAATGTAAGACTGATTGCAAATGATTACAAAGGGGATTCCCTGCTGTGTGCCACAGGGAAGATTCTCTTCAATCACCTCCTCTGAAGGCTGAAGAGCTCCTACCAGTGTCACAATGTGGATTCTGTCCATCAAGCAGCACAATGGACCTGATTTTCATGCTAAGTTCAAGTCCAAGAAAAGTGTCAAATTAAACTTTTATGGATGGCCTTTTTGGCCTCACAAAGACCGCTGACTGTCAAATAGGAAGAATCATATAGTGTAACCTTCAAATTTGACTATCTGAAGAAATACATCACCCTTCTTCACCTGCATGACAACATACAAGCTATGAGCCTCATCAAAGGATTCACAATGGAACTGAGACATGGACAAAATGCAGTCAAGCAAGGCTGTGCCATTGCACCAATTCACCTTCCCAGTGGCAACAATCTGTCCCATATCTATGCAGATTTTTGTTGGAGTAGTCCTTCTCTACAGGACAAGTGGGCAACAGTTCAAACTGCACCACCTCCAGATCATAACCAAGACCACCCCAACATCTGTCATTGAACTACAATATGCAGATGATGCTTGTGTGTGCACATGCTCAGAGGCCGAGCGCCAAACTATCGTCAATACATCCATAGGGCTGTGAGAGAATCAGCTTTAGGCTAAACATCCGGAAGATCAATGCCCCCTACCAGCCTCTCTTGTGGTGCAACACTATCCCCTGACTATCAGAATCCACAACAAGCCACTGGAAATGTGGATCAAATTTCATACCTCGGAGTTTCGTTTCAGCAAGGGCAGGCATCAACAATGAAATTCAACATTGCCTGGTTTGCCAGTGCCACTTTCGGCCATCTGAGAAACAGAGAGGTTGATGATAAGGATCTCAAACAGCACCGAGCTCATGGTTTAGCAACAGTGCTAAATGACAGTTCTGTATGCATCAGAAATACAGTCAATACACAACAGACATCCCAATTCTCTAGGAAAGTATCACCATCATGCCTCTGCAAAATCCAGTGGTAGGAGAGGAGCTCTGATATCACTGTCTGCTCTCGGGCCAATTTCCCTAGCATTGAGGCACTGGCATTTGTCAACTAGCTGCACTTAGCAGGCTACATCATCCACATGCTTGACGCAAGACTTCTGAATCAAGCTCTCCACTCTGAGCTTTGTTACAGCAAGCAGTTATCAGGAAGGTAAATAAAATGCTTCAAGGACATCCTCAAACCTCACTGAGGAAACAAAATATTCCCACCAACTTTGGGAATTTCATGCCTAAGTCTGGGCAAACCAGAGAAGAAGCATTGACAAAGTTGACAACCATCTCAAGCACCTCCAACAAGTTCAGCTGAAGGCCAAGAATATACAGTGGAAGGAGCATGTAAAACCCAGCAACCCACCCACCTATTTTTTCAAACACAACCTGTTCCATCCGTGTAAAGGTGTCCTGGTCCAGCTGTTGGACTACTTTATAATCTCAGGCCCTACAATTTTGAAATGGAAGAAAGTCATCCTTAGTCCCGAAGAACTGCCCAAGAAGAGAAAGACTATTTATTGAATCTTTTCCAATGCACTCTGTACTTCCAGCCGTCCCTGACTTAAAAATAAATCATGAACAATAGAACTTTATTGTTGCATTTATTTTCCTGAGAAAAACCTACAACGTGTGAACATTTGCTCAACTATTTTTTTAGGCAAGATTAAAATAAAATGCTAATATTAAAAGTCTAGAAATCTCCATAATCCTCCAATATTCTTCATATTACTTAAGAACAATAACACACTTAAAATGAACATCTAATATATAAGGTAGACTACCTACCTCTTAAATAATAAAGAGGCAAGGTCATGAACAAGATTGGTTCAGTGAATTTATTCCCAATTGGAACAGTCTCACTTCTTTATTCATTACATAGAAGACCAATGACCTAGGCTAATATTTGGAGAATGTTTCAGACACTGAGAAAAATTAAGCCTTGTGAGCCTGGAAAACTTTTCACCTAAGAAAAGTAGTAAATGCAAAAAACTATTCCTAACTCATCACTTTGCACTGACAAAGGCTGAGACAAACAGATAGTAAGAGGTCTATTAATAAAAAAAATGGCTTTCAATCATTGTATTTTTAGTAGATTGCGTAAATTTATCAAGTTTCCTAAATCTCATATTATTTGTGTACAATAGAATATCCATTAGCACTGTCATCAGTGACTTCTAGTTGAATAGAATTGCAGCTATGTGTTATACAAAGGAAATTTTACTAGGTACGGGAGTATTGCATATTTTTGTACTCTTAGCTATGCTGTAATTTCTATAGCTGAATAGGAACTATACAGTAGATAAAACTGCTTTACTTAGGAAAAATACTGTAAATTATCTTAAAGCCTTGGAATATTCTTAAACTGTATTTGGAGCTGATTTATTTACAGTGGAATATTTGGAGCACACTGAACATTATATGACTTGAAAATTAAATTTCCTTTAAGCATCCATATGTGCAAAATTGCCTGCAAGCCTGTATGTCAAAGCTAATATTTCCAACGAGGTAACAGTGCAACAAAACAAAATGGTACAGACAAATCAAACTGTCTTACGTACCAACTATTTAAAAAGAAAGTAACATTTTCAAATGTCAGCCATGTGCAAGCACTGTAACCAGTCATTAAATCTGCACAGTGCCATCTATATATGTTAATATTTACCAATAAGAATAATGTCATAGGACATGCAAAATTGGAATTTTCTTCATTATTTGGTCTTTATTCTTTATTCATTAATGGGATGAGGGCATCGCTCACTAGGCAGCATTTATTGCTCATCCCTAATTGCCTAGAGGGCAGTTGAGAGTCAACCACATTGCTGTGGGTCTGGCGTCACATGTAGGCCAGTCCAAGTAAGGATGGCAGTTTCCTTCCTTAAAGGACATTAATGAACCAGATGGGTTTTTCCAACAATTGACAATGGATTCATGGTCATCACTAGATTCTTAATTCCAGACATTTTATTGAATTCAAATTCCACTATCTGCCATCGTGGGAATCAAACCTGGATGCCCAGGATGTTATCTGGGTCTCTGGATTAATAGTCTAGATATAATACCACTAGGCCATCAGCTCCCCGGTAGGAGGTTAGTGCGATCTGTGTGTCTCTGGCAAAGGCAGCATTTGTTGCTAACCCTTTGTTGCAGTGGTAATATTTCTACCAGTCCAAGGGAGCTGCGGTTTTTCATCTTGCTTACAGTTAGATACAAATTTCTTCTGCCAACCTAACTAATCTCAATGGATTCTGCCTACTGTCTAGGTTCTGTCCCAAGTCTAGAGAGCCCCAACTAATCCTCTACTGGTTCTCTCTTGACCAGTTGTTTCGTGACTGACTCTTCCTTAGCCCACTGTTCCATGGCTAAATGCTCCTGATCCAGTTATATCTTACCTATAACTAGTTTATATCCAAGAAGGCTGAAGGCAAGTCAAGTATTCATACTCAAGTGAGAGAATTTTGATGACAAAGCTTATAAAGGTTTTGTACCATTTGGTGTCCCCTTCTACTGGAAAGTTACTTACAGCATTCCTAAATAGTTAATGTTTTCTCTCCTGACCACGTAATTATACTGTTGTCAGCTTAAATGGTGTTTTATTAGCCATGACTCACTATCTGCCAATATAGTGACACTCACTCTGTGTTCAACTTGAAATTCATGAGATGACTATTAACGTAAAAATTGTCTTGCCAAAAGGCTAGGTCTGGATCACCAACATCACCTAGGAGCAACTTAATGGTCTATTGTAGGCCATTTTACCTCATTAAACTCTGTGTGTGGGCAACTATTTGACTCCTGGCATTTCCGTGACTACATTCTATTGCAGCACATCATTTGAAACCAGTGTGTTACCGATAAAGCTTTCCAAAGTACTGACAAGGTCTTTCAACATTTGGTATCTGTCCTACTCGGTGTACAGGCTTCTCATGTGTGTGACTTTGTTTTTTTACCTCAAAAATTGAATGAACTCTGTTGATCTATGCCAAGTTTGATCTTCTCTTTGGATTTGTCTGTTCTTCCAGACTTCTGTTTCACTCAACATCTGAATAGCTTTCTCTAGAATCAAATATTCCTTGGAATGTAATAAATATAGTAAAGACTCAACAGCAATTCCCACAACAACTCTATATCATACGAATTCTGACTTTAAATCACTACAATCACATTTTTGACTTAATCCGTAGGGAACATTAATTTAATCACCTGTAGATTCCTTGGATACCAAATTCCTTTATTAAGTCTTGATCTTTCAAGAATTATATTTGTTCTGAGATTAAAGTAATTGTCAAAAGCTTTCATTACCTTGTTTAACTGTAACTGTCACACCTTTTAAACTTTACCGAGCTATAATGTCATCAACCATATTCCCAATTATATAAATAGTAATGCATTTACTTGCTCAGCTTCTGATTTAATACCTAATTGAGAAGCAATTCTGCATTGGGAGAACTGTTTCCTCCAAGATGTTCAATTCTGTTCACTTTGGCTTATCT
Organism: Rhincodon typus; assembly: GCF_021869965.1. NCBI lineage: Eukaryota > Metazoa > Chordata > Chondrichthyes > Orectolobiformes > Rhincodontidae > Rhincodon > Rhincodon typus. The sequence goes on along the minus strand of NC_063351.1, from coordinate 19,746,170 downwards.
CTGAAATTAAATATTTCTGGTAATTTTATTCCTGATGCCATGTCTTTCAAATATGATTATTTATTTTCCTTTTTGTGACACCGTCTGAACCTGTTTAAAAGTAACCAAGTCTCCTTCTCCAGACCTCTTCCCAACTCTTCAGCTGACAGCCATCGCTTACTAAGTCAGAAATGCTTTTATCATTGACTGTATATTCTTCCTTGTCAAATGCTGACATAAGGATTTCTTCTTCCCTTTAGCTGCAATGAGCAGGTAATTTAAAGCTAAATCTGAAGACACTGAAAAATCCTCTGGCCTATACTGCTGCCAGCATGTTGTATGAGCAGTTAAATCAAATCTTCACCTATGTTGACAATGCTGTATGTGGACTCAAACTGAGACTGCACCTCACCATTGTGTAGGTTTGGTACCACAATCCTCTTTAGATGTAGCAAACAACAGGATCTGTTTGAGCTAGTGAGGCAGAGGAAAACCACTTACTGTCCCAAGTAGAAGAAACTCTTGAATTAAACAAGAGGTTTATTGCATGTTGGTAAATAGCTACAGGTTACATCAACATGATATTGTAACAGAGGCTATGAAGAGGACCTGGATGTTAGGTCTAATTCCTTTGGGATCCTTAGTTGTTCTGCCCATGAGTCCATCTGGCATCATCACAGGGGGTGGCGCTTAAGGCAATTCTCTATATTAACACTTTCAGGTTTTTATACGATAACACTGTCTCCCTGTGAACTAATGTTAGGTGGAGTGGGGTGCAAAAAACCTGCAGGTGCAGACACATAAGACAGCAATTGAATTTCTGCTGATTATTTGATAGGCTATACCATATATTTGCATGCATTTGCAGTGATACAAATCTGCTTCTTGAGCTTTCAGCTTATTCTTCAAAGTGGGAAAATAAACAGGGTATCCTCAAACAGTCAAACGGTGAATGATTTACATTCAGTTCAAATGAAATGTGACCCATATTCAGCGAAAGTGCTTCGCTGTCAGGTCATTTTTCTGATTGGGCTTTGCTGAGTTGAACAACCTCCTTTCAGCCAACCCTGCAAGTCGAGACAGATGGTTCCTTCTTGGAAACAGGCATATTTTAGCTCATCCAAGTGTTAAATACATGCATGTTATTGTGGTTTCTACAGCTAACACTGCAATAGCGTGTGTGAAGAACTGTGCTCTTCTTCAAAGTGATTCAATCCTATAATCAAACGTGAAGTGTTTTAGTGGAGAATATGATGCAATTCTATGCTTGACATTAAATAGAGGACTACTATCTATGATGCAGTGTCAATACTATTCAGCAACAAATTTCCAAAAGGTTCAGATGCATTGATACAACGAACTGGTGTAAAAAGAGGCAGATATAATACAAGATACTGCAGATACTGAAATGCTGAAATAGAAATTGCAAATAATGAAAATACTTAGCATCTGCAAAGAGAGAAAAAGAATTAACATTGTAGCTCATTGACCTTTCCACAAAACCTTTGCAGGCATGAGTCAGCTGTCATCTAGAAAAAACACATTAATAAGTCAGTTTTTGACTGCTTGGGTGGTTTTCATTAGTCAGGTTAAGAGGCGTGTCTGCTGGTGAGTTTATTTGGTGAGCTGAGGTTAGCACACTGTGCGGAGTACTGGGCTGCATGATACGTAGGCATTTGCCAACAGTTGGTGGCAGCAGCAGGTGGGTTGGGGGTGTGGTTTAGCGGAGAACAAAATCATGGAAAGTTAAGAAGAGCTCAGCGACAACATGGCTCCAGTTTAACCCAGCTTCTGCGAGGGATGGGGATGGCATGGAGGGATGGAAGTTATGGATTGGCAAGAGGAGGGCATGACTTGACAGCTGTGATATGTGAGGGGTAGAAGAGATAATCAAATTGTTTGATAGTGGCAAAATAGCAGGGACAAGTATTTGACAGAACTTATTATTTTAAAGTTATTATTTGTGCCAAAAATCAATACTCATTGGATTTACATGAAAATAATTTTGGAAATTGAGCAGGTGTGCATCTTTTATTCATTCAGGGAACGTTGGCATTACTGGCTAGGTTGGCATTTATAGCCATCTCGAATTGCATTAGGCGCTGAACACTTTGCTGTGGGTCTGGAGTCACTTGTATGCCAGACCATGTAAGGATAGCAGAATTCCTCCCCTTGAGGACATTAATGAACCAGATGGATTTTTAGAATAATTTACAGTGCTTACATGGGCATAATTAAGACACATCTTTATTGTTTCAGATTTTTAAAAACTGATTTGAAATTTCACCATTTGCAATGTTGGAACTCAAACCCAGGGCTTCAAAGTCCAGTGACATTCCTACTATGCCACAATCTTCCCATTATTTAACGAACACACTGATTATTCTAAAGGCGTTCATAGGATGAGGTCATCTCTGGCTAGGCCAGCATTTATTGCCCATCCCTAATCACCCAGAGGGCAGTTAAGAGTCAACCACTGTGGGTCTGGAGTCACATGTAGGCCAGACTAGGTAAGGATGACAGTTTCCTTCCCTAAAGGACATTAGTGAGCCATTTGGGTTTTTCCTATATTTGACAATGCATTCATGGTCATTACTAGACTTTTTAATTCCAGATTTTTTTGAATTGGAAATTAATTCACATTCCATAATCTGCTGTAGTGAGATTTGATCCTGGGTCCCCAGGATATTACCTGCGTCTCTAGATTAATAGTCGAGCAATGATTCCGCTAGGCCATCATCTCCCACCATTATATTTGGTATCTATAGAGTTTCTACACAATCCTACTTCAATGGGCTTGCACTATGCAAATGTGACTCCAGGTAAACACAGTTATAATGCTGCTAAAAACTTGTATTCTAAAGGAGGACTTTGCCTGACAAGATAATTGAAAGTTAGGAAGTTGTTTCTCAATCTTGGATTCTGAAATTAGAGTAGGCAGGTTTCAACAAAATATAATATTTATTTCTCGAATAGTATGGAGCCCATCAAATGCAAACTTACAATTTTAACACAGGAGAGAACAGTTCCTGATTAGACCTTCATGTGCATGAACATACAAGGCAAGATTCTTGACAAAAATTATATTTATATTTCTGGGCCTGATTTTACATGGGAATAGCTTTAATAGTCTTTTTCAGAGTGAGAGGCTTTGATTCTGTTAAGGACTTTGCTGAAGGAATGAACAGCAATCTCACTTTTTTAGACAATATTATTTAAATGTCTTAAGTAATAAAAAAATTCACCCATAAAATGTTTTAGGCTAGCAACAATAGAAAACATACCATAAAATACAATTTCTAAATTCAAAATCTTATTTATCATGAACAGTCTATTTAAGGAAAAATGCATTGCTTTGAATTGACAAACTTGGGGACATGTTTACTGCAGGGACCAGAGGGGGCCAAGTCAAGGGACTTGCCGGGAGACGCAGAATATTTACAGATGTGGAAGAAGGCAACAATATCTCTGTTGACAGTGGGCAGACTAATAGATCCTGATTTCCACACACAGTTCAGCTGCACCAAGGAGAGTGGGCTGGATTAGGAACTGTGTTAGGTGGCTCAGTAAGATCCTAAAAGGCTTTAAGTTCAGAAAGGAGGCTGCATGGTTAGGCTGTACTGGGCACCAATACTGTGTCAAAGTTTAACAATTAACATTAGAAAATAGAGTATCCCTCCTATCCAATTCCCCTCAGCCATATATAGTCTCCATGTACTTTCCTCCACCCCATGGCTTCTCCACCTATCTCATGGCTTTTTGTCAATGCCAAGCTGTTTCCAATTCACAAGAGTTTGTTTCCTCTTTACTTTCACGGAAGGATAACTTTAATGCCTGACATGACCTGACTTTCAGGCTGATAACAAATTTTGCAGTGTTTCCCCACATGTTGAACCAGTTTAAAATTTAATATTGTGGTTGTATGGCATTATAAATGCAATTGTGCATATGCAAATAGATCACAGTGGCTATTTTTGCATTGTGAGCATGCTTTCTGATAATAAATACATGGAGTTTAAAAATTAGCGACTTCATAGCATCTGTCCATCTAAAACCACTAAATGATTTGTACTGTATGGCAATTGTCCCAAAGAATCATTTTCACTGGGTGTCTATCAAGTGAGCATTTACTGACCATGTCAATTTGTCCTTCATAGCTCTGTGACACCCACCCATTTACTGATCTTCCATTACTATTATAGTACCTTTGCCACTCCATTGCCTATTTACCCATCTCCTATGGCCTTTTTATATCAATTGAGCCACTCTATACCCATTTACCCATGGAACTATTGCCTTTTATTGCCTTTTGCTATTCTGTGCTATTTACCATTGGGCCTAGATCCTATACCCGCTGTGTCTCCTTATGCCCCTAACATCCCAATGACTCTTTATAACCCTAATGCCAACTCATACTCCTACCTGGTGAAATTTCAACACATTTCAATACATCCAACTCATCCATCGTGGAAACAAACATTTTGATTCAATAAGCAGTTGGAGCTGGCCATCAAAATGCTCACTTGATAGGCACCTAGTGAAAATGATTCTTTGGGACAATTGCCATACAGTACAAATCATTTAGTGGTTTTACATGGACAGATGCTATGAAGTAGCTAATTTTTAAACTCCATGTATTTATTATCAGAAAGCATGCTCACAATGCAAAAATAGCCACTGTGATCTATTTGCATATGCACAATTGCATTTATAATGCCATACAACCACTGGTTCAATATGTGGGAAAACACAGCAAAATTTATTATCAGCCTGAAAGTCAGGTCATGTCAGGCATTAAAGTTATCCTTCCGAGGAAGTAAAGAGGAAATAAACCCTTGTGAATTGGAAACAACTTTAGACTGGTTCCAGCACAATGAATTATCCACTTAAGGATCAGCATGAAGTAAAACTATGATGTGAGATTTTCATGTCTATTAAGAGTCACATGGCAATCTCTTCTATAATTCAAAATATAAATTTCATCACGGACAGTGTTTAGTCAGCGTTTCTTTTAGGGTGCTCAGGCAGTAAAACTTTGAAGAGTATTGATTCTATGATAACTTTTCAGTTTCCTGTGGGGGTAGGGTGTTGGTGATTGGAAAATGTTTGGAGATTCTTGGATTGCATACTGAAGACACATCTGGAGGGTGTCGCATTTGTTGCAATGGTAACGCTGCTGCTTCTGAGTTGCAAAGTTGAGTGTTGAAACCAAACTTCAGAGACTTTGAGCAAGGGCAAGAAATCAGAAGAAATTCACCATCATAAATAGAATGGCATGTAAACATTAGGAGCTGCTCCTCCAATCACAGGTGACGTTTGCTGAGGCCAGAAGGAGAAGAGATGGTTGCAAGGGAGGGGTGAGAGTTGATTGTTATGGTACAGGTGGGGAAGATTGCACAAGAGAGCAGTCTTCAACTTCTTATCAAAGGCGGGGCATAGATAATGGAAATAGACATGGTCTTTTCCCCAGGGTAGGGGAGTCCAAAACTAGAGGGCATAGGTTTAAAGTGAGAGGGAAAAATTTAAAAGGTACCTAAGGGGCAAATTTTTCGTGCAGAAGGTTATGCATGTATGGAATGACTACCAGAGGAAGTGGTGGAAGCTGATGCAATTTCAACATTCAAAAGGCATCTGGATGGGTATATGAATAGGATGGGTTTTGAGAGATATGGGCTAAATGCTGGCAATTGGGACGGGATTAGTTTAGGTTATCTGGTTGGCGTGGGCAAGTTGGACCGAAGGGTCAGTTTCTATGCAGTACATCTCTATGACTCTATTTGAAATCTTTGTGCCTGTATGTGGAAATTCATGTATCATTTTGAAAACAATTCCTCTTTAAAGGCATTACAATAATGTCCTTATCTATAATGAAAAACTTAATGTATTATCTCAGTGCAAAGAAACAATGTCTTCACTTCAGTTCTGGCTCAGAATCAACTCAGTTTTCCATTTCCTTAACCTGTACTCCACAGGAACACCTATACTTCAACTAACTCACTTCTCTCATTCTCAATCTCTTGTGGGTTTTGTTACTAAACTACAAATAATAATGTAACATCAAAAAATTTCAATATAAAAAAGCACAGAATATATGAGCAAACCAGGAGCTGAATTGTATTTGGATCTCCTGATTTGGACATCCACCATTAACTGATAGTTCCCTTTGGTCTTGACACTCTTTGTGTAATGCAAGATTTATAAATACTCACAGAGTCATGTAAACTGAGCTATTATTGCAATTGCTTAAAATACCTGGACTATACATATTCAGAGATAAGAACATGGCATCACACTGTTTTATTTTACTGAAAAAACAGGAGCAGGAGTATGTCAGTCAGTCCTTTGAGTCCACTCTGCCATTTAATTAGATCTTTGCTGATTGTCTGCTTCAACATCATTTTCTTGCATTATCCCTGGATCCCTTGATTTTCTTTTAAGATGTAGAAATCTGTTATTTTAGTTTCGAACATCTTCAATGACGGAGTCTCCACTGCCCTGAAGCAGTGAATTTGAAAGTTTCACCAAGTGTGTCATTTATTCTGAGACTTTGTCCCCTGGTTCTGTTCTTTCTCAACACCACCAAACCTCGGCCCTCCTGCATTCACCAATTCAAGTGTAACATACTTCCTACATCCACCCCATTGATTCTTATAAAAAATTTGTATGTTTGAATGAAGTCACATCTCATTGTTCTAAACTGCAAAACAATACAAGCCCAGTCAATCAAATTTTTCTCAAGACAATTTCTCCAACCCAGGAAGTAGTCTGGCGGGTCTTCATTCATTCTCTCTATGGCAAATTTATCTTTCTTTATGTAGGGAAATCAAAACTGCACACAATAATCAAAGTATAGTCTCACCAAGGCTCTGTACAACTGCAGTAAGACTTCTTGCTCCTATACTCAAATCCTCTTGTAATATAGTCCATTAGTCTTTTTGCCCTTTTAACTACTTGCTGCACCTGCATGTTAAAGTGTTGCTGACACATGAGCAAAGACAGCTAAATCCCTTTGAAGTTCAACACTTCCTAGTTCCTCATCATTTTAGAAATACTCTAATTCTGCTTTTCTTCCCAAAGTGGATAACTCCCTACCTATGTCCGTGACACCACCCACGCCCTCCACCTCCTCCAGAACTTCCAATTCCCCGGTCCCCAACACCTCATCTTTACCATGGACGTCCAGTCCCTCTACACCTGCATTCCCCATGCAGATGGCCTTAAGGCCCTCCGCTTCTTCCTGTCCCGCAGGCCCGACCAGTCCCCCTCCACTGATACCCTCATCCGCTTAGCCGAACTCGTCCTCACACTCAACAACTTCTCTTTCAATTCCTCCCACTTCCTACAGACAAAGGAGGTAGCCATGGGTACCCGCATGGGCCCAAGCTACGCCTGCCTCTTTGTAGGTTACGTGGAACAATCCCTCTTCCGTACCTACACCGGCCCTAAACCCCACCTCTTCCTCCGTTACATTGATGACTGTATCGGCGCCGCCTCGTGCTCCCACGAGGAGCTCGAACAGTTCATACACTTCACTAACACCTTCCACCCCAACCTTAAGTTTACCTGGACCATCTCTAACACCTCTCTCCCCTTCCTGGACCTCTCTGTCTCCATATCGGGCAACCACCTCGAAACCGATATTCATTTCAAGCCCACCGACTCCCACAGCTACCTAGAATACTCCTCCTCCCACCCACCTTCCTGCAAAAATGCTATCCCCTATTCCCAATTCCTTCGCCTCCGCCGCATCTGCTCCCAGGATGAGGCATTCCACTCCCGTACATCTCAGCTGTCCTCGTTTTCAAGGACCGTAACTTCCCCTCCTCGGTGGTCGAGAACGCCCTCAACCGTGTCTCCCACATCTCCCGCACCTCATCCCTCACACCCCGTCCACGCAATAAAAACCAAAAAAGAATCCCCCTCGTCCTCACGTACCACCCCACCAACCTCCGGATCCAACGCATCATCCTCCGACACTTCCGCCATCTGCAATCCGACCCCACCACCAAAGACATCTTTCCCTCCCCACCTTTATCTGCTTTCCGGAGGGACAACTCTCTCCGTGACTCCCTTGTCCGCTCCACACTCCCCTCCAGCTCCACCACACCCGGCACTTTTCCCTGCAACCGCAGGAAGTGCTACACCTGCCCCCATACCTCCTCCCTCACCCCCATCCCAGGCCCCAAGAAGACTTTCCACATCAAGCAGATGTTCACCTGCACATCTGCCAATGTGGTATACTGCATCCGCTGTACCCGGTGTGGCTTCCTCTACATCGGGGAAACCAAGCGGAGACTCGGGGACCGCTATGCAGAACACCTACGCTCGGTTCGCAACAAACAACTGCACCTCCCAGTCGCGAACCATTTCAACTCCCCCTCCCATTCCTCAGATGACATGTCCATCCTGGGCCTCCTGCAGTGCCACAACGATGCCACCCGAAGGTTGCAGGAACAGCAACTCATATTCCGCTTGGGAACCCTGCAGCCCAATGGTATCAATGTGGATTTCACAAGTTTCAAAATCTCCCCTCCCCCCACCGCATCCCAAAACCAGTCCAACTCGTCCCTGCCTCCCTAACCTGTTCTTCCTCCCACCTATCCCCTCCTCCCACCTCAAGCCGCACCTCCATCTCCTACCGACCAACCTCATCCCGCCCCCTTCACCTGTCCGTCCTCCCTGGACTGACCTATCCCCTTCCTAACTCCCTACCTACACTCACCTTTACTGGCTCCAACCCTGCCTCTTCGACCTGTTTGTTTCCTCTCCACCTATCCTCTCCTCTATCCATCTTCTATCCGCCTCCCACTCTCTCCCTATTTATTTCAAAACCCCCTTCCCCTCCCGCTTTTCTGATGAAGGGTCTAGGCCCGAAACGTCAGCCTCTCTGCTCCTATGATGCTGCTTGGCCTGCTGTGTTCATCCAGCCCTGCACCTTGTTGTCTTGGATAACCTCAAAGTTCTCCACATTGTATTCCATCTGCTGCATTTATTTTTAAATCCACCCACTTAGTCTCTCCAAATTCCCTTGAAATGTCTTTGCAACCTCCTCACAACTCATGCTCCCACCTCGTTTAGTGTCATCTGCAAATCTGGAAGTATTATATGAAATCTCCAAATCATTGATATAGATTATAGCTGAGGTGTAAACACAGATCCTTGCAGTATCACCCACCCTAACTCCCCACCTACACTCACATTGACTGGCTCCATCCCTGCCTCTTTGACCTGTCCGTCTCCTCTCCACCTATCTGCTCCTTTATCCATCTTCCATCCGCCTCCCCCTATCTCTCTATTTATTTCAGAATCCCCTTCCCCTCCCCCATTTCTGAAGAAGGGTCTCGACCCGAAACGTCAGCTTTCCAGCTCCTCTGATGCTGCTTGGCCTGCTGTGTTGGTCCAGTTCTACACCTTGTTATCTCCTTGCAGTATTGCACAAGTCACAGCCTGCTGATGATCAATTTATTTCTATTGTTTTCCATCAATTAACAATTCTCAAGCCAAGCAAGTTTTTTTTTCCTCATCTCCAATTTTGTTCACCAAACTCTTGTGTGGGACCATAGTTCAAGCATTCTAAAAACCTAAATATACCAGAACCACAAAAGATTCTTGTGGCACAGTGGTAGTATCCCTACTTCTGGACCAGAAGGGTCTGGTTCAATCCATCTGCTCCAGAGGTTGTCATGATATGTATGAACAGGTTGATTACAATTATCTACCCTACCCACTAATTCCCCCTTACCTATTCTGATAGTTATATTGCCAAAAAACTCAAAACATTATTTCCTTTTTGTAAATCCATGTTGACTCTGCCTAATCCTGCCAGTAGATCTAACTAAAGTTTTAGCAAAGATTTGTTGCTTTGGTTGAGGGTGAGGTTGTTGACTTGCTCTCTGAACTGGCTTGTTTTCATTCGGACATTTCATCACCATGCTAACATCCATGCTAGGAGTCTCCGATGAAGCGATGTTGTTCTACTCCGCTTGGAATTTATACTGCCCGGTCTGTTATGGTAAGTAGTGTCATTTCCGGTTTTGATCTGTGTGGGTTTGTATATGGGGTCCAATTCTATAGGTTCTCCACCCGTAATGCAATCAAGAAACAATTAGAATTGGACCTTATATACAAACCCACACAGAAGAAAACCGGAAATGACACAACTCACCTTAACGGACCAGACTGTATAAATTCCAAGCTGAGTAGAACAACATCGCTTCATCAGAGGCTCCACTGATGATGTTACCTAGCATAATGACAAAACGTCTGAATGAAAACAAGCCAGCACGGCATGCAACTCAACAACTTCAGTAGATCCAACTGTTCTGTCATTGCATATTTTAGTACACATTCTAGCACTTTCCCAATGACAGATGCTAGGCCAACAGCTCTGTAGTTTTACACTTTCTCTTTCCCTCCTTTCTTAAATAAAGGGGTTACATTGGCCAATTTCCAATCTGTCAAGACAATATAAAGGTTTGTTGAAGTTTTGAAGGTGACCACCAACATATCCAGTTTAGATTCACTTTTTTAAACACTCTGGTATGTGGGGCATCAGATTGATGGGACATATCCACTTTAAATCCTATCAATTACTGACACCACCTTTTTACAAACATTAATATTTTGCAGTTCCTCATTTAAATTAGTCCCTAGATTCTCCATTAATTCTGGGACATTTTTAATGTTTTCCACTGTGATGATAGACAAAGCTTTTTTTTAGTTTCTCTGCCATTTCCTTATTCCCCATTATAAATTCTACTGAGTCTGCTTGTAATGGACTCACATTTCCTTTTGCTCATAATTTCATTTTTACATTCTGACACAAGGTCTTACAATACATTCTTATTTTCCTTGATGGTTTATTTTCAAATTCTATTTTTCCTTTCTTAAACATTTTTTCTTGGTAATCTTTTGCAGAACTCTAAAATGCTCCTAATCCTGAGGCTTACTATATTGTTTTACAATTTTATAGACATTTTCCTACTATTCGTTAATTTTCCATCGCCATTGACTTATATTCACATCTTGAAAACTTGGCATCATATTAAACTAGGATTAGTTCTTCCAACACCACATTCTCTCTCCCACCCAGACAGGCAACTTCCACGTCTGTAACTAGGAGATAGTAAAAACTGCCGATGCTGGAGTCAGAGATAACACAGTGTGGAGCTGGAGGAACACAGCAGGTCAGGCAGCATCAGAAGAGTAGGAAAGCTGACATTTCGGGTTAGGACCCTTCTTCAGAAATGGGGGAGGGGAAGCGTGCTCTGAAATAAATAGAGAGAGGAGGGCTGGGGCTGGGGAAGATAAATGGGATGGTGACAGGTGAGTGCAGGTAGGCAGTGGTGGGGATTGGTCAGTGAGGTGGGAGGGGCAGATAGGTGGGACAGAAGATGGACAGGTTGTGTCAGGTCAAGGAGGCGGGGATGAGAGGGAGGGTTGGTCATGGGATGAGGTCGGGGGTGAGGAGATTTTGAAACTGGTGAAGTCCACATTGAGACCATTGGGTTGTAGGTTCCCAAGGCGGAATATGAAGTGCTGCTCCTCCAGTTTCCAAGTGGCATCATGTCCATCCTGGGCCTCCTCCAGTGTCACAATGACACCACCCGCAAACTGGAGGAGCAGCACCTCATATTCCGCCTTGGGAGCCAACGGCCCAATGGTCTCAATGTGGACTTTACCAGCTTCAAAATCTCCTCACCCCACCCCCGGCCTCATCCCACGACCAACCCTCCCTCTCAGCCCCGCCTCCTTGACCTGACATAACCTGTCCATCTTCTCTCCCACCTATCCGCTCCTCCCACCTCACTGACCAATCCCCACCACTGCCTACCTGCACTCACCTGTCACCATCCCACCTACCTTCCCCAGCCCCACACCTCCTCTCTCTCTTTATTTCAGAGCTCCCTTCCTCCTCCCCATTTCTGAAGAAGGGTCAGGACCCGAAACGTCAGCTTTCCTGCTCCTCTGATGCTGCCTGACCTGCTGTGTTCCTCCAGCTCCACATTGTGTTATCTCCATTTCTATACTATCTTCTTCCTCACCCATCCCTTTCTTTGTCTGCTTCTCAAATCTTCAGGGACATCATGAAGTCTTATGTTAGACATCTTAGGATGCTAAGATGCCCTTGTAGCTCATAACAACTGGCTTTCAAACATAAATAAAGTAGTTTGACGATGGCACAAGAAGAAGGGTCAGCTTATCTTTTGCTTTTGATGTCTGAATATTATCAATGAGAAATGGTTGCAGAATGAAATAAATGACTGGAAAGACATCAAGTAAAAGTTGACTTCTGTATACAATATTGGTAAATTACCTAAGCTGGATAGCGAGAAAGTCTGATTTTTATACTTCATACTTAGGTACCATGGGCCTACTCAAAGCTCATCATTGCAATTCTAGAAGGAAGGAAGTGGATTAATAATTGATTGATTATTGTCCTAAGTGAAATTGGTCACAAGACATCTAAAGCCTCAAATTTAGCATTCTCAGATTAGTGTTATAATTTCTTTTTTTTCTGTCACTCTGGATCTTAATACCCCTGCTCCCGCTGCCACTGCCACTGCACCACAAGAGCGCTCCAGGCTATCAATTCTTGGGATCGCTCAAAACTATTTTGTACCTGAAGAGGATCGGGGATCGTTTTGACCACATTAAATAGTGATTACTTTGCAAGATACGTTGCAAGTGTGAGTGAGAACACAATACCTGTCAATCTAATTCATATGATACAGAGATCAAAGCAGACCTAGGAAGCATTCACCAGAGCCATTACGACCAGGAAGTTCTTACAAATAAACCATTCACAGGATGCCAGCAATGCTGACTGTGTTTAGAAGATTTATTCTTGCTTTCATAGACTTGGCTGGTGCCACTCATTAGGAATGTCAATCACTCAGTTTGGTTTAAAAACATTCTCTTTCTTGAAGTCTCTCATTAATAATAAATACCATATGTTTAAATACATTTGCTGGCTGCAGCATATTTCTGTCCATATATTTTTTCAATGTCACATGCAATTGCTTCCTTATTAAAATAATTTCTGGAACAAAGTAGATGTTAAAGGTTATTTCTGCTGATGCATCATGTTACAGCTCATTAGCTTGCTTAATGCAGAAGCACATTAATTAATTGGTTGGTCCACATTTACAGATTAGTCCACTTGGCTGCTGAATGAATAAATTGAAATAAAAAGGTTGAACTGATTTAAATTGCTGTGACAGTGGCCCTGTCCACTTTTCACAAAGCTGATGGCATCTCTGTACCTTGACAAGAAATAAAGACATCATGATGATGTAGATAATGTTATAACTTTCGTGTCAATGGTCACTTGCTCTTGAGACTCACAGGAGAGAAGAATGGAAACTGTAAAGGAGAGCCATAATCAGTAATCTCAATATTATAATGTAAATAAAGAGCTCACAAGAGAGTTTTACTCCAGGATTTGGTAAAGCCAAAGATGCAGCAGACTCAGAACAGGAGTAGTCCAACTACGTAAAACAGTCTGAAGTGCCCAGTGCAGGCTCCCAGAACCTAGGGGTCCCGCGATAGGGCAGGCTTAATTCCATGGAAGTAGCACGGTCGATGGATCTCATCAGAAAGCATGCTGCCAGTAGTGCTCACACAAGGCATGGTGGCAGATAAGGAGACTTCAGTATCAATTTGAACTAATGCTTCAGACCAAGATTCACAAAGAAGAGGGGAAAAAGAGAAAAGACTCTGGCAGACCAGAAAAAAGAGGCCTGAAGATTTCAATGAACCAGTAGAAAGAAAAATTACAACACTTACACAGTTCAGTGGGGTACAGGAACCATTGCTGTAGCGGTTTGAGAATGCTGAAGACCCACTAAGAGGTCAGAAATGAGAACTGTGGAGGCAACAGTTCCAAAGATACAGGACAGCATCAGGGTTCTATGCAAAACAGCAAATATATCAGGTGAACACATTTGGGCTTAAAGTGATAATGTCCTCATGCAGCAGCATTTAGAAGAAGATATGACCAATTTCAAATCCATAGTCAAGGTGTTTGATCCACATTTTAGACTGAAGCAGAATCTGATGATACGACCGGCAAGACTAGACCAAAGGTTCCAGAGACAAGGAGAATCAATACAGCTATTTCACACAAACCTACGCCAGTTAGAGGGGTGCTGTGGATATGAAGCACTAAAAGATGAGCTCCTAAGAGATTGGGTCAATTTAGGTATCCGTGATGAAAAATTCAGATTTTTTTCAACTTTTAAGAGGAGCTCACACTTGTGAATGTGATTTAGTCTATTACACACGCTGAGGTTAAGGCCTAGAGCCAGACAACTATTCAAGGTAACATTGAGGCTTCCTGTAATTTAGCAGGATGGGTCGGCCCCATGATCATCTACCCTAAAGCCGATGAAAATGGCAAAAATGCTGGAGAGAAACCTCACCATTCATACAAGGATAAACAAGGCATGGTGGAAGGCAACAATGAAACACCATAAACATTGAATAGGGAAAGCTGAGTGCTGCCAAATATGGAAGAGTCAGGCACTTCAAACAGGATTGCATATTAAGAAATATCACATCACCACAGAATCAAAGATATCTCCCCATTACAGAGGCAACTTCTGAAAAAAAAAGAAAGACCACTTGCTAAGGAGAAGATCCAAGTGATCAAAAATGAATAGAAGCAAGGCAGACAAATGGTTTTAAGTGAACTCAAAGAAGTTCAACAGAGGTTCTGGACTGTCATCCTACAAGTAAAAGGGTTTAATACAGAATTTAAATGACCTATAAGGTCATTGGCTAACAGTTTGCCATGCTTGAATTCAATGGATGTTAAACGAAGAAAGCATTAAACTGCAAGGTGCAGGGACTCTGCCACACTCCAATGGTAAGAGATCAATGATACTCTGAACATCTTGATCAACTAAAACACATGGTTTTTAAACAGGATGCCTGCATAAAATTAGATCTTTGAGTGAGAGTGGTTGCACCAAGAGAGGAAGAAAATGGCAAGGAATTTTATGAAGAATTCCCAGGACTCATCAGAGTCTCAAGAAAGCTCAAGCAAAAGGGCAGTATTGCCGTGCAGAAGAATACCAACTCAATGGGTTTTTACATTCCCTGAGGAGACCCATAAGTGGATATTAATCATCCACCATGGGGTATCATTTGCCACTGCTAAAATCTCAGTGGAGGTGGATAGGTAAAAGGCATGGTCCCCAAATCATCCTAACTGATTTTTCACTCCCCCCAACACTCCCAACCTCCATAATCCCTTTCAATTATGTAGTAGGTTTCTAGCTATTTCCTTCTTCACCCTTGAGCATTATCCAAAAGGCGGACCATCCATGCTGGGTGCTTGCTTTGTTTCTGCCTCAAGACAGTCCTGGAAAATTAGGTGCTCCTGTTTCTGCTGAGATAGTAAGAACTGCCGATGCTGGAGTTAGAGATAACACAATGTGGAGCTGGAGGAACACAGCAGACCAAGCAGCATCAGAGGGGCAGGAAAGCTGACTTTTCAGGTTTGGATCCTTCTCCAGAAAATTTTATGAAGAGTGGTCCCGACCCAAAACACCAGCTTTCCTGCTCCTTTGATCTGCCTGGCTTGCTGTGTTCCTGTTTCTGTTGGATACGGATCTCACAGTACACCAGACTCATAGCTGAAACGTAGTCTGTAAAATAGAGCCAGTGATCTGTCTTGTTGACATTGAAGATTCATCAGTAATGTCTTTTTGAAAACAGATACGTCCTTTGAATAAAAAGCATCAGTGGACTTGCATACAATTCCATTAAGTTCAAATTTTAGACATTGTGGTTGGATTGTGCTCTTTCACTTGAGACTGTCATTGTGATGCAGAACTGTGCTGTAGCTTGGTTGTCATAGCTATACTTACACCATTTATCTAAAATACTCTTCAGCTGGCTGCTTGAGGCAAAGTAATTCTTACCTTTTTATAAAAGTCTATATCCACTTCAACACAAAAGAGCTCGTGAAATTGTGCTTACTTTCTGTTGCAAATTCATCTGTACCCTCCCAAAAACAAAGATAAATAAAGATCCTTTCAGAGATAGTAGGAACTGCAGATGCTGGAACATCTGAGGTAACAAGGTGTAGAGCTGGATGAACACAGCAGGCCAAGCAGCATCAGAGGAGCAGGAAAGCTGACGTTTCGGGCCTAGATCCTTCTTCAGAAATGGGGGAGGGGAAGGGGGTTCTGAAATAAATAGGGAGAGAGGGGGAGACAGATGGATAAAGGAGAAGATAGGTGGAGAGGAGACAGCCAGGTCAAAGAGGCGGGAGTGGATCCAGTAAAGGTGAGTGTAGGTGGGGAGTTAGGGAGGAGATAGGTCAGTCCAGGGAGGACGGACAGGTCAAGGGGGCGGGATGAGGTTAGTAGGTAGGAGGTGGGGGTGGGGCTTGAGGTGGGAGGAGGGATAGGTGGGAGGAAGGATAGGTTAGGGAGGTGGGGACAAGCTGGGCTGGTTTTGGGATGCGGTAGGGGGAGGGGAGTTTTTGAAGCTTGTGAAGTCCACATTGATACCATTGGGCTGCAGGGTTTTCAAGCGAAATATGAGGTGCTGTTCCTGCAACCTTCGGGTGGCATCGTTGTGGCACTGCAGGAGGCCCAGGATGGACATGTTGTCTAAGGAATGGGAGGGGGAGTTGAAATGGTTCGCGACTGGGAGGTGCAGTTGTTTAGTGCGAACCGAGCGTAGGTGTGCTGCAAGCAGTCCCCAAGCCTCCGCTTGGTTTCCCCGATGTAGAGGAGGCCACATCTGGAACAGCGGATACAGTATACAGTATACAGACAGAGGTCCAGGAAGGAGAGAGAGGTATTGGAAATGGTCCAGGTGAACTTAAGGTTGGGGTGGAAGGTGTTAGTAAAGTGGATGAACTGTTCGAGCTCCATGTGGGAGCACAAGGCGGCGCCGATACAGTCATCGATGTAACGGAGGAAGAGGTGGGGGATAGGGCCAGTGTAACTTCAGAAGAGGGATTGTTCCACGTATCTTACAAAGAGGCAGGCATAGCTTGGGCCCATGCAGGTATCCATGGCCACCCTCTTTGTCTGTAGGAAGTGGGTGGAATTGAAAGAGAAGTTGTTGAGGGTGAGGACGAGTTCAGCGAAGCGGATGAGGGTGTCAGTGGAGGGGGACTGGTCGGGCCTGCGGGACAGGAAGAAGCGGAGGGCCTTTAGGCCATCTGTATGGGGAATGCAGGTGTATAGGGACTGGATGTCCATGGTAAAGATGAAGTGTTGGGGACCAGGGAATGGGAAGTTTTGGAGGAGGTGGAAGGCGTGGGTGGTGTCACGGACGTAAGTGGGGAATTGCTGGACCAAGGGGGAGAAAATGGAGTCGAGAATAAGTAGAGATAAGTTCGGTGGGGCAGGAGCAGGCGGAGACAATGGGTGGACTAGGGCAGTCAGGTTTGTGGATTTTGGGAAGGAGATAGAAGCGGGCGGTGCGGGGTTGGGGAACGATGAGGTTGGAGGCTGTGGATGGGTGGTCACCTGAAGTGATGAGGTTGTGGATGGTTTGGGAGATGATGGTTTGGTGCTCGGGGGTGGAGTCATGATCAAGGGGGCGGTAGAAGGAGGTGTCAGAGAGCTGGCGTCCGGTCTCGGCGATGTAGAGGTCAGTGCGCCATACTACAACTGCACCTCTCTTGTCCGCGGGTTTTATGATGAGGTTGGGATTGGAGCGGAGGGAGCGGAGGGCTGCACGTTCTGTGGGGGAGAAGTTGGAGTGGGTGAGGGGGTGGAGAGGTTGAGGCAATTGATGTCTTGACGGCAGTTGGAGATGAAGAGGTCGAGGGAGGGTAGGAGGCCTTGGGGTGGTGTCCAGGAGGAGGGGGTGTGTTGGAGGCAGGAGAAGGGGTCAGTAGAGGGAGGGTTAGGCTCATGGTTAAAGAAGTAAGCGCAGAGGCGGAGGCGGAGATGGCGGAAAAACTGTTCAACGTCCAACCGTGAGCGGTATTTGTTGATGTTAGGGTGGAGGGGGACAAAGGTGAGTCTTTTACTGAGGACTGACCGTTCGTCCTCAGTAAATAAAGATCCTTCTGTTCAACAGCTTTTTAGCTGATCTATTCCTTTCACAGAAAGTTTGCGCTCATTTGTTGAAATTAATTTTTATTGTGTGCTCTTTCCGCAAGCAAATAATTCACCCATTACCTCAGCCTCGCTTTTCAGACATAACAAAAGTCCTTTCTGGTCTGTGTGAAGACTGTTGTTGGCTAATCAAGGATAACACTTATTTCATAATCTTAGCCATGAAATACTCTGCCAATTGTCATAAATTCTTCTTATCTGAGGATAAAACTCCGCGTTGAGCATGTTTTGTTGGAAACATTCTTCCCACACCGGTGTAAATATGTTGGTATGCTGTTTTACCCACAATCAGGAAGTTCTGCATCAACTTGTGATCTATATTGTGATCCCTGGTGAGATGAATGGAATCATTGTGAATGCAAGACACCCAAAACCTCCATTTGTTTTAATAAGGAAGAGAGAAGACAGATAAACACTGCAATGAGTTTTAAAAAAAATTTAATATGTTTAATATCAGACCTCAGGTAATGTTGCGCTTGGATTTACAAATGAGGAAACAAAAACAGAAATTACTGGAAAAGCTCAGCAGGTCTGGCAGCATCTGTGGAGAGAAATCAGAGTTAATGTTTCAGGTTGAGCGACCCTTCCTCAAAACTGGTTGTAGCTAAGAAAATGTCGGTTTATATGCAGAAAATAGGGTGAGGGGATGGGTAAGGAGTAAGTGACAGGTGGGAATAGAGTCTAAAGAATGAGGAGAGCAGTTGGACAGACAAAGGAGTGAATAACAATTTGTCTAGGCTATTAATGGAGACTGTTAGAGGCTAACAATAGGTGGTGTGTAACAGCAGACGATGTGATAACAAGGCATGGTATATGGGGATTCGGGTAAGGACATGGGAGAGCTCAAGCCTCAAAGGTATTAAACTCAATATTGAGTCCGGAGGGCTGCAGGGTCCCCAAGGAGAAAATGAGGTGCTGTTCTTCCAGACTGCGCTGATTTTTGCTTAATCATTGCAGCAAGCCTGAGACGGAAATGCTGGCCAGGGAATAGGGTGGTGTGTTGAAGTGGAAGGCAACTGGAAGTTCATGGTCTTTTTTTGAACTGAATGCAAGTGTTCTGCAAAGCAGTCACCCAGTCTATGCTTTGTTTCCCCAATGTAGAGAAGACCACACGTGAACAGTGAATGCAGTAGACTAGATTGTGTGAGGTGCAGGTAAATCGTTGCTTCACCTGGAAGGTGTATTGGGCCCTTGGAAATTGGATACTAACACGTTTCCTAGCTACCATCAGTTCTGAGGAAGGATCACTCAACCTGAAACATTCACTCTGATTTTTCTCCACAGCTGCTGCCAGATCAGCTGAGCTTTTCAAGCAATTTTTATTTTTGTCTCTGATTTATAGCATCTACACCAGGTGTACCAGCAAACATACACTGTCTGTGCTTGCACAACTGGTCAATCGGCATTAGGAGCTGTGAAAGTAAAATGCAGATCCTGGAAAACTTCAAAGGAAGTATTTCAAGACCAATGAAATTACTTCCAGGCAAGTTGGAGTTGGTCATTGATCAGAGGCCAGAGGTAGACTGTTCTTGGAGAGAGTGGCTGCCACGTTGGAAGAGCTGAGTGTATACAGAGGAGCAACAGAGCAGCATGTGTTAAAGGTGCTGCAAGATTACTTATTAAATACTGTAATTTTCATTCGGTTTTTGGCTTTGCAAGTATATACACTGCAATTTTAAAACATGGACTTATGTTGTGCTTAGGTTTTTATTTTTTTGAATGAAAAGGTCAAATCTCAGTTTTTTCCGTATTTTTTTCATTTGCTCATTGAAGGAGCTAATTCTTATTGAGGTCTGGTGCCTGGTATCGGTATTCCATGAACTGAAGCAGAGGTGTTTTTATTAATGCATGGAATTCCGGCATCGCTGACTGGGCAAGTATTTATCGCCCGTCCCTAGTTACCCTTGAGAAGCTGGTGAAGAGTTGTCTGCTTGAACTATTACAATTCACTGTAATGATGTTAGGGGAGGATTCCAAGACTTTGATGCAGTGACACTGAAGAAACAGCAATATATTTGCAGGTCAGCATAGAGACTGGTTTGGAGGGGAAGTTGCAGGAGATGGTGTTCCCAAGAATCTGCTGCTCTCATCCTTTGAGATGGTAATGGTTGTGAATTTGGAAGGTGCTGTCTTCGAAGCGTTGGTGAATTTCTGTAATGTATCTCGTAGATAGTATACACTCCTGCTATTGAGTATTGGGGGTGGAGGGAGTGGATGCTTGTGGATGTGGTGCCAGTCAAGTGGGCTGCTTTCTCCTGGATAGTATCAAGCTTTTTGAGCTTTATTGGAGCTGTACTCATCCAGGCATGTAGGGAGTATTCCATCACCCTCCTGGCTTGTGCCTTTCAGATGGTGAGCAGACTCGGGGGATGAGTTACTTCCTGAGAATTTCTCACCTCTGATCTGCTCTTGTAGATGCTGTATTTATATGGCTAGTCCACCTCAGTTTCTGCTCAATGGTAATCCCTAAGATGTTGTTAGTGGGAGCTTCATTGATGGCAATGCCACTGAATATCTTGGGTCAGTGGTTAGATTACCTCTTATTGGAGATGGTCATTACCTGGCACTTGTGTGCCCTGAATGTTACTTACCATTTGTCAGCAGCAACCCTCTATATTGTCCAAGTCTTGCTGCATTTGGACATGGAATGCTTCAGAATCTGAAATGTTACGAAATGTAGTAAAATCATTGGCGAACATCCTCTCTTCTGATAATACATTGGAGGGAAGGTCATTGATGAAGCATCTGAAAATGACTGAGCCTAGGGCATTACCCTGAGGAACTCCTGCAGCAATGGCCTGGAGCTGAGATGACTGAACTCCAACCTCCTATAACCATGTTTCTTTTTGCCAGGTATGATTCCAACCAGCAGAGAGCTTTCTCATTGATTCAAGTTTCAGGGTCCTTGATGTCTGGTCAAATGCAGCATTTACTGTCACAGCTGAAGAAAAAGAAGCTTCTATTCCTTACACAGGTCTAGGTAAACTTCAGAATTTTAGTAGAAGAATGTTGAATATCATGGAATTTGAAGGTGGGTTTATGTTAGGGTCTAGTGTTTTGGGAAAATTGAAAATTCGGAACATGCTCCCCAATGGTTGTGGAACAGGGGTTCTTGGGATAGTACCTCTTTTAAAATGTGTCATGAGATTATTAAATCCCAGCTCGAGGAATGAGAGGTAGAGAGCATATAGATCACTGTACCTATCGCAGCATTCAGGAAATGCCCTTTGGTCTCTCTGCATTTTCCTCACTTTCTTCTCACTGTTCTTTCCCTTAGTGTTTCTTGCAACACCACATTGCAGTTTTCAGTAAAAGCAATATTTATTTATATTGGCAAGACAAAACATAACTACTGTTTATGCTGGAAATCTGAAATAAAAAGAGAAAATTCCAGAGGTACTCTACAGGTCCGGCAGCATCTACAAAAACAGAAGAGTGACACTGGACTTTGACGCCATTGTAAAGAGCATTGTTTACATTATATCAAAGGGCATGAAAAAGAGGACACACGTTTGATATTTTCATGTTTGATTATTTTCTGCAGCGTCTTGTAATGTTGGTATAATCATAGTAAATGTTTTATCTTTATTTTACCAAAATACATTTTTATTACAATTCTACATTTCACAAATATACATAGCAGTTGCCCACAGTAGAATTTCCAAACTGAGATGTGGACTTCTGGTCAAAATATTTGTCAATCCTTGGGTTATGGCATGTTGTAAAAGGCCTGGGTACCAACCATTATGGTGAACGTAGAACGGTGACACCAATATTTCTTACATTAATCTCGGGGCTATCTGTCGGTCTGTATTGAAGGATAAACCACAAATAAGTTTTTGCATAAAATGCACTTGTCTTAGGCATCAGGATGCAGTTTTTTACATCTCAGTAACTATATACAGATTACATTAAGTCTTAGACATTTTAACCATTACTAACAACAGGTGTGTAATGACATGCAAATTTCCATGTGGAAACTAGGCCAGATGCCTGTTTGCCTCCATTAACTATTCCCCCTCCCAACCTGATCATTAGCAACTCCTTTATCTGTTCAACTGTCTTTCTCTCTCTTTGGGCTCTATCCTATCGTTTACTCCCTACCCCACCCACCTCCCTATTTTCTGCATATAAACTGACGTTTTCCCAGTCACCATCAGTTCTGAGGAAGGGTCACCGGGACCCAAAACGTTAGCTCTGTTTTCTCCTTCACAGATGCTGCCAGACCTGCTGAGCTTTTCCAGCAACTTTGTTTTTGTTACTGTTTGCCTGAACTGTTTCCAACTGCCCATCCTGCTGCTCTATCCAGTGGCTGTCTTCCATACGCTGCCCTGTCAGTACCAGTTCCATTAAGACTTCAGTAGTGATCTCAACTGGACTGTATTGCTTAAATGTAACAGCAATATTTGGTTGCTGTCTCAAGACTTGCTGAGAGCTACCCTCTGAGGATTCTTCAGTGGTATCAGAGATGGAAAACATTTCCTTTGGTTCAGCACTGCTGCCACACTGCGGCAGGGACCTGGATTTGATTCTACTCTCGGGCAACTGTCTATGTGGAGTTTGCACATTGTCCCCGTGTCTGCATGGATTTCCTCTGGGTGCCCCAGTTTCCTCCCACAGTTGAGAGATGTGCAGGTTAGGTGGACTGGCCACGCTAAATTGCCCATAATGTCCAGGCGTCTGCAGGCTAGGTAGGTTAGCAATGGGAAATGCATGGTGATAGGGTAGGGGGGGTAGTTCTGGGGGGATGCTCTACAGAGGATTGGTGTGCACTTGATGGGCTGAATGGCCTGCTTCCACACTATAGGTATTCTATGATTGTTTGAAATTGGTGGCTTCTTCCATGGTTCAAATTTCTATTTAAACTTAGTCATGTGGTTGACTCTGAACTGCCCTCTGGGCAATTAAGGATAGACAATAAATGCTGCCTGGCCAGCAATGTCCTCCTCACATTAATGAATAAAGAAAAAAAAATCTTGGAAAGTCTGTAAAGTTTTCCACTGGTTGTTTCCCTCAATCGCTCGACAGCAGCTTTCTGATGGATGTTCAGGGCAAAACATGCTTCTTCACTCAGAGTGAAAATGTTTTTGGTTCTAGACATAAAGACATTCTCAAATATTCAATAAGCTTTATGCTGTAGTGAGACTCGTAATATTCCTTTAATTTTAGAGGTATTTCTATCTGCACTACATAACTCCAGATTGGCAGGTTGTATCCTCATGAATTTTAACCGAGGCTTATGATTTGATAAGACAGAGTCATTCACCATTGTAAACAAGCTTAAGTTTGAGTTAGTTGTCCATTGACATAAGTGAACTCATGTCCAGTTGTGATGGATCTCCTAATTCTCCTCGGAATGCCTCAGGTACTTTGTTCAAAGAAGGTATATCTTCAAATACAGGTATCTCTTCTAATGCAGGTAGACAATCTATTGTAGAGAGGCGTTTGTGTGTGCAACCACTAGTGCTTTTGCTGTACTTAAACTGCTGCAAACCCCTGTATGTGCTTTGAAAGTGACTTTTTTCTTTAATAAATGTAACACACTTCTGTCATAGCCAGACACTGCTTTTGTCTATGGGGATTTTTCGTTCTACAGTGTTAACATTGAATTTAATCGCTTAGCATTTCATACTTTGCCTACTTTTTGGTTGACTTGTCTTGTGTCTGGTGGAGTTTAAGCTTTATGAAGCCAAGGGGTTCTGGTGATTTACTTTCATAGAGTCACTACGATGTAGAAGCAGGCCGTTCAGCCCATCGAGTCCACCCTGACCCCACCCTCTCACCCTGCATTTCCTAGCCTGCACATCCTAGGACACTACGGGACAATTTAGCATGGCCCATCCACCTAACTTGCACATCTTTGGACTGTGAGAGGGAACTGGAGCAACCAGAGGAAATCCACACAGACACAGGGAGCATGTGCAAACTCCACACAGACACTCACCCGAGGGTGGAATCGAGGGTCCCTGGTGCTGTGAGGCAGCAATGCTAATCACTGAGTCATTATGCCATGCGTTTGATAAGGTTGATCTTCCCCTTTCAGGAGTTGATTTTCTAGGTCTTTGTTTCCTAGGTGATTTGGATTGATTTTTCCAATCTTAAATCCTGTTTTGACTGTAAAAGATCTGATAATGATGGATCAAAAATTCCACCAACAATGTTGGATACTATGTATCCTGATTTCAAGGCTCCATATTCACAGATTTCAACAAATTTGTTGAAGTAATTCATAAAATTTCTACAGATTCCACTGGAAGTTGATCTGTTCTGCTGCATCTTGCCTGTTTGAGAAATCCATTTGTTCTTAAATTGAAAGTAATTGTCGAAAGCTGTTATAACATCAGCAAAAGTATCCGTATCTTGTTTAATTTTTTTGGTGAAATTAAAAAATTAACTGACTTCAGAAGATTAGTTGCTGGACCTGAAACGTTAACTCTGCTTTCTCTCCACAACTGCTGCCAGGCCTGCTGAGTTTCGCCAGCAATTTCTGTTTTTGTTTCTGATTTCCAGCATCTGCAGTTTTTCGGTTTTATACATAAATGGATCTTTTCAGATTGATGCGATTTGTGGGATCCTACATTGGACTCAAAACGTTAACTCTGTTTTCTCTCCATAGATGTTGCCAGAACTGCTAAGTTTTCCAGCAATATCTGTTTTTGTTCCATTTATGCATACTCTATTTTCTGCCAGCCAGCCAATCCTCTATCAATGCCAGTAAGTTAGCCCTGAAACCATGATCTCCTAGGAACATTGTCAAATGCCTTCAGGAAGTTCAAATGCAGTCCATCAGTGTCTCCCCTTAATCTCACAATGCCCATTATACCTTCAAAGAATTCTAATAAATCGGTTAAACGCTATCTCCTTTTCATAGAGCCATTCAGACTCTTCTTGATTTCTTGAGATTTTTCCAAGTGTCCAGTTATTAACTTCTTTGTGACCAATACTAACACTTTCCACAAGACACACTTCAAGTTAATTGGCCTATAGTTTCCTGTTTTCTCCCTCCCTTCCTTCTTGAATAGAGCTGCTATATTTGCTACTTTTCAGTCTAATGGAACCATTCCAGAATCCAATAAATTTTGTAAAATTAATATCAATGCATTTTCCATCTCATTAACAGCCTCATTTGAGATCCTAAGATTAAGTCCATTAGGATCCAGAGAACAGTGGCGCACAGCTCCATTTTCTTTTCATTACTGCAAACCTAGTAATTATAATTTATCAAGTTCCCCTCTTCCTTCAACCCCCTAATTACAGATATTACTGGGTTTTGTTTTGTATTCTCTACAGTGAAAACAGAAATATGACATTTATCATTGTGTACACCATTTCTGTATTATCAACTTTTAGATCTTTATTCTCATCCTCTATAGAACTAACATTGTAATTTCCGTACTCGGGTTTCCACCAGCCTATGGCTGACTAAAATGTGTTTAAAGCTTCTGCCTCTGATTGACTCATTGCTTCTGCCTTAAAGCTTGATTTGTTTAAAATAACTCACTTTTATGCTGAATTTTCTGTTCCATTCTCTTCGGATTCTTCTGCACTTTTTTCACTGTTGGCCGCTTCAGAACTTTACACAAATGTCCACTACTGCCAGCATGTTAGAGTGGTGCTGTGAGATGATGCCTTGTTATCAACCATTTGTGGCTGGGGTAAAATAGCTGCTGCCTATGCTAATCAAGGGCCTTTCTAGTCGTCCGTGGTGAAGGATGATCAATGAATGACTCTCAGTAGAAGAGGTTCTTGTTTTAGATAACAGGGCGCACTACATTACATCTTATAATTATACACCAGATACATTAACAATCCAGCATATTTAGTGTAACCAGACAAATAGGCAAGTGATGTACATCACCTTGAGGAGACTAAGCCAGACTTCAATTGCTGTGTTCCTGAACTGTCTCCAAATGCTCCAATCTACCTGATGCTCCACCCACAGGTTGCATTCTATATCCGAGTTGGCAGAGCTTCAGTTTAGCTCAGATTAACCCTTTCATTTCCACTAGCTTAAAAACAACACCTATAATTAATATTTGTATGACTTGCAAACTGGCACTGGATTCTGAAATGAAAATAGAAAATTGCTGGAAATGCTGCAGCACCCATGGAGAGAGAAACATTAGAAATCAGGGCTGTGTTGTTTGCAGGGCCAAAACCTCACTTATGGAGTAAAAGTGGCTGGTTGGAGGTAGAATTTCTAAAGGAAAATGGATAGTCCAAAATTGATTTAACAACTAAAAGGAAATCGCAGGGTGTGGGCACAAGGTATGATCAGCTGCAGGTTTTGAGGAAAAAGACAAGCAGAATTCCTGAGGTTAAGGAAGAATGGCGGGATTAAGGAGGTATGGGAATTCAGGGCTGGGAGCTCAAAAGGAGCTCCACGAAGGAAAAGGGAAAGCAAAAAGGTTTAAATAAAATTGATATTGTGCAATTGTGTAAAATGTATGTGTAATAAGAAGTTAGAATATGCTATTTATGAAAGATATAGATGTCTTGCTAGTATAGAAAGCCACTTCCCTAGGGAAGGAAACACATGGTGGGAGGCCCGAGGTAGGAGTGGTTGAAAAGCTGCAAGCAGTCAACCATCGATTCACACGACCCAAATGACAGGTGTCGTTCATGAAATAATCAGCGGGGCTTCACATGAAGATGATTACTGACACTCCAGTATTGATTTTCAAATATTGTGAATGAATGAGATGCTGTCTGTATGATTGGACACAGTAGGGCATAACTGGCTCACGTTGTGCAATGAATATAAAGTTCTTTCCCTCACTCATTGATGAAAATAAAACAGCTGTCGTTATACCCCGATCATGACCATTTTGTACAGTTGTATTTTTGGGTCTGTTTGGTCAAAATATTGCATAAACAGGAATAGCACTGATTATGATTTCCAGAGGACTTTGCTGTCCCGTAGGTCCCATTTACTACAGTTGCTCATGTGTGGTACCCCCAGGAATAGGTTTTGCTGCCAAACTGGAGATGGTGCCATTTTCTGAAAAATACATCCATCCATGATGAATATCACGGCAGGCATCATAAATGTCCACCTTTGCACTTTGTAGTGATTGGGACCAGGTGGACCTCATTGACTGTAAGGTTTTTGATTGGGGTTATTAAAACGGGCCAATCAGGAAAACCTTGGCTGCCCAATATAACCAGGAAACTAGAATCTTTTCCGTTGAGGACTGACTCCAAGCTGGCTGGCTACAGCCAATGTACCGTGCCCTAGTAAATAAAGGGTGACTTGGACTCTGTGCAGTTGTTTCACAATAGTACTCACTCCAATCCTCATTTGACTCAAGTGCTATCTTTGCAGATTATGCATCCAGAAACTGACTCATTGTAGGCACCCTCAAAAGTACGCTGATACAGACAATAGTGACTAACTTCTTCTTTCTAACATTTTAGCAAAATAACACTGAGTTCACAGGCTGAGAAAGTAGAGTTCACAGAGAATTTCTCATCTATATGCCGCCCCTTGGCAACATCATCTGAAAGCACAGCTTCAGTTTTCACACAAATGTTGACACCAGGCTGTACCTCACCAGTACCTCTCTCAACTCCCCCACTGTTGCTAAATTATCATGCTGCTTATCCAACATGTAGCACTGGATGAGCAGCGATTTCTGGCAGCTAAATATCAGGAACACCAACACTACTGTGTTCAGTTCCTGCTACAAACTCCAGTCCCTAGTCACTGAGTCCTTTCCTCTTCCTGGCAACTGTCTGAGGTTGGGTGACATCATTCAACATCCCAGTATCATACTTGGCTCTGAATTGAGCTCACAATCATATATCTGCATTTTTCATTCATGCAATCTTCTCCAACTCAGTCATTGCCTGTTGAGCTGCTAGTGAAACCATGACCTTAGGCTTTGTTATCAGTAGACTCAGGCAACATGGTAGCTCAGTGGTTAGTACTGCTGCCTCGCAGTGCCAGGGAACTGGGTTCGATTCTGGCATTGGGTAACTGCCTGCATGAGGTGTGTACATTCTCCCCATGTCCGCGTGGGTTTCCGCTGAGTGCCCTGTTTTCTTCCCACAGTCCAAAGATGTCCATGTTTGGTGGATTGATCATGACAAGTTGCCACGTAGTGTCCAGGGATGTGCAGGTTAGGTGGGTTAGCCTTGGGAAATGCAGGGTTTCAGGGATAAGGTAGGGGGCTGCGTTTGGGTGGGATGTTCTCCGGAGGGTGAGTGATGATCAATGGGCTAAAAGACCTCTTTCCACACTGTAGGGGTTCTATGATTCCATCATACTCCAGGTTGGACTCATATTCTGCCCTCCATACACTAGAGGTCATCCAAAACTCTCCTGTCCGTCTTCTTACTTGCGTCAAATACCATTCACCCATCATCACTGTGCTTGAAGTTATATTGGCTCCTAGTACCTCAATTTTAGATTTGTCATCCTCATTTTCAAATCCCTCCATGGCTTCGCTCCTTCCCCTGTCTATAATCTGCTCTAGCCCAACAAGGCTCTGAAATCTCTACCACAATTATGGCATTGTGAATGTCTCTGATTTTAATTACTCCACCAGTGGTGACCATGTCTACAGTTGTCTCAACCGTCAAGCTCTGGAATTCCCTTCTGAAACCAATCAACTGCTCCACTTCTTGTTCATTCAATAAGGAACTGCTTTAAACCCACATCTTTGACAAAGACTTTTGACCATGACATTGACATGTATGGTTCAGTTTCAAATTCTTCTTCATACTGATCCTGTGAAGCACCTTGGAACATTGACTACATGAAGAGTGCTGTATAAATGCTCATTGCTGTAGTGCTATCAATAAAGCAGTATTTAAAGGGGATTCTTCCAAGATGCTCAAAGATCTTGAACCCAGGCACAGATTTTAGGGATAACAGCATTGTAATGTCCAACACAGGGGCTGGAATCCAAAGGCACTAGTGATATATTAAATCAGTTTATGAGTTTGTATATCCAGACAGTCATGTATCACAAGAAATAATTGGTAGCCCTGTTGAGATAAGGGATACATCTTTGATTCAGTTATCTAGGGAAGGAGAGATAAGATGAATTGTCGTTACCTAGGTGACTGTCACCATATTTGATGAAAAGTTTAAAGTCATGCAATTGAAGTGCTGTCCAGGAAGGTCAGGGTCCAGCTACGGCCTTATTGAAAATAGCACATGGAGCCACGGTTTTCTCAAGGCCTGTAACAAAGGTAGGTGCGTTCTTGAAGAGGTATAAGGGTTAGTGTATTCTATTCGGCCTGCACGCAGCAGAAATCTACCACAGGGATCAGATTTCGACAAGAGGATGTTTCATCCAATGGCTGGCTACTTGCAAGTGTTTGATGGCTAGTCACTTTTTTTTCAGTACAATGTGTTTTACT
This sequence comes from Rhincodon typus, assembly GCF_021869965.1. Taxonomy (NCBI): domain Eukaryota; kingdom Metazoa; phylum Chordata; class Chondrichthyes; order Orectolobiformes; family Rhincodontidae; genus Rhincodon; species Rhincodon typus. The sequence goes on along the minus strand of NC_063351.1, from coordinate 19,716,729 downwards.
TGGAGCTGATGTACTTGGTCACCACCTTTGTCACCTCCAACATAGCATGCTTACTGTTATCAACGGATCCATTCAAGACAATGCAGAAGTTTAATCTTGCAGTTCTTAACAATACATTAACATTACAGCAGCCAGTCTAGTAGCTGGTTCAAAGCTCCCAGCTGGGGCTCTTTTTATGTTCGATCATGGGATATGTGTATCATTGGTTAAGCTAGTATTTATTGGCCATCCTATCCCATTCAGAAGTTACACGCTCAAATACCACTCCAGACACCACTCAGTACTAAAGGAAAATGAAATTATTAGTAGTAACGTCTTTTTGAAGAGGTATTAAACCACAGCCTACCTACTAGTTTCAGGTGAATATAAAGAATCTCTCATAGATCCCATATTTTGAAGAAATGCAGGGCAGTTCTCCATGGAGTCTTAGCCAATAATTATCCGGCTTTCAGAGATTATCATACCATTATCTCACTGTTGTTTGCTGCATTTTGTTGTGTGCAAATTAGCTGATGTGTTGCCTACATTATAATAATGACTAGGCTTTGCAAATGCACTTCATTGGCTATAAAGCACCTTGGGACATCTTATAAATTTCATCCTCTGGCTGTGTAAGTTAGAGTCTTTCTTTCCTATTTTGCTTCAACCCATGGCAGGGACGGAGTGAGGAGCCGAGTCCCACGGCAGGGACCGAGCCTCACTGCAAGGATAGGGCGAGGAGCCGAGTCCCACGGCAGGGACACAGCGAGGGGCCGAGCCCCACTGCAGGGACGGAGCGAGGAGCCGAGTGCTGTGGTGGAGCGAGCAGGCTGGATCCCGCAGCGGCAGCTGTCAGACTGTGTTAAGTCCCAGAATGGTAGCGGAGTGAGTCCTCGATGAAGGCCAGCATGCGGAGGCAGCGTGGTCTTGTGTACTGGGTCTAGTGGGCATGGACTCATGTTGGATAGGACCTGGAACTTAACTACTTTATCGTAACTTTTTATTATCGTTCTGGATGATAATGCTTACCTTTTTTTTTACTCTGAAACAACACTTGAAGCATCTGTACCTCGGTACTCTGTACCTAAAATGGCACCGAGAAGCAACATTACGAACTTTTCACTGCACTCTTTCGAGTTTGTGACAGTACAGGCTAATTTGAATGCTAGTGGTACTATCGCTGGACTGTTAATCCACAGACACAGTAATGTTATGGGGACCCAGGTTCAAATCCCACCATGGCAGATGGTGAAGTTTGAATTCAATAAAAAGTCTACAATGAAGAGTCTAACCATGAATCCATTATCAATTGGTGGGGAAAATCCCATCTGGTTCACTAATGTCCTTTAGGGAAGGAAACTGCCATCCTTACCTCGTCCGGGCAATATGTAACTCCAGACCTACAGCAATCTGGTTGACCCTTAACTGTCCTCTGAGATGGGTTTATATGCTGGCCTAGCCAGTGATGCCCTCATCCCATGAATGCCCCTTTTAATTCAATCAGGTCCCACAGTTAAATTCAGAAGGGTCTAGGCCCGAAACGTCAGCCTCTCTGCTCCTATGATGCTGCTTGGCCTGCTGTGTTCATCCAGCCCTGCACCTTGTTGTCTCGGATTCTCCAGCATCTGCAGTTCCTACTATCTCTGGAACCTACTTTCCACCAGTCTCCCTCCATTGTGAGACCCCTCATCATCCTGCAAATGTCTGGGTTATAGTTTTCAGAAAATGCTGTTGGATCATAAAACAATATCACAGCACAATAAGACCAACACACAAATTGTTTGATGGCATTCAGTTCCTTAGCACATTCACAGAGACGTCTGCACACATATATATGTTTACACCAATACTGGATGCACTTTGAGAGATTGAGTGCAGGCATAGACACTTTTCACACGAGCAAGAATTTGCACAGGAGGAGACATATTCGGAGAAAATAAATGCTATCACTAATTGCAACAACATGGTATTTATCCTAGTTCTGCAAATATGAAACGGTAACCTCAGAAAATAATCATAAGCCTGTGCTGTTGATGCGCAGTCAGACTGAACTGAATCATCTTTGTTGTTGCTGAAGCGAAAGTATCTTCAACTATTCTTGCAAGTCACAACCACCGTGCGAATAACTTTTTAACTTCATGGAAGTCACCATTGATAGTAAATCAGCATCAATTAATAATGGGTAATGAAGCACTGTCATAATGCTAATGTGAATAAGTTGCATTTACACATTGACATACCCTCACTTAGAAAATGCTGTAAACAGCAGCAGATGCTGTTAATCTTTATTCCCAATTTACTGAAACCTTTAATACCAACCTCCATGGTGTTGGCATTAGAAAATGTAATTTATTTATCTATTTTATTAAGTTGGATTATGTAAGTAAAATACTTGTCATCTGCCAATGGCAGCAAAATGTATGCTGATCCACGCCAAGAGCTTTGGCACTTCTGATGAGCCAGAAGAGGAAAAGAATAAACACTCATCCCCTTGAAAGCATAAGGAGAAAAAGAAGGAAAATTGACTGATCAATGTGTAATATGACCAGCAACTTTCTCCAACCGTCAAGAAAATATCCTACCCGTTGAGTGACTTAAACACATAATCATCAAATTCATACAAACTAGCCAAAGGTTCAAAAGATAGTTATTACAATTTTGAACATATCATCAAGAAACAAAACAAGAATATTATTATGATGTCTGGAAAATAGTTGCAGCACCTAATGCCAGAATCAATCTTTTCAGTTGACTGCAGTGTCACTTACAAAAAAATTACCTGACATTGTCCCATTGCTGTGCGCAAATTAATATTTCCTGTATTTACAACAGGGACTGCACTTCAAAATGACTTTATTGGCTCTAAAGTGCTTTGGGACATCCTGGCCCATGAGAGGTGCAGTATTGTTGCCAGTCTTTTTTTCAACTGTGACATATCTGCTTGGAGGAAATTTCAGTCAGTGTCTCTCCATTTCAACTGACAAGGAGATTTCAATAGGAGGGAAATTTTCCGCTAATTGCTCAGGCCAGCATATTATTCCAGGCCAGACTGATATACTATTCAAACAATGGTCAATGGGACGTAACAAGCTTTTTATCCCTCAGTACCTGACGAAGTCCCATAGTATAGCTCATAACAGGTCACATTCAAATATTAAGTTCATGTGAAACAGCATTAGAAAATGGGATAATAATTGGATGAGGCAGCATAGGTTTAATAAGGTAGAGATAATGCATGGCCAGTTCTGTGTCAAAGTTATGAACAGGAAATATAATGTCTTGAAGAGGAAGTAAAAATTCTCATTTTGCCGCAGTAGCAGTTTACTGCAGAGAGTAGCTCAGAAATTACTCAGCTGCATGTAAGTTGATTCCACTATTTTAAAGCTGGTACTGTCACTTAGTATGAACTGACACTGCATTGAATACTTGAAGAGGAGATCTTAATTCCCATACTAGGGCAGAGGAGAATGAAATACTTCCAAAGTATAGTCTCTTTTGCAGTGTCGGAAATGTGGCAGTTAAACTGCACATGGGATCTCTCAAATGGCAATGCTATGATGACTAACTGTTATATGAAATAATGGCTCTGAAATGGTTAATGTTGAAGACTGCATTAAGCTCCACCCAATCTGTTACTGTCATAAGTGCTTGGGTGTGGAAAGGCAGATCAACTCTGGACATCAGAGGAGACAAATCTACCATGTAGGGCTCCTTTTAGGGTCTGTAATGATGCCTATAAGAACAATGTGACTTGTACCAGATTGCTGTCATGAAACATGTTGTTTAAGGCAAGACTAAAACCTTATTATTAGACAAACAAGTAATTTTCTGATATCTCACTCGACAAAGCAGGCACTGTAGATCCCAAATCTACCTTATGGAGATCAAGAGTTATGCAAGCTCATACAAAATTGTGCCAGAAGTTGTCGTTTGAAGAATTAATTTAGCAACACCATAATAAGAACAGTTAATCTGGTTTATTTCTAGCGATGATGGTTGATTGATAAACATTGTCTGGGATGCAAGGGAGAATTTCCCTGTTCTTCTTTCAAATGGTGACGTGGGTTCTTTTACATCCACCTGAACAGGCAGTTTTTCCCTCAGTTTGACACTTCTGCCAAAATTAGACCACTCTCAGTACCGCATTGAATGGTCAGTGATAATCTGTATTCAAGTCTTTAGAATGGGACTTTAACCCATTGACCTATGACCCTACGGTGACAGCGCTCAGCCAAGGCTAACACCAGGGTTAATGATCCAATTGGGAGTATGAAAAGTCTCAAGATGAACCTGGATTTTGTATATGGCTTTGTACTAAGGCAGGAGTATAAACTTAATTTATCTGGCAGGCCTGATACTACATCCTTGACCACTTGGTACTTGACCACATTCAACAAAAGTTATTTGAAAATACTGTAGACAGAAATTGGAATGCACATTATGCTTAATTTGGATGCTAAACAAAAGGTTATTGATCTGGATGTGAAGTTTTGAAATTAAAATGCACCTCGAGCATGGTCCCAACCATATTTGTCCCCTTTGTTCTTGGCATCCATAGACACTGCCTGAAATAAGTATTGGATCAATTTAAACATACAAAGAAGATTTCTGGGCCTGGTGCATCTTCTTAAAATTGTATGAAAAAATAGGAGCATGTGCTCCATGAACACAGACTAGAATCCCATTTCCTGGAGACAGCTAAAGAAATATTAATGAAAGGTTTTTTTTTAATCTTCTCTCATGTGAAAAATGGCAGGACTGTCATGGAACACATACGTTTTCTTGTTCTGGTTGAGATAAAGTCACGGAGTCTTACAGATGTACAGCACTGAAACAGACCCTTTGGTCTAACTTGTCCATGCCAAGCAGATATCCTAACTAACTCTAGTCCCATTTGCCAGCATTTGGCCCATATCCCTCTAAACCCTTCCTATTCATGTAACCATCCAGATGCCTTTTAAATGTTGTAATTGTACCAGCCTCCAGCACTTCCTCTGGCAGCTCATTCCATACATGCACCACCCTCTGCATGAAAAAGTTGGCCCTTAGGCCCTTTTAAATCTTTCCCGTCCCACTTAAACCTGTACCCTTATCTATTTACCCTATTCATGCCCCTCATGATTTTATTAACCTCTATAAGGTCACCCCTCAGTCTCCAACGCTCCAGGGAAAATAGCCCCAACCTATTCAGCCTCTCCCTATAGCTCAAACCCTCCAACCCTGGAAACATCTTTGTAAATCTTTTCTGAACCCTTTGAAGTTTCGCAATATCCTTCCTGTAGCGGGAAGACCAGAATTGCATGCAGTATTCCAAAAGTGGCCTAACCAATGTCCTGTACACCTGCAACATGTCCTTCCAACTCCTATACTCAATACATTGGCCATTAAAGGCAAGCATATCAAATGCCTTCTTCACTATCGTATCTACCTGCCACTCCACTTTCAAGGAACTATGAACCTGCACTCCAAGGTCTCTTTGTTCAGCAACACTCCCCAGGACCTTACCATTAAATGTGTAAATTCTGCCCTGATTCGCCTGATCATCTACGAAAATTATTCTTCAGCAGATGATGAAACTCTGGCAATGTGTATTGTGAAGCAATGGGTCTCCTCTTATCTATCTATGTGTAAATCCAGGATAGTGATGGGTTTGGTCAGAATCCATGAAGGGTTATTGCACCTGCATTATTAGGTTCTTCACAAATGTTTCATCCTCAATCATGCAACATGCTTCAACTCACAAACTTAGGGTATTGTATGACTGTCCAAGTCACAATCCTTCCAAGTGTTTTCCTTTTAGAAGGAATAAGGTTGGTTGCTGGTTACAAGGATCCAATGAGAATTGGTTACATTTGAGTGCTGATGAATTTCTTTGGCATGTTTTATGTGACTGTCTTGGCCTGTTCACTTTCTGCGCATTGACAACCATGGCACTTCATGTCAATCCTAGCTTTGCCTCACTGCATTCTTTCAGGAGATGTGCATGAGGGAATACTCTCAATTGCAATCAGATCTGTGAATCCGATCACATAACTTGTTGGAACTGATCAAAAAAGTCAAAAGAGCTGAAACCCATGACGTCAACAGCAGCATTATGAACATGGCATCTTTACTGATCTTGGGATTTTTGCTACAAAATGTCTCCCTGCATATGCCTTCAAAGTGCTATGCACTACATTGTAGTCGACTCTGCAAACACTCATCCATGACAGCAGTGAATTCTGCTGTGAAGGGATTTTTCATCAATTCTCTTGCGGTCATCAGCTCAGATCAAAATCTCCTGACCTAAGCAACTCCTGACCTCATCCCAAGACACTGCAATAGAAGAACAAAATGTGCTAGCCTTCCAGATAGTGGGGACCTGCTACTCAAATATGTCCTACACAGGATAACTTTCTAATAATATTTAAGATGGTTCAGCACAGAACATTTTGCAGCTTATGAGAATGCATGTAAATCTCTCAACAAGTGTTTAGCAATGAAAGCTGTTAATCCATTTCCAAATCTGTACCTAGGGAATTCTGGATAACCTAAAGAACATTTTCTATGTGGGAATCTGTTTCCAAGTTTAATTAACTGGGCATTTTGTTTTTGATGACAGTGGCTCACAGTTTCATACAGGACAGACCACTTTTCCTGCCCTTCACAATTGGACCTTCAGCACCTGAGTCATCAGCATGTCCTCCTTCTTGGAACTTCTTGGAAAGTATACAAAACATCCTTGACCTGTCCTCCTTGGTGCTTCTGCTTAAGCCATTTATGGGGCACTCTGCTTGATCATCACTTCTGCTACACCACTGGACAGTGGAGTGTGCAGAGTTAGCCAGTGCAAATGTGATAAAAGGAAAGAGGTTAGATTTTTCCCCAAAAACTCTCAGTAAATTAGTTAGATTAACAATAATTATTTTATAAATAGTGCATGAATAAAGCAAAATTTCACCCTTTTTTGCACTACCTATTTAATTTCTTTTTCAATTCTTTTTAGAGAATTGGAAATTACAAGGACAATGGCCCAAACATTCATAAACTACTTATTTACAAGTAAACACACTTGAGAGATGGATCTTCAAATTGCATTGTTATGTACTTAACTCCAAACACTGAATTAGTAAAACAAATCCTACTTCATGGTTATAGATTCTTGTCCATTGTAGCCTGCTACACTCCAAAAACAAACTTCCTTATTTGTTGGTGCAATCTTCTTCTGTTTATCTACAATTTATTCTAGACTAGTGACTATACTAAGCAATGGAATAAAAGTAAGTTTTTGTAATGCCCAGTGTTGAGAACCCAGATAAAAGTATTTCACCAAGAAATGTCTCAACTATGGTGGAGCCCAGGAACACAGTACAATATTTAAGTTTGAAATATATGGAAGTATCTCAGGTGGATGTTGCTACTTGGACCTCTCCTAATGTCGTCCGTCTCATTGGTACGTCTTGCTACTTCAGCTCAGTCCACATAGCATGACAAAATAGCCAAAAGTGCAGAGATCATGAGTCCATACAGCATCACTGCAGCTATGCTGGGCCACTCTGTACCAGAACCAGTCACTGAGATTATGAGAACTTTTGTGCCGTTAATCTGTGTCCACTGGGAACTTTATTTACACTAGCTAAACTGAGGATATTTATTTGGCAGACAGCATTGACAAGTTCAGTTGCCATACACTCCGTCCTTTCTGTGTTTCGTCTCTGATTAATTACCTGTTACACCAATTGTACGGAGTCGACAAGTTAATGAGTTTAAACACTGTAGACTGAAAGGAACATGCTTGGTAGCTTGAAAATTTCTTTTTCTTTCCATTTTGTAAAATCATATAAAATCTTGAAATACAACTTAAAATTTAAAAACATTCAGTCTGCTTGGCTTAAAGTTAAGACAGTTCCCCAAAACTGGCCAACTTTTAGGCAGGCATGTTTCATCAGGAAGTTATAAATCATTTAAAGCCACTTGACAGTTTTTTAAAAACATTTAGATACTGTTAGGCAGATGGATGGGACTAAACAGATGGTTAAATTCCATTGGGAGAAAACTATCCTTTTGTATTTGAATATACAAGTAAAATAGACATTTAAAAAAAATCAATATATCTCTATTTATCACAAATCAATTAATTCTATTGTAGACATTTTTTTCAAAATGACTGGCAGATGATTAGAAAATCTCAAATTAGATTATTAAGGCAAAGCATTCAAAATGTGGACCCTGGTTGCTGGATTAATAATGTGGTTTTCCAGGTTCATTCTGGTGAATATATTGAGAAATTAAGATTCTAAAATAGTACTGCTAGCTGCACCAAAAACATTCATGTTAGCAGTTACTAATATCATTCTAGCTTTCTGTCAACATTCTGTAGTCACTAGAAATACGCTACTAATTGTTATTTGTTACAAATTTGGCAAACATATTTCATTGTTTGCTTGTCAGGATAATGGATAGTAGTTTTGTCAAGGTCATATACGCTTCTGCTGTATTAAGTATACCGATCCCAAGTTTATGCTGTAGTAAGAACTCATATCAATTTCTGTCAAAGTACTGTCCTTTGGGAGTTATAGTGAAGGAAGGGGTACACTGCCTATAAATTTACTGGAACGAAAGAAAATCTACTTTCTACGTTATGTACAACCGAGCACAAAATACAGTACTTGCAGTGGTTCACTTATGTAAGGATAATTTTTGAACCATTAAATGTCACCTATCTTGCCGCAGTTTGTAAATGACCTTCTCTTGAAGACAATTATTCCACTTTCCCTTTCAAGTTGATAAAGTACAGTGGTTTACTGTTCAGAATGTTCTTTAAATATGTGCTGATCATTAGATTTTCAACGACTAACTTATAGCTCATGGATAACAACTTGAGGAAGAGGAGCAGGAGTAGACCACACTGTCCATCAGGCCTGCTCTGCCATTCACGGTTGTTCTGCTGCCTCAAAGCCACTGTCTTGACTGGTCATCATAGAATCCCTACAGTGTGGAAACAGGTCTTTCAGCCCAACAAGTCCACGTCAACCCTCACAGCATCCCATCCAGACCCATCCCCCATATCCCACCTAATCTACATATCCCTGAACACTATGGACAATTTAGCATGGCCAATCCACCTAGCCTACACATTTTTGGACTGTGGAAGGAAACCGGAGCACCCGGAGGAAACCCACACAGACACGGGGAGAATGTGCAAACTCCACACAGGCAGTCGCCCGAGGGTGGAATCGAACCCTGGCACTGTGAGGCAGCAGTGCTAACCACTGTGCTACGGTGCCACCCAATGTTCCCCAATCATCATATTCCCAATTCCCATCATATTCCCCAATTCCCTGAGACACCAAAAATTTGTCCCACTCAGCCTTAGATATCCTCTAAATGGGGCATCTCCAAACCTCTGGGCTGCGGTCTCACAACCCTTTGAGTGGAGAACTTTCTTAACACCTCAGGCCTAAATGATCAACCCCTCATCCTGAGACTTTGCCCCCGATCCAACTGTCTAAGATTCTTTCTCAATCACATTCTACAATATCAACCACTTAATAAATCAATCAGCTTTGTTTAACTGATCTTAATTCCATGATGAAAAGTGACAGAATCTCAACAAGTTACTTTCCAAGTACCAGCACCTCCAAACTCCACACATATCACTAAATTTCCATTGGATTTAGATTAATTTATTTCTTTGAAAACCGAGATGAACGAAACATCTAAATTCAAAACACAGGGCAAAAAAAATAGGGTCTAGGCCCGAAACGTCAGCCTTCCTGCTCCTCTGATGCTGCTTGGCCTGCTGTGTTCATCCAGCTCTACACCTTGTTATCTCTCAAGAAAAATATATTTATTTTAAATTTAATTTCATAATAGCTCCAGCCTGGAAATTACTGTACACAATGTTCATTTGAATTCCTTGTTCTAATTTTCTAATGGAATTTTTACTTCCACTTAAATAATTCACTTATTTCAAATTCTTTTTAAGCATAATTTATTTCATTGACATTACTTTTAATCTAGTATGTCATGTCTAGCGTAAAGTGTTGATCCACAGTACGGTATGAATGCAGGCTGATTGGTAGTTAGCATAAAAAGAAGATACACTCTTAGTTTTGTATTGGATTTCCAGAGAACCAGCAAACAGAGGAGGCTTACAACTCAAGAGGTTGTCATTCAGCAAGCTTATATCTCATTCAACATTCAAGTCTCCTCATCCTCAATAAACAAAATTAGTGGAGCTGACGTGGAGATGTTCAAGACCATCATGCTCGTGGGAGTGCGAATCACCAACAATCTGTCCTGGATCACCCATGTTGGTCAAGAAGGCAGAACAATGCCTCTTCTTCCTCAGAAGGCTAAGGAAATTCAGCTTGTCCATAAGGACTCTCACCAACTTTTATAGATACACCATGGAAAGCGTTCTATCTGGATACATCATAGCTTAGTATGGCAACTGCTCTGCCCAGGAGCAAAAGAGTTGTAAACACAGCCCAGCCCATCACACAGGCCAACCTTCCATCCATTGACTCCATCTACACTTCTCACTGCCTCAGAAAGGCAGTCAACATCATCACAGACCCCTCCCACCCCAGTTATAATCTCTTCCAACCTCCCCTGTCAGACAGAAGATACTAAAACTTAGCACGTACCAACAGGTTCAAGAACAGAATCTTCCCTGTTGTTATTAGACTTCTGAATGGATCTCTTAAATTTCAAATCTAATGTTGATCTTGCTTTTTGTGCACCTTCTTTGCAGCCGTAACTTTGTATTCCTTGCTCTGTTCAATCATTCTATGATCTTTGTATGGTATGATCTGCCTGTGTTGCACACAAAACAAAACTCAATAATAAATCAAATTAAATCAAGTTCACACATCACCAGGCAACTAGATGCAGCTTTACACACTAATGATACTTTCATTCTCAGGATGAGGTGGTTCCTGCCCCACTGAAGCTAATTCCAATATTCTGTTACATAGTCAGATTGAGATCAGCTTTTAGGAATCGCTTGGTTCAGTTGAAGAAAGAAGAACAGCAGTAGAGAGGACAGTAAAGGAGAGAGAAAACATATTGATAAATGTCGTCTGCTATTTGGCATATGTCCCTGAGAAAAATACATCAGGAAAAAGATATTAAATTATTCCCAACAGCCTTCAACTGCCCATATCTCTATAATTCTGCTCCAACATTTTGCTGCACATGCTATAGCCTCTGCCTAGACCATAAAGACTAACAGTGCTAGTAAGTCTTATGATTATTTGTCAAATAAAAGAGGCTGGAATATAACCCAAAAATCTCAAATTAGAATTGAAGTCTAATATAAAGAATATTTATTATAGATTCCATTCTTCTTCTAGTAAATGAATTGCCATGTGGATATTGAGATAATCAATTTCATAACAGGTATAAGGCCATAATGCAGTTGCAGAAGGAATTGGAAATATTAAAAGCAAGCCAAATTTTGGATTATGAATCAATAATTGTTTTGGCATTTTCATTTATCACAACATGGAGCCAGACTTTTTCAGACTTATTAATCATTGAGTAACTATAATTATACAATCAGAAACAAAAACAGAAATTGCTGGAAAAGCTCAGCAGGTCTGACAGCATCTGTGGAGAGAAATCAGAGTTAACGTTTCGGGTCCAGTGACCCTTCCTGATTTGCAGCATCCGCAGTTTGTAAGGTTTTTATTTTATGATTGTCTAATGTCCATTTTCTATAACAAGCGATTTCTCATCAGCATTGACTAGTATTGAATTATATCTTTGGCTCCAATGTGATTGGATATGTGGTTTTATCTTATAAAGACCGATCATTGTATTTGATCAATTTCTGCCTTATTTTACTAATCTTATCCATTGCAGACAGATTACATCCTCTGTGGATGTGGCAGATGCTAAAATAAAAATATTCTTCATTGTCATATCATACCAGCTTTATTCTAGATGCATTATTCTGTAAATTAAAGGTGGATCACAAGATATCTATTTTCATGGATGTGCAGTAACATTGGATTGATGCCCTCTTTTGAAACAGTAAAAGCAACTCCCTTTTGGTTTAACCACATCCAACACACAGTTTTTTGTATTTATATATTGACTCATAGAGATGTAATTTCATACTGACATCATATTTAACTTGTCACAGATAAACTGTCGTATCTGTGAGCATTCCTGGTTTAAAGATCTATGCTTAAGCAAAGCAAAAAAGCAAAAAGGACAGTGGTTGAAGCATCTGAACAGGAGTGAGAGGCCACTCAGTGTACGCAACCTGAAATGATTAATGTTCTGCATTTCTAATAGGCTGTAAGTAAGCATGAAACCACTCAAGAGGCAGACCATAATGTAGCCATGGAAACAAAATTATCTCTGCCCTACATAGCACAGGCTTCAGTTAATTTAAGGGCATGTGAAGTCTGAAGGTGCTTGTCAGTACAATTCTAAAAGGATAATTTTGCAAAAGGATTCTTACAGTGTGAATCTCACTACTTGGGAGATCAGGTCCCGCTTCTTTTGTCCCATTAGGATAATTTTTAAAAAAATGAGATTTGAATAACCAACCTCTGCAATCCCCTGATCTACTTTCTGTCAGATAGGTCAGATAAGGCAGCTACAACAGCTTTCACATGTAAGTCTGATGTTAAAATTGCAGTGAGGACCCCATACAGCATTAGAGCCCAAATTGCATATTTCTGGAGAACCATGTTTCAGGTGGATGCTAAACACAGCAGGTTGAAATGACATTCTAGAAGAATGCAATGGAATTGGAGATGGGATGTCTCTGAACTCATTTTAACTATCTATGTGCTAATTTCCCACTGGTCGAGCTGGGTTAAAATTGGCCTTTAATGACTTGCGTCTACTCTGAAATATGAAGTTTAAAATTCCAGTCTCTGGCAAGTTTGTTCTGGTTTTATAACAGCAAGGTGAGATATCAGCTACACGTCGAGGGACTGAAAAGTCTCCACATTTCGAATAAGTGTGTATAGAATTACTGCTACTTCCTACAGATAGGCAGAGAGCATCAAGCAATATCTGAAAACAGCTAAATACAAAAATGGGAGCAAGCAACAAAGGAATGAAATTCTAGTTACACTATTCAATGGATATGGATGCACTTTGAGAGAAACTCACTGACTTAATCAGAAGAGATAAGTTAGACAACTTGAAAGATATTCATTTCAAACCAAGTTGAAGGTGATTCTTTCGTACACACTTTTTTCTTCTGGATATCCTATAAAAGCTTACTATCTTCACCCCTCCACTCCTTTTCAATACCACTCCTTCTCTCAGCAGGCACACAATTAGACATTCCTGAGCTTTAGCGTCTCCTCATCTGCAAGGAATACCTTCCTCTCACTAGTCCCCTTCCAATAACAGTTTGCTTCGCGCCATTTCTTAGTCTACTTAATTTGTTTCATTTCTTACAGGAGAAAGCAGGCCAGAACAGAATGGCAGCCTGTCTATGGCAAGAGGGGAAAGACCCATGAAGGAAAGTCCTGGTGACTGTTGAAGAAGAAGAAGTAGGTTCCACCATGGGATTACAACTCCACAGTCCATTCCAGAGCACTGAGCAAGGTCCACAACTGTCATATTATTTTTCCAGAAACACAGTGTGAAATGGATTTCCATACTACTTTTGTATGACCGATCATATAGATGGCACAACAGGATTTCCTCAAGCTTACTGAGTCAGCCTCTCCATGCTTGGCATCAACCTTTAGAGGGGTCATTGGACCCATCAATGCACTTATTCTTATCCTGCTGTCCACTCAAAACATCCACCCAGAACAGATATACTGACAATTCAGAGTCATTATAATGTAGCTCCTCTCCTCATCTGCTCTCCAGTCAGAATGGCCAAGATTATATACATCAAACTGTTGCCACCCTGACAGCAGGCTGAACAATTATCACATCACTTGTCACGCAAATTGTGAAATATCTGAATGAAGATCAAGATGGGAAGCATCAGGGTTTAATTTTGCAAAAGGTTCCAAATTGGGTTGCGACAGATGTGAGCATGGAAAATGCAGCTTTCTCTCAGAATACCAGCACCACCATACCACTCCTCTGCCTACCCCTGCCAGTCCACTAACCAAAAGGTGAGGCAGTGATTGGATCTGCTGACAGTCCACAGCCTATAGTGAGACTTGGAAGGATTAAGAGTCACAATATCTCTACCGCGATGTTCCAGAAATACTGCTCTACTCCTATTAGCACAAGCTAACTTAGAAGGAGCAGTTGGGTAGGTAGCTTTACACAATGACCAATGTAGGAGAAGTTAATAACAGGGAAGCACTCCGTTGGTAAAGAATAGACATGGACACATATTGTACATTAATGCATAACTGTTGGGACTCAATTACTGTTCTAATTGAGTCTGTTACCATCAGAAGAACGAGGAATACAAGTGAGAGTGTGAAGACTGGACAGGAAGTGGGTGAAGGTTTATCTGATTGGATCTTTCTTGCACATTTTGTCCAAGTTGATTGATTGACTGAATCAAAAGGTAGCTGAGTGATTCTACACAAACACAAATGAAAACAGAAATTGCTGGATGATTCCTACACTTTGCAAGTGAATCAATAAAGGTGGCTCTGAAGTGGACCAGGCTTATTTGTTAAGTAACTATCGTAGAAGCTTCAGTTGTTGGCTTTTGCCTCTATAGTGTAAAAATGGGGTAAGGGTGGTATAAGGGAGAAGAATGTACCAAACCAAGCATTCATCAGAATATGAGAGAAGGCTACAGCCTTCTGAAATAACTTCTGAAACTGAAGTCTCATTCTTATTCAACTAGTCCAAAATAAAGACAATTTTGATAAAGCAGTCTATCCATTTCTAACATATTTCACTTCAGTGGAATCATTGGAAGCAACAGTTTGTCCTTGAATGCCTGGTGCAAGAATATCAAATCAGAGGGCATAGGGTACTGGGGCACTAAATGGTTGGGAATAGCTTGGTTGTAGATACCTTTTAAACGCTATAAAGTTACACTTTATTTTACGTAGTTCACAGAGGTCCACTTGATTTTCACTGAAGAATCAATCTTGTATTATATTTAAAATAATGTCCACAAAACAATTTGTAGGGTACAATTTTTCAATACTTTTGTTGGTTGTAACTCAACTCCCAGCAGTAGTAAGGTATAATATATAGTATCATAGCTGACACTGGCTGGTCAGAGCATCAGAGTTATACACTAGTTAAGTCACAGCTTAGTTTAAATGGAAGATAATTTTCAGTACACACTGCTGTTTCTGACAAATTATCTGTACCAACTAAAATATTTTTAAACAAAATTTATATTTTCATTCTAATAGAATGAGTAGAATATGTTTTGTTCATAAACATGTGTTTCAGATACACATGAGAAGACATGCCATCTATCTACCAGTTTAGCAGATTGGAGGCAGACAGACAGGCAGCATTTGGTGTGGCCCATTCTAACAGGTCTTTACTCCTTTTTGATCTTTGTGGGCATTTGTATTTCATTGTCAGTTTCAGCAGATGTCAAAAGCATTGAGCCACAAAGGGTAGAAGGTGGCCAAGTAAGACAGTAATGACGGCGTGAAGTTAGCTGCGGATTTTCCAGCATTACCAGCTCAGCAATGCTAGGCCAAAGGAATGTCTAGACATGATCAGTGTCGTACATTTGTGGGATCAGTAAAGACCTTCCAAAGATTGTAACATCTGCATGAGAGAGTCCAAGGGCAATCAATTCTCAATCCAATTCCAGCACTTCATACTGGAAGTGGAAGTCAGACATTTCCACCCACCTGGAGGATGACAGCCAATGTAAGTGCTGAGGGTACAAGAGACCTCCTGTAGCAGCAGAAATTTGGTGTAGACTAAATAAGCCAGAAGCGTAACTTGCACTGGGACATGTGATCATTGTGAAACAGAATAGAATTTACTCCAGGCAACAGGGGTCAGGCAGCTCTGTGGTTCCATCCCAAGGAGGATGTGCCAAGGGATGGAAAGCCTAATCTCCAATACTGCCACCAATATGAGGCTGGCAGCATCTCATTGCAATAAGAGCTATACAGGGAATGGTTGAAGCTGCTGGCAATGTGCCCAACAGAGGCCCAAGATCAGCAGAGACCCCATACGCAGGTGAGTAAGTACAGGAATGGGGGTTGCAAGAAGTGTATTACCATCTAGGAAAGGCAAAGGGGAGGCTTTCAGAGCACTCTCACCTCTTTATGATGCTGGGACTCTCTTGAAGGCATTGACTGCTTGAGAACGATGGACACATGGGAGCCTGCAAACACTAGTATTCATCATGGTGACTACTGCTGCCTCCCCAGACCCCCAGCCTCCCACCTGCCCCAGACACCTTCTGCTGCTGGCTGCATGCCACTGGCAGTGGGTTGAGATGCCCAACTGGTAAGATGTAGTAGTAATCAGAGTGAGAGATGCCTTAAAGGCAGGTAGGTAATTAATGCGAGAGTTTGCTAAAATAAAGTGCTAAAACCTGCAGGACCTTATGCTGATGAACCCTCCAAACAAAACTGATGCACCCCAGACTTAGCTGAAAAAAACAATATTCAGCATAGTGAGATGGATAGGATGCTCAGATATACAGACAAAGCTACAGAAAAGAGCAGACATTTCTCTTCATAATGAGGATACTAGACACTGCAACTTCAAAGAAAACTTTTTGTTGGTTCAACTTTTATTTAGCACACATCTGACCTACCTAATAATCAAGTCTTTTTGGAACAACAGCAGAAGCAGATGAGATAGTCATTCTATCACTTCAACCCCTGAGGCAACCTGTGAAATTGGGTCACAGTGCAACCTTTCAACAGTTTTAATTTTCACTTTCTTCCAGAACTTTTGTCCTCAACTGAGTGCATGTTTTATCACAACGGTACAACATAGCTTAGCAGAATATTGAAAAAAATTCTCCTTGCGAAATGCTTCCACTGATAATGTAACACAATTGTAAGATTGCTACACCTTTTGCCAAAGTGGTATTGTACAGTACAATGGTTTCAATAAGGATCCAAGGAGATATTTTAATTATTGAAAAGAGATGAATCAAAACACTATACCAGGTAGAGTCAAATGAAAGACATGAAATATCCTCAATATGTTCAACTGAAAAGATCAAAAGCAATAGAGATGTATGTTAACTTACAGATGCTAATACACTCATCCAGTAATCCCTTAAATAGATTTTGTTGCACATTTGGTTCAGAATAACCTCTTTTGATTTTGTGGGGAGATTAACTGTATGCAGAAAATCCACTGCCAATGTGCCAGAAAACGTCATTGAAATAATTTCTTCACAGAATTAAGCGTTGTGGTGGAATGTCGTGATTTCTTTTGGAATAGCTATTAACATTTTATAGAAGTAAATACAAAAATACCAAATTGATCCCACGAATTCTCAACAAAAAAAATTCAGGTAAGAATTTGCATTCAGAGCAATGATGGCACCTTAAACAACATGTCAAAAATCTGCTCAATTATTGTAATGTTATGAAAGAATGACAGAATGGGGGAGGAGAGAAAGAGAAATAGTGCAAAGAAGTTTCAGCTGCATATAAATGAAACACATTTACTATTTATCATCTATTGAATATCTTCTTGCTTAAATTGCATTCAAATTGCTCAAAAGGAAATTAATGATAGTTCTATGTGTCCGTTCTATTCAGTTGCCACCAGTTAAGGTTTGTAAAATGTTTAATAGCTAAGTACTGGCCTGGTTGCAATTCTTACACTCAGCAAAAAGGAAAAACTTCAGCACCCAGCATCAAGCTAAGCATTATTTTTAGATACAAGAAGGCCATTAGAACTTTGCAGCTAAAAAGCCTTGAACTGTGCAGTCAAATTTTCATTTCTAGGTTTGAAATTTATCAAGATGCTATAGCACTGTGAAAATTTTGAAACTTTAGCAGAATGTCATTTTATTTTGCTTTTCAGGAGATGGCATCCAGGCACATTAACACCATTATAACCATACTGTGCACTTTAAGCGTTCAACATTTGGTTAAAAAAAAAGCATCCTTAGTTAGCAACCGACATGGATGCAATGTAAAAAAAAATCAAGTAATAAAACCGTTCAATCTACTTTGTTCATTCCTTCTAACTAGACAGAATAACATTTAAACTAACAAGGATTCTACTCACTAATCAAGGGAAAGTATTTCTGCTCATGCACAATTCAAGCAGGAATGGTAAAATGCAAACTAATGCTGCAGAACAAAACTGTCGAGCTGTTTGGGTCAGATAGAATCAGAGTCACAGAGTCAGATAGAATCATAGAGCACGGAAACAGAGCCTTTGGTCCAACTCATCCGTGCTAACCTGATATCCTACACTGACTGAGTCCCATTTGTCAGTATTTGGCCCAAACCCCTCTAAACTCTCCCTATACATATACCCATCCAAGTGCTTTTTAAATGTTTTAGTTGTACCAGCCTCCACCACCTCCTCTGGCAGCTCATTCCATACACACATCACTGCACAGAAATGCTGCCCCTCAGGTCCCTTTTAATTCTTTCCCCTCCTACCTTAAACCTATGCCCTCTAGTTTTGAGCTCCTCTACCCTGGGAAAAAGACCTTGGCTATACACCCTGTCCACGCCTCCAATGATTTTATAAACTTTTATAAGGTCACCTGTCAGCCTCTGATGCTTCAGGAAATAAAGCCTCAGCCTGTTCAGACTTATCCTTTAGCTTAAAAGCTCCAATCCTGGCAACATCCTTGTGAATCTTTTCTGTACCCTTTCACATTTATCAACATCTTTCCTATAACAGGGAGACCAGAATTGCATGCAGTATTCTAAAAGTGGCCTCACCAATGTCCTGTACAGCCACAACATGATGTCCCTGTTCAAAATTTGTTACAGCATTATTCAGCCTGAAAGCTAAACCTTCAGAAACCAGTTCTTTCAAAGTTGCACATATGTGCATATATTGCAGCAGAACCCTTGTTATTACCAGTACATCCAACAGAAATTTCTCTCAAAATTAATGTTTGGAAAAGTGAGCCCACAAAGCTCAAAGTTACTGTCACAATCCAGGCAAGATAGTAAATTGGCATATTATTATCAATGAGCAATTTGATTGAACTCATATGATTGTAAATCTTATCCAAAACTTCAAAAAGTACGTAACAGGCACAAATTCTTAAAAATCCAATGATCAAAAATCTATTGTTCAAAGTACCTTGCTAGAAAATGGGTATGGGATGATTCAAGTTTTAAATGTCTCTTAGCATCTGTCTGGAACTCCACAATCCTTAATGTTTATTTCATTTCTTTCTATATGAAGTTGGGGGCAAAATATGCTCAACTCGAGAAAAACAAAAAAATCATATTTATGTCCCTATTGTTTCATTAACCAGCATTTCATTACTAAATAACACAAACACATTGATTGCAAACAGACATCAGTCCATCAATAAGAATCCTACCCAATTTCCTGATCACTACTTACATATTCCAGGCCACTGCCACTTGCAACATGTGGTGAATAATATTGTTTTTTTTACATCTCTTGAATCACTGACTTTTCTTCTATGTGTTCTTGCTTCCTGTCAACATTGCTGTTTTTATCATGGTTCAAACTAATATTTGGCACAGAACGGTGGAAGATTGAAATAACAATAAGACTAATAAAGTGGGGCATTAAATGGACAATGAAGAAGTAAATTCTGCTGTTCATCTGCATTCGCATTCTGCATCTTCTGTTAGATGCAGTTTACTTTTTCTTGACATATTGACTTGAACAAATTTTTTTTTAAATGTTAATACAGATCCTTTAATGACTCTTAAACACATAATAAACAACCTAGAGGTAGCAAGACTGCAGATGCTGGAGTCAGAGATAACAAAGCAGGTCAGGCAGCATCAGAGGAGCAGGAAAGTTGACATTTCAGGTCAGGACCCTTCTTCAGAAATGGGGAGGGGGAAAGGAGCTTAGAAATAAATAGAGAGAGGAGGGGTGGGGCTGGGGAAGGTAGGTGGGATGGTGAAAGGTGAGTGCAGGTAGGGAGTGGTGGGGATTGGTCAGTGAGGTGGAAGAGGCAGGTAGGTGGGAAAGGAGATGGACAGGTTGTGTCAGGTCAAGGAGGTGGGGATGAGAGGGAGGGTTGGACATGGGATGAGGCCCGGGATGGGGAGATTTTAAAACTGGTGAAATCCATATTTAGGCCATTGGGCTGTAGGCTCCCGGGGCGGAATATGAGGTGCTGCTCCTCCAGTTTGCGGGTGGGGTCATTGTGACACTGGAGGAGGCCCAGGATGGACATGTCACCCAGGGAGTGGGAGGGGGAGTTTAAATGGTTGGCGACTGGAAGGTGTTGTCATTTGTTGCATACAGAGTGCAGATGCTCTACAAAACGGTCTCCGAGTCTACGCTTGGTCTCACCGATGCGGAGGAGGCCACATCGGGAGCAGTGGATACAGTAGACCAAGTTGACGGATGAGCAGGTGAACCCCTGTCTAATGTGAAAGGATTTTTTTGTGCCTTGAATGGAGGTGAGGGGGAGGTGTAGGGGCAAGGTAACCTATAGCAAGGTGACCAAAATTGAACACAATACTCCAAGTACGACCCCACTAACATCCTGTATAACTGCAACATAACTTCCCAACTTCTACATTCAATGCCCTGACTGATGAAAGCCAGTGTGCCAAAAGCCTTCCTCACTGCCCTGTCTACCAGAGAACAGAGCACCTGAACTCCAAGGTCCCTCTGTTCCACTACATTCCTTAAGGCCCTACCATTCACCATGAAACTCCTACCTGGATTTGACTTACCAAAATGCAACACCTCACACTTACCTATATTAAACTCCATTTGCCATTTCTTGGCCCACTTCCCCAGCTGATCAAGATCCTGCTACAATTTCTGATAATCTTCCTCACTGTCCACAATACCACCTATTTTAGTGTCATCTGCAAACTTCCTAATCATGCCTTGTACATTCTCATCCAAATCATTGATATAGATAACAAAGAGCAATGGGCCCAGTGCTGACCCCTGAGACACACCACTAGTCACAGACCTCCAGTCCAACACGAATCCTTCCTCTATTGCTCTCTACTTCCTACTATCAAGCCAATTGTGTATCCAATATGCCAGCTCTCCCTGGATTCCATGAGATCTAACCTTACAGAGCTATCTACCATGTGGAACCTTATCAAAGGCTTTACTGAAATCCATATAGACTACATCTACCGCCCTGTCCTCATCAACCTTCCTGGTCACTTCATCAAAGAACTCTAACAAATTTGTGAGGCATGATCTTCCACGCACAAAGCCATGCTGAATACTCCTAATTAAACCCTGTCTTTCCAAATGAATGTAAATCTTATTCCTCAGAATCTTCTCCAGTAACTTACCTACTACAGATGTTAGGCTTACTGGTCACTAATTCCCAGGTTTTTCTTTGCAGCCCTTCTTGAATAAGGGCATAACATTTTCTTTCCAGCAGTCTTTCAGGACCTTACCTGTGGCTAAACATGATGCAAATATATCAACCAGGGCCCTCGCAATTTCTTCTCTTGCCTCTGGCAGGGTTCCTGGATATATCTGGTCAGAACCAGGAGATTTATCCACCTTCATACATTCTAATACTTCCAACACCTCCTGTACTGTGATATGGACTGTCTCCAAGATATCGCCACTAACTTCCCCCAAGTTCCCAAGTCTTCATGTCTTTCTCCACGGTAAACACAGATGAAATATTCATTGAGGACCTCATCCATCTCCTGCGGTTCCACACATACATGTCCACTTTGGTCCTTGAGGGACCCTATTCTCTCTCTAGTTATTCTTTTTCCTTTAGTATACTTAAAGAATCCCTTTGGATTCACCCTAATCTCAGCCAAAGCTATCTCGTGCTTCCTTTTCATCTTTCTGTAAACCTTCTTCTGTAAACGCTTGTATCCCCTATATACCTCCAGGGATTCTCTTGATCCCAGCAGCCCGTACCTGAGTCTTTCCTCCTTTTTTTTGTGCAAAAGTCATATTTCAGCATTGCATGTTCAGAAAATTTTCAAAGAAATATAAAGAGAAGAAACTGCCTCTAACTTCTCAAGTGGTCGCTAATCTATCGACCCATCCCACAAAGGAATTGCAGGCTGCTAACTCTGACTTTGACTTTTGGGCTCTATCTTAAAATTAAAGATATTGATAAATTGCTATGTCTTGGCTTTGTATCTAAGTCATTACAAATTGAATAATGATTTTATCTGTTCTGACTCTATTTCTTGGCACATTTGTAAATTTGCTTGTCTTGCAAGATTTCTCCTTTGTATATGAGTGTGTTTAATAAGTCCTACTTCCAATTTAACCTTACTGCAGTGTGATTACAGTTCTTCTAGAAACAGAGGGAGTCGAAGTAATACCCCCACTATTTAAAAAAGGGAAAATTAATTAATAATCTGTTTATGGGCAGGGTTTGAGAAAAGGGAGAGAGATTTGTTTTAAAATCTGTCATTGTGTCCATAATGATATTTATAGACTTCTGTACTGTGTTTATTCCAAATTGCATCATTGTTGTATACTTAAGAGCATCATGGTTTGTTGATGACTAGGAAACAAACTTACAGCTTGAAGTGCGGGATAATAAAATGTTCATGTGTTGTTTCAAACTTAAAATATTTTGAACAACAATGAAGCTCTACATTTGCGGCCAGGTCTTGTGGTGCCAAATTAATTAGGAATTCAGAGCAGTCTTCCATGAAGAGCTTCCTCACTGCACCGGATCATGCACCGGACGTGGAGGAGGTAGAGGCAGCAAAGTGGTGGTTGGGGGTATGGTGGAAGTTAAGCCATGCCCTCATTTTATGGTATTTGCTGTCAGTATGTTGCTAAGTGTGCATTCATAATCACACTGAAAAGTTTTTGGACATTAAAGTGGCTTTTTAGAGTATTAGTGAATTAGTCTGGGTGACCGAATGAGTAAACATGTGGTTATATCAGTGGGTAAGGTGTTTGGATGAGTGAGTAGAGTGGCAGCTAAATAAGGTGACACATGAGTGTGGTGGGCAGTCAGGTGAGATCTGGTGATTGTTAGAAGGGGAGTTCAAGGGTCGAGAGGGATAATGGTGTTGTTGGGAAATTTGGTGGTGTTGGGGTCTGTGGTAGGAGTCACAGAGTTGGGAAGTAGTTGGGGGTAGGAGGTGAGTTGGGTTCGGGTGGCCAATTGTATAGTTACGTAGGAGTTAGACTAAGATTTCTCTGTCCCAACATTTCTTGGGGATCTATTCAGGTTAGTAAGTCTGGGCGGTTTGAAGTCTCCAATTCTAGCACTGAATTGGAGACCTTTTCAGAAGGTCTCTGACAATAGGGAAATTCCCATGGGACGTCCAGACCTCCTGATCAATTCCCATGGAATCTGATGCTCTGAAATCCAGAAGATCTGGGCTATTATTAGCATAACAGCACCTGCAACTCTCATTCCCAGTAAAATTATCTGAGGCAGAATTTTCTAACAAACCTACTTTTTGATCTTCAAATGACTTTAATAAGATTTAACATCCATAGTTTGTAACTGGAAATAGTGCTGAGGCCATTTTGATATTGACTATTTGTTTTGTTGAGAGTTTTACTATTGTTAATCATACTGACAATTATTATATGTTCCAATATATCCTTTGTTGTACAAAGTAATTATTAGTCTGTTTTTCATTATAAAACAACATGCATAGATGCTGCCATAACAGAAAGTAGTCAATACTTTCATAATCCATATGGACCATCATTAACTAATTATCAATGACAAATACATATATTTTGCAATCAATGAGATATTAAACTGTTGCACAGGCTATTGCATCATTTTTAACATGGTGATAAGACATGGATGCGTGTCCATACCACCCTCCGGTACCAAAACTACTTCGCTATTTAGGATAATTCTTGTTTCTTTCACTGTGTTATAAAAGAGTTTTATATATGCATTTGTCCTCGGTATATGTAAGTTAACAATTACTTCTAAAGCAGCAATTGAGTTCCTTTGCATTAACGCCCATAAACCTAAATCTATCTCCATCTTATCTTTATTATATATTATATATACATATTTTATATATAATATAAAAATGTTATATTTTAAACAAAAATATTTTGCGAATGAAAATACATGTAGTTTGCAACATAAAATTTTTTGTAAGTTGTTGCCTGCACCTAATGACCCTAATAAAATGGAATAATAACAAAAGATATATCCGGATGATAGCATGGCATGAAATTCATTGAATTACTTAAACCTGAAATTGAAATTGTGTTTAGATAATTCCCCTGAAGACAACTATTAAACTGACTTTATTGATGTATTTGCATTAATCCATTGTTCTGTGAATATTGTATATTAGGAATAAGATTAGCACATTTCATTATTAGTATATATCCATATCAGTATGAATTTTGAAATTATTCCAGCAAAACTCAATTTAGTGTTGATCCCTAGTTTCCCTGAAAAGTATTGTTGCATCGTTTAATTAATGCCAATGCAGATCTTGTGCTGTTGATATTGTTATAATGAGGTCAAGTGAGAATTCTAGGATAATGTACTAGTGAAGAATGCAAATCCATGTTCAATTTAGCAAAGTTTTGGAATTGAAGGGTAACTTGCAAGTCATGGTGCTCCCTTGAAATTTGTGCTGTCACCTTCATGGTAGGAAGATGCTAAAACAATCTTGCTCCAATGCACTTGATAGATAGTGCATTTTGCAGCCACAGCATCTTTGTGGCAAATGTTCCAATCAGGCAGACTGAATCCTCTCTGCTGGATCCTGTTGAGCTTGAGTTTTGTAGCTGCACCCATCCAGACAAGTGACAATTATTCCATCACGCGCCTGAATTGAGCCTTGTAATGGTGGACATGAATGCAGTTTCCAGCTTCTGCCCTGCCCTGTAACCCTTTATAGGGTGACTGCAGTTTTCTTTCTATTCAGTGGTGACCTCCAGGATATTAACAGGTGTGGATTTGGTGATGTTGGATATGGTCAGAGCCTCACACTCCTACAACGCAATGCTTCTATCCAATAGATTAAGCCTGGATGATATCTGGGTCCTGCTATAGGCACTCATGTGTTGCATGCTAGATTTGAGTGGAGCAGAATGTTGCAACATTAGTGAACATTCTGAGTTTACATAAGTGACAGCTGGAGGTTTCCTGACAATTGCCCAATGAAGACCAGGCTCAAATTGTAACTGATTTCATTGTCCAATGTGTGAGAAAATACACTTCCCTGCTCTGGAAATTATTCCGTGGTAAACTACCTTAAGTAGATATTAAGCAATGTTCTAGAGTGTTCATGATGTTCTAAAGGTAACAAGCTGTAGCACTGGGCACAATTATACAGGGTTTACATTACTAGACTAGCAATCCATTGGCCTGCATTAACAATCCAGAGTCAAGAGTTCAAATCTCACGAAGACATTCTGATTTCAGTAAATACATTCAGAAAACAAATTTGGAATCATGAAACTACTAGATCATTGTTAAAACTCAACTCATTCATTTTGTGTTCTCCAAGGGTGGCAAGCTGCTATCTTTACCCAGTATAGGCTATATTTGACTCCAGACTCTGAGCTAAAATGGTCTAACACAGTCCTCAATTGCATCAAAACCACTATGAAGGATTAAAATAGTTCAAGAAGGTGGCTCACCACACACTTCTCAGGGGCAATTAAAGATAAGTGATGCCATTGACTTGCCATCAATAGAAACATGTTTAAGCTGTGTGAAAAATTCTAAGCCCAATCCACACTACTATCAATGAAAAACTATTGCTCAGAATTAATAGTGCTAACTCATTCATCTGAAATACCACTTGCTCAAACCCGCTTGTTCCTTTGAGCTTCTCTTGTACCAAACCATCGAAAACAAATAATTTATTTCTGTGCTAAATCAGAGAAGTACCTTGCCAGTTATTAGTGTACTGTAAGAAGGGACAAGCAAAACAAAACTATTTAGGGCCAAGACAACAGAGCTCAATTTCTCCTTTGTGGGATTTTGCAGGTGACTGGCTCTCATATCAAAAGTTTTAATCAGATGGCAGTGTAGTGTTGTATTAGTGAGATAGCAATTTGCATATAGTGTTGATTTGTAACTACCATATGGAACACCACCAAAAGAGGGCACTATAAAAGGGAAAGGGGAAATCATTAAAAGCAATCATTATTATATTCAGGTCATACTTTAGCTGTTTTGAAGTCCCAAGGACCTCATACTCAGCCAAGAGCCTTACCATTAATTTTACCAGAAGATGATAATTCTATCAATCTTCTTTCAAATAAAAACCATGACAGTTCAATTTATCTCAAAAATGTGGATCAGCACTTACCAGCAGATGCATAAACATCAACATAGCACCAAGTAGGATTCATACTACTTACCAAACTACCAAATCTCATATTCCTTGGCTTAGGGGCATAAGCATGCCAAAAAAAATTTAATGCATAAACATGCTCCCACTACAATTAGTCAGCACAGTGAACAATTGATTAATATGAGAATGTAAGCTCTCAAAACATCCATTCAAAGAATGCTTACCACGATGTTATCTAAACAGAATGACTTTGAGTGAAAAAGTGGGATTCACAATTTTATTCCCCACCATTTACTCTATCTTTATATGAGATTGCATGATTTAGTTAACCTATTCTTCTGAAAATCACATCTTATGAAAATATGTTTGCATATCTAATGCAATGTAAATCATTAACAACAGGACTTAGTCAGGAGAATTAGAGACAGTCAAAACAGTTACAGCATTTACATAAATTTAAATATCTCTCAATTCAACATGAAATCTGACCATACAAAACTAATTATCGGACCTCAAAGAAACGTAATGGATTTTTTGATGCAAAATGGATACCCTTCCTGTTCTGTGTGGCCCTAAATCACTGCATTCCTACATTATAAAAGTGAGTACATTTCACAAATACATAAAAACCAAAAGAACTGTGGATGCTGTAAATCGGGAACAAAAACAAAGTTGCTGGAAAAGCTCAGCAGGTCTGGCAGCACCTGTGGAGGAGAAAACAGAGTTAACGTTTCAGGTCCGGTGACCCTTCCTCAGAACTGATGGTGGCTGGGAAAACGTCAGTTTATATGCAGAAAATAGGGAGGTGGGTGGGGTAGGGAGTAAACGATAGGATAGAGCCCAAAGAGACAGAAAGACAGTTAGACAGACAGAGGAGTTGCTAACGATCAGGCTGGGAGGGTGAATGGTTGTTAATGGGGACTGTTAGTGACTAACAACAGGGGGTGTGTAGTGGCAGGCTATGTGGTAACAAGGCCTGGTGTGTGGGGTGGGGGTGCTGGGACATGGGAGAGTTTAGGCCCTAAAATTATTGAACTCAATATTGAGTCTGGAGGGCTGTAGGGTCCCCAAGTGGAAAATGAGGTGTTGTTCCTCCAGCTTGCGCTGGGCTTCACTGGAACACTGTAGCAAGCCGGAGACAGAGATATTGGCCCGAGAGCAGGGTGGTGCATTGAAGTGACAGGCAACAGGTAGTTCAGGGTCTTTTTTGCGAGCAGAACGTAGATGTTCTGCGAAGCGGTCGCCAAGTCTACGCTTTGTTTCCCCAATGTAGAGGAGACCATATTGTGAGCAGCGAATGCAGTAGACTAGATTCTGGGAAGTGCAGGTAAAGTGTTGCTTCACCTGGAAGGTATGTTTGGGCCCTTGGATACTGGGGAGGGAGGAGGTAAATGCGCAGGTGTCGCACCTTTGCCGGTTACAGGGTAAGGTGCCGTAGGGCTGTGGGGAGGTGTTCGGGGTGAAGGAAGTATGGACCAGGGTGTCCCGGAGGGAACGGTCCCTGCGGAAGGCGGACAAGGGAGGGGTGGGGAATATGTGTCTGGTGGTGGCATCTTGCTGGAGGTGGCGGAAATGGCGTCCGATGATCTTCTGG
>NC_063351.1:19673529-19688471 GCF_021869965.1 Rhincodon typus | reverse complement strand
CCAGAAGATCATCGGACGCCATTTCCGCCACCTCCAGCAAGATGCCAACACCAGACACATATTCCCCACCCCTCCCTTGTCCGCCTTCCGCAGGGACCGTTCCCTCCGGGACACCCTGGTCCATACTTCCTTCACCCCCAACACCTCCCCACAGCCCTACGGCACTTCCCCTGTAACCGGTGAAGGTGCAACACCTGCCCATTTACCTCCTCCCTCCCCAATATC
Organism: Rhincodon typus; assembly: GCF_021869965.1. Lineage (NCBI taxonomy): Eukaryota > Metazoa > Chordata > Chondrichthyes > Orectolobiformes > Rhincodontidae > Rhincodon > Rhincodon typus. Next base: position 19,688,246 of record NC_063351.1, on the reverse strand, counting down.
CAAGGGCCCAAACATACCTTCCAGGTGAAGCAACACTTCACCTGCACTTCCAAGAATCTAGTCTACTGCATTCGCTGCTCACAATGTGGTCTCCTCTACATTGGGAAACGAAGCATAGACTTGGTGACCACTTCGCAGAACATCTACGTTCTGCTTGCAAAAAAGACCCTGAACTACCTGTTGCCTGCCATTTCAATGCACCACCTTGCTCCCCGGCCAACATCTCTGTCTCCGGCTTGCTACAGTGTTCCAGTGAAGCCCAGCACAAGCTGGAGGAACAACATCTCATTTTCCACTTGGGGACCCTACAGCCCTCCAGACTCAATATTGAGTTCAATAATTTTAGGGCCTAAACTCTCCCATGTCCCAGCACCCCCACCCCACACACCAGGCCTTGTTACCACATAGCCTGCCACTACACACCCCCTGTTGTTAGTCACTAACAGTCCCCATTAACAACCATTCACCCTCCCAGCCTGATCGTTGGCAACTCCTCTGTCTGTCCAACTGTCTTTCTCTCTCTTTGGGCTCTATCCTATCGTTTACTCCCTACCCCACCCACCTCCCTATTTTCTGCATATAAACTGACGTTTTCCCAGCCACCATCAGTTCTGAAGAAGGGTCACCGGACCTGAAACGTTAACTCTGTTTTCTCCTCCACAGATGTTGCCAGACCTGCTGAGCTTTTCCAGCAACTTTGTTTTTGTTTCACAAATACATCATTGACGTAATGCATTTTAGTCCATCTGCTGTGAAAGGCCCTATATTAAGGCTGGTCTTTTATTCTGTGGTGTGGTAAGGCAACTTAGAGTGTCACATGCCATATTGAACAAAAATCTTTTGTTTTATTTCATTCCAAACTTGAACTGTTATTAGAAAAGTTATATTTTCTCACAACTGCCATATAGAATAGGCCATGAATGGAATCCCTATTGTCCACATTGTCCAATCATTTTCTTTCATTACCATCGTTTAATGTGTATGTATCTATATTTGCCAGCAGGAACAATGATTCAAAAATACACCAAAATTGAACTTATTATTGTAGTGATTGATGTGAGGTCAGCCACTTGGACCTCACAGAATATGAGCTCCCTGATTGGGGCTGTTAATCTGATCCAATCAGGAAGCCCTGGCTGACAGATATAAACAGGATTGACAAACATTCTGTTCACTCTGACAGCTGGCTCGGGGGGGAGCTGGATGAGTATCAAGGACTCTCCACGTGTTAATGAAGGGTGACTTTGAGATGGGATACTAGCCTCTGTGGAGTCATTTCAATAACCCATCTCCAACTGAAAACTTGTAAAACTTGTGAAGTCTGTTCAACTCTTTACGATTAAGTAAAGGAGGGTTACATAAAGCATCTTCTATAATTGTAATAGCTCCATTTTATCTAATTCTCAAAAATAATCATCACCCAATACAAGTGTTAAATTTAGAGGTAACTATACATAAATCTTAGTGTTAAACTAGATAGGAGCACTTATATCTTCCAACATGATATTGGAAATGCACAAACCACACCTTTCCTACAGAAATCATGGTCTAAACTGAATTAAATTGCATGTTCCATTAACTGGAGTGTACTTGTCTTTGAACTTTCACTGTCACTATGATGTACAATATGTTAAACATTGAAACAATGTTAAATATATATTTTTCTGACCTCACAGCTAGGGAATTAATATTTCATGTTTAACATATAAAATAACACTCACTTGGTGTCATAAAATAATGATAACCATTAGCAACATAGTATAACAACCAGTTTCTTCTTCCACTCCTATAGCTGTTTATGAGCTTAAACATGAAGCTATATTGTTCATAATTCTCTACACAATTGATTCCAAAGAGCACATGCTCAATAAATTGTTCAACAGAACGAATCTATCTTAAAAATTAGAAAATGTTGATTAAAATTGTGGCATACACATAATTAAACTAATGTGCAACTTGCAGCATAAATACCTTGCCAAAGCTCCCTTTTCCAATTGCACGTAGTATTTGAAAATGGTCAAAAGTCACTGCAAAAGAAAAAATATTTGTGTGTTAATAAAGACACATTTATGAAGTGCTTATTGTCATATGTGAAGATCAGATTTCTCTCAACGCAGATCTCTCCTGTGCTACTGGGGCCTTACACATGTCAGTTAGAATGGGGAATTGTCATCACTGGTACTGGAAGAGTTAATAAATATGCAATGTATAATACATAATGCATGTATATGCCATACCATCTCAGCACACTTAACAATTGTAGGATAAATATTCGAAGTGCTTCATGTATTCGAATTGAGCTGATGCCAGTGAGGCACTCAAATTGTAGTAGAGCAGGTATTACTGTAACTGATTGATGGTATTAGTTCCTTCTACCGCCTCATTTTACATTTCCTGAACATCTGCATTGTGCTTGCTGGCATAGTGCATTCAATAATGTAATTAGATGATAACCACAGGAACTATCAGACAGCCATGAGGTTGCATCCATAAGCTGAAGCAGCCCAAGGGATTTCAGAGATGCCTATGTTGATCACCACAATCCCAACTACAACAACTTTCAGGCCCGCAGACTCACTGACATAGGACAAAATTTAATCTCTGTGTACAATTAGTAAAAGATGCATTGTGTATCTCTCTCTCTCCTGCTATATTTAAAATGCTAAAATTATTCCTTCATCCTATTGTAGTAACTACTTAATTGTACCCAATATTGTACTAAGTTTTGTTGTCTTAAAATCTGCAAGTAAACTGCAGCTTATTTGCTATTTGTACTATCAATGTATTGCCATCTCATTTCTTATTACTTCTCAAAGACATAAATATACTACAAATCCTACACACTGTGGGTATTTCTATGTTTCTTTTCAATGGAGCACACTGCACAGAGACTAGATTTTGTCCTACGTCAATGAGTCCACGGGCCTGAAAGTTGTAGTTGTTGGGATTGTTGTGATCGATGTAGGCATCTGAACAAAATACTGTAGTGGCAAGCTCAAGAATACGGGTGATCCAATCTTGCCCCTAGGAGCAACTCTGAGATTGGGAGACCCACCTCATGTGATCTCCATGCACTAGAAGGAACTGCATTTCGAAGGGCATATAGATGTGTTTACAAGCTAAACTTCCACATGTAGGAAGGACTGTGTGTGCAGATCGTAACAGAAAACTTTTCATAGTGCAGGTAGAAGCAACCTTGTAAAAGTTCAGTCTGTGTCATCAAAGAATTTAGCTGTATCAGATAATGATCTACATAATACATTGCGCCCATGCTTTAGTGAGAGCTTGGAACCTTACTATACAAAACTAATTCCAGGCCATTTAGGAATGAGAGAGATTTCAATGTCAGCTGATCACAGCAAATGGTGATCATGAGTGACCAGCACGGTCTGGATGGAGGTTGCTGCCAATGTAAGTGGTCATGGGTTCCACCCAAGGGAATGTGTTTAGTGTCCAGACTGCAGGGCTGGGTTTAAGTTTCACACTGTCAAGATGAAAGATCAACGAGAAAAGTAGGAATGTTAAAGGGCTATTGAAGCATAAAGTGTTCTCACTCACCAGCTTCCATAGTTGTGTTGGCTGCACATGTCTATCACCCAAATCTGCACCTCTTGTGAAACTTCTGCAGATTTAGAGAGCATGAGGACTGGACAGACAGCTGGTAGTCTGACACTTCATCAGACCAAGGGGCAATCCAACAGTAAGGGGTTCTCAGCATCAATGGAAACTTTATTTTCTCTTCCTTAATGAATGCAGGATAAAAGGGCCCAAAATGCCAGAGAAAGAACCAAGACAGGATATACCAGAGATTTGCCTTCAGGCAGAGCCAGAGCTGGAAGGCCCTGGAGATGACAGGGGAGCATAATGTTTGATCCATAGCAGACAGCCAGTTACATTGGCTGGTATAAATGTTGGCTATCTTGGCAACTTGCTACACATCTGAACCTCATCATAGAACATAGAACATAGAACATTACAGCGCAGTACAGGTCCTTCGGCCCTCGATGTTGCGCCGACCTGTGAAACCAATCTGAAGCCCATCTAACCTAAATTATTCCATTATCATCCATATGTTTATCCAATGACCATTTAAATGCCCTTTAAGTTGGCGAGTCTACTACATTTGCAGGCAGGGCATTCCATGCCCTTACTACTCTCTGAGTAAAGAAACTACCTCTGACATCTGTCCTATATCTATCACCCCTCAATTTAAAGCTATGTCCCCTCGTGCTAGTCATCACCATCCGAAGAAAAAGGCTCCCACTGTCCACCCTATCTAATCCTCTGATCATCTTGTATGTCTCTATTAAGTCACTTCTTAACCTTCTTCTCTCTAAGGAAAACAGCCTCAAGTCCCTCAGCCTTTCCTCATAAGACCTTCCCTCCATACCAGGCAACATCCTGGTAAATCTCCTCTGCACCCTTTCCAATGCTTCCACATCCTTCCTATAATGCGGTGACCAGAACTGTACACAATACTCCAAGTGCGGCCGTACCAGAGTTTTGTACAGCTGCAACATTCCTTCATTTGTATTGACTGTGTCTTATGTTCAAGGTTGAACTGTAAGAATTTTGTTCAGTTGTTATTGGACCACGGATTATCAGAGCATCAGTCTAAGAGGTTTCACTTGTAGTTATTCATTTTTCTATCTGACTATGTACTTGCTTGGAGTTCAGATTGCTATAAATTATACATATTTGAAAGCAGCAACAATGAATGACCAAATGGCTTTAATACAGAATATTTTCTTATGCTGCCCAAGAGAAATCCAATTATTTATCCACATTAGTGATCAAGACAGAACGTTATGTAATTATTAATTGCACAGTGTTTACCATGATCCCAGCGGTATCTGCATAAAGTTATAGCTTATGAATGCCCTCCCACCTGCATGGTGATCTACGAAAATGGTTGTCTTTCACACGAAGTGACAGCCAAAAGTGGTGTGTTTTGGACACAATTAATGGCAATTATTAAGTTAAATGACACCAGCTGATCAATACAGGCAACAACAACAGTGCAACGAAAAGCATTTGAAGCACTTTGGAAAAGTTATCCTGTTTCAAGTCTGATTTGAATCTAGTAAATGTTTCAAAAAAATTACCGCCCAGTTCATTTGTCAAAGCAGATAAATTCAGGTAGTGTGCTTTCCATTTGCTACCATTTCAAGAAGCAGTTTTTGCCATGTCTCACAACAGCCAGAAAGTAAACAGGCATCCCATCCGTAAAGAGTATTTACTTTGTTCCCTCGATTAACTCCTAATCTTAAACTTTTTATTGATTATTTTACAGTCATAGATATAGTCAATATAATGTATTGGATGTAATATAGTTGATAATATATTAATATTAAATATTTAGAATTATGAGCACTTTATATGTGTAATATGAAATAGTTGCTATTTTACAGCTGCGATATTGGTAAGATCAGAAGTATTTGGCCTTCAAATGCCAATAGTTTGGCACAACCACACTAATAGTAGAGGTGGCTAGTCTCTGAATTCCCAGCCATGACCCAGTTTGAATGCCTGAAAAACAGTAATTAAACACCAAAGGTCTCTGCAGCTTCTTGGAGATGTCAAATGCAAGATTTCTTTTTGGCTCTTTGCAGTGAATGCTTTAAACAATAACTGAACAACACTGGACAAAGTTGTGGTCAGTTAAAACAAATCCTATCGGTCCACCATTCATCACTTGCAAAAAGATTTTTTAATCAGATGATAATGCTGCAGCAATCTCATTTTGAGCTGATTGCTCGCACCTTCATGTACTTGAGAGGTATCTGACAAGAAACATTTATTTTATTAGCCAGGAAGTTATGGGCTGAAGGAACCATACATTCCAGTCAGGCACTTGTTCAATGTATCAAAAAATGTAATTGGACTCTCAGTTTCAACAGGAAATTTGAGCCAGTAATAGCTTTCATTTGCTAAAATTTATTTACTTACCTCCTCACTACAAAGAAGAGAAACCTCCTGGAAAAGCTTAAACAGTTGGGTTAGCCAGCCCATCTCTACACCCCAACACCTCTCATCCATTTGAGGCTGCAACTTTCTGACAGCTCATGTTCATCCATTGCTGTTGACTATCTATCATCACTTCATATTGCTAAAACTGACAATCAATTAGGGTTAATTTATCTCAAAATAGTTTGGATGCTGATAATCTGAAACAAACACAAGTGCTGGAGAAAATCAGCAGGTCTGGCAGCATCTGTGGAGAGAGAAACAGAGTTAACATTTCAAATCTGTTATGACACTTTTTTCTTTAGGATTGAAGTCCCAGCGTCAAAAAGTTAACTCTGCTTCTCTCTTCACAAGTACTGTCATACCTGTTGAGTTTCTCCAGGATTTTCTGTTTTAATCAACGTTGGTTCGTACCCTTTGAAAAACTTTATTTAAGGTATTTACAGTTTAACAGGCTTCTTCAAGGGAACAGAATGAGAACTTACATAAATGTTACTGAAAGTGACATTGTTCCTCTCTTTGATCTGCACAATCCTCATTGTAGCTTTATCCTGCCATGCACTGGGAACATCATGTGCACAATGGCTGATTAGCACGGAGCACATAGTTGACCTCTGGTGCAGCTTGACTTTCTGAATGATCTACTGTCAATCTCAGAAACCATGAGGTTTACAGTGCAGCAAAAAGGTTTTTAAGCCTAGTAACTGAAAATTATTCACAGCTATGCATTCAGATCTACTAAATCTTCCACAGACCAAGCACAATACCTTTGCAGTTAGACACTTGTCCACTTCGCTGAACTTTGAGGCTGCTGGCCCTTTGATATTCACCCTCTTTTATTCTACATCGTAATGGTAGGCCCCATCATGACTGCTACCTACCCTTGAGGATTATGCTCAGCAAGCAGTTCCACGCACACTAAGCTCATTAGCTAACCAATTATGGCACTCGCATTATTAAGAAACTATCCCATGAGCAACAAAGATGTGACATGGGGTAGGGACATGGGAATTATTCCTGGTCAGGTTACCAACCCTGGTTGGAAAAAAATCACGCCCCATGAAAATAACTCCTTCCAAATGAAGGTTAATTATAAATCTGTAAATTACAAGCAAGTTTCAAAATAGGGATGCATCACTGAGCTAGCAGTAGTAAACATAGGAATTTGGATACATTGTAACTTATGAATACATTCAGCAGCCTCCTTGCTGCTTTCCCAATATGCAAATTGAAATTAAGTAAAATTCAAGAAATGCCACATTATACCCCACTTGAAAATGGATTGATAACAAGGGGCATAGTGTTAAAGTGATTTGCAAAAGAAGCAAATACGATACGCAAAACGAACATTTCACACTGAATTCTTTGAGTGTGGAAATGCACTGCCTGATACTATATTGGAAGCAGATTCGATCTGAGTATTTAAGAGGGCATTAGATGATTATTTGAATAGGAACAATGCGCAGGGGCACAGATAAAAGGCAGGAGATTGGTACCAAATCATAATGGTCATTCAGATGATCAGTGCAGACATGATAGGCCAAATGGCCTCCTTTTGTGCCACAGCAATTCGATAATTCTATAATCACCAGTTACTATATGTCAGCAGGCATACTAAATTGCACCAATCATTTTCAACAGACTGTGCATAGAATCATTCATGAAACTATCTTCAGGGGTTTATGCAATGCATACGCAATGGGAATACTCTATGGCTCCTAAAATATACGTTATTGATTAATGTTTTAAAATTATGCTACAAAGCATTTTGACATGATTATTACAGAGTTTGTAATTAAACTTGCCTGCACAGAGGTGTTTGAACTTTATTGTCACAATCTTAACATTTACAAAATACATTTCACGTTAGGCATAGAGCCCAAGGGCAAATATGTTAAATTGAGAATTACAGAAAGTGCATCATACTCTACCCTGAGGTTCCTTAATACAATTTCAACACTTTTCATGTTTGTAAAGTGCATTCTCTGTATGAGCTACAGCTTGATGGGTTCAAAAATTCCAAACCTTCATTGCTTTATGTTTGAAAGGCCTTAGACAGCAAGCCTACCCCATCATGCTTCTGCGCCTCTGCCCCAAGCTACCCCTGAGCATGTAGATCTGCACTTTGGAATATGTTAATTTGCAACAGTCAGCTGAGGACAACTCTTTGCAATGAAATACGAGCAACATGTGGGCAGATCAAACAGTGTCTGTCACTGAGCTGTTAAACCCCAGGTGTAGTTTATGTTTGACTCAATTCGCGAACCTGAGAACAGCCCATTGAGTACAGAGTCCATGTCATAAAGCTGCTTGGAATGAACCTCACTTAAAAGCACTTCATTTCTTTCCAGAACTTCCTTGCAAAAGTACATTCCACAAGGGAAGGTGTTGGGTAGCTCAGTTGGCTACATAGCTAGTTTACCATCCTGAGTAATGCTAACAGTGTGTGTTCAATTCCTGCACTAGCTAAAGTTACCAATAAAGGAATCTCTTTCTCAACCTCACCCGTTACTTGAGGTGTGGTGACTCTCAGGTTATCCAACTGTCAGTCGTCTCTCTCTAATAAGAGAGCAGTGCTATGCTTCAGCAGGAGTGTGAAACTTTGACATTCCACACATAGATGGTCAACAGTTTATTCCCCAACACTGTCACCTCGAGGGAATGTGTGGAGAGAATAAGACTCGGGGTATTTAGGAAAGATCTGACAGGAAGGGCCTTTCTCATTACTAGCGAAGCTACGTCCTGGTGTTTGGTTGAATATCCTGGTGATAGACATTCTGCTAATTAACTTTAATTGTCTGCTGAGGATAACATCCAACTGGATCTACTACCTCCTTTTCCCACAGGATGTTATGTGCTAACCACTGTTTGATTGGCATGTGGTCTTCTGCATAAACGCCACCACAAATAACACGCAGTACACCATGTTCCAACTGCTGGGCAAAGTGGCCAAATCCATCCTTCATAAGTTCAGGGACAGGTAGAACCTCAGCACGTAGTGGTGGTACATGATGTTAATATACTGAAGATCATCAGCTTGATGTAATCGCACTTAAAGGTGGTCATCAGGATGAGGGCAATGTTGGGTTTTTTTTAAAATCTCCTTTTATCTACAGACTTTGTATATCATGTCTCTGCGAACACAGTTTTTTTTACCTTAAAGTAATGTGAAAGATGATTGAAGTGATTATCATGGTGCAGCAGAGACCTGCCACATACAGCAACACTGAGAACACATCACACCTGATGACCAGGTTCTTACCCTCTTACAAGGCGCATTGCTTCACGTGCCCGGCATTTATTTTACTATTGTTACTTACTCCTTCCTGTTTTTAGTGAACAACCTAGCCCCTCCGAACTATATCCCCAGTATCTTCAAGTGATCTAACCTGTCAGTGAAGGAACAAAGTATTGATCAACCAGTTTCCAAAGAACGTTACCTCCTTATTGTCTTAATTTCCCTCAGCTCCCAAGGCCAATTCAACAGGTTGCAGATGCTCACAGTATGTGACAGTGGATTTGAGCAGAATATGGGTGGCACAGGGACTCAGTGGTTAGCACTGCTGACTCACAGTGCCAAGGACCCATGTTCGATTCCACCCTCAGGCAACTTCTGGATGGAGTTTGCACATTCTCCCTGTGTCTGTGTCAGTTTCGTCCAGGTGCTCTGGTTTCCTCCCACAGTCCAAAGATGTGCAGGTTGGGTGGATTGGTCATGCTAAATTGCCCATAATGTACAGGGATGTGCAGGTCAGGTGGATTAGCCGTTGGAAATGCAGGGTTAAGGGGATAGTTAGGGTGTTGGGTCTGAGTGGGATGCTCTTCTGAGTGTGAACTCAATGTGCCAAATGGCCTGCTTCCACACTGTAGGGATTCTATGGTGATGTTGTCCATGTACTGGGAAGCTTTGACCTGAGTGTCTTGGGACAGCCACCCCTCTTATGTCCGAATTCTTCCAGGTGGATTCAGCAAACTGTTCCATATACAACACACAAACAAGATGGCAGAGAGAGGGCAGCCCTGCCAGACTCTGGATTTGATCAGAAAGTTTTTTTAATTCCCGTATATTGATTGAAACTGTAGTAATGATGTTCACGAACCACAGTTGGATTCAATTGCAGATAGCCACCACAAACTACATTTGGAGAGTACACCCATCATGTGAGTGTGTGATACTTTGTCAAAGGCCTTCTCTTGATTCAGGCTGATATTGCAAGCAGTTCAGCTTTTCTAACCAATACATAGCTGATCACATGCCCATGTAGCATGAGATTTTTAGAGATCGTCCCACCAGCTACAACCCTGGTCATAGTGAATCACCATGCTTGTCTGAACATTTCTACTATCTGGACAGACAGGAGATGTAATGTGTGTCCCATGTATTTTGCAGAAAATAATTTATTGCAATCAATGACCTGGCTCGACTATCACAAAATCACAGAAAATATAGATGCAGGTTTCACTCATGGGAAGCCATGGTTTACTTGGGGAAGTCATCGTCAATGTAGGAAGATATAGAAACAGCAATACTGATGGCCTTAACCTGTTAATACATGACATAGGCACCCCAAAAATGCCTTTCACTTTCTCATAAGGAAATAATGCTGTTTCTACACATCCTTTACTGTACAAGATAAGGAATAAGCTTCCACTTATCACACCCACACCTTTATTCCTGCCAGATGGTTCACAAATTTTCAGTAAAGTTTGAAATTGTCCATCAGTTCTAGGACCAGGGCCTCTGCCAGTAATGTCACACATAAGGCCATACTGAGGGCCATTATTTTAACCAGAAGCTGAAAATACAGGAAGACATAGATTGTGTCACTTCAGATTCAGTTAAATGGGATTTTATGAGTTTTATATCACGAAGCATCCACCTCCTCCGGCTGTTGATTGCATAAATCAAAGTTAAGTATATACAGGTAGGAGGGCACTATTGGATACTTGTGCACTGTAAGCAAAACTGTTGCTTTGTAATAATTTACAGAATTAATTTTGAAAAAAAAACAGCTGCTGCTAGATTTGGTGTGGTTTTGTACTTCATTTTCTGGATAGCTTAACAACTTCTGTCAATTTCACTCACAAAAATGCTAAGCTTTTGCAGTAGCAGTTAAAGCTAGAAAGTATCGAATTCACTTATACGTGCACGTTGCAGTGTTGATGCAGCCACAGATGTCTTGCTGTGGATCTGTGCAACATAAACCCAAGGACAAACACATTTGAATTGTAAAAACAGAAAAATCACTTGGGCAGGGGCTGCAATGCAGGTGCCTGGGAGTGTCAATTTAATTTTGTAAGTATCCATTAAAGTCTTTTTATTACAGTTCCCCTTTATAGGGGTTGTTATCAGTTAATTACTGTGCTTTATATTTGATTGTAGTTAAACAGTATAGAGAGACACTTATTAACACTGGTGGTTGGTTGGAAAGTTAGGGTTTGCTTATTTGCAATGTCTTACTCTGTAAATAAATCTAAAAGCAAGCAAACATAGACTTCTTACTGCCAATTAGTCAAGGAATAGGTCAGAGGTTTGACACCTTCCACTGCTGTAACACCCACTCTTGAGCACTCATCACAAACATATTTTTAATTCAAAGCTAACCAGGAGTAATTTTATTAGAAACACTTCCGTTGTTCTTAAACAAGTCGTTAATAAGCCACAAAACTAGGTTGACTTTTTCACAAACAGAGGTCAAATCTTTATAATCTGACGAGCAGGCAACCACTCCATTACTGTTGATACACAGATTATTGCATTTTAATTCACACACAACTGTGATCGCTTTACCATGTAGAATAATCTCACACCTTTAAAATTTCAACCTTTGATGAAACGTATTGTTTGTGCAAGTTTATTTTTCCCCACATAGAACATTTATCTCTGAATCAGAGAAACAGGAATAATGAAAGCATAACATATTTAATTATCCAAGAAATAATTCAGCATTAATTTAGTAAATGTAACAGTTAACCATTAAGCAGCAGATCTGGCATATTGCATACTAACTTAATTTACTGCCAGGTCTGATTTGAACCTGGTGATAGACAGAGTCATGACCAGACACGGCACTGGTAAATTTAACATTTTTTTATTTTATTGAAGCTATTCTCATGGGCCCAGGGGAGCAGTGATGTTCCTCTGAGTTTGCAAAAGAACATTGCTCCTTCCCCGCTCCAAATTACCTCTCTTACATCAATTCTAACTGCTCCCTGTTCATCTCCCTCCACAGTCTTGCATTATACCAGGTGTTATTCCTTAGAGTTGAAAGGAGTGGTAACGCGCTATCTGAAATCCCACTCTCACCATTTCAGTGATTCCTGCCAGGAGTCTGAATCCAATCATTTAAATAATTTCAAAGAGTTGAAGTGGTCTTGCTCTGGTGTCGTCTCAACAAGATCAAACTGTCCACAGCCCCATTTCACATGCTATATTCCTGTCATGTTACAATACCACAATGGTAGCAGACAACTAAACAAATCTCTTGTCTCTCGCACTTCCAATTTTCCGATGTATTACTTCATTCTCTCATGCGGCATAAAGTGTTGGAAACCAGCAACACATTGAGTAATGTGTTAAAATCACAGTTGAAAACTATAAGTCAATTCAGGAATTAACTACTAAATTGAAAATACATGTAATTTAAGAAATAATATTCAAGGAATGCCATGAAACAGCTTGAGGAAACTGGAGCAGTCTTTAACAAATGACTGAACCCCAAATAAGACTTCTTTTTAACAGCTACAAGCTATCTGTATTTATAACCTGCAGTATACTCTGAGATTCATACAGTTGCATGATTCTTTGGTTGTTCATGGCAACAATCACACTGAAGCATTAATAATGTGACACAATTAAGAGAAACTTGCAAAATTACAATCAATAATTATTAGGCTAGATGGTTAATTTACATTATCGATTCTTAAATCTATTTTAGTCTTATTTAGAAAAGCAGAAATTGATTGTTGTTTATTCTTTTCAAAAAAATGGGGTGGCATGGTGGCTCAGTGGTTAGCACTGTAGCCTCACAGGGACCCTGGTTCTATTCCAGCCTCGGGTGACTGTCTGTGCAGAGTTTGCACATTCTCCCTGTGTCTGCGTGGGCTTCCTCCAGGTGCTCTGGTTTCCTCCCACAGTCCGAAGATGTGCAGGCTAGGTGGATTGGCCATGCTAAATTGCCCATAGTGTTCAGGGGTGTGTGGGTTATAGGGGGATGGGTCTGGGTGGGATGCTCCAAGGGTCAGTGTGGACTTGTTGGGCCAAAGGGCCTGTTTCCACACTGTAGGGATTCTATCTAACAGCTAACAGCAGAAATAATTGTGGAAAATAAAGCTATGATCAAAAGCAGACCTGATGCAGAGTTTTACCCAAATCACACCTCTTTCAGCTGTTAATAACTAATCAGTGAGTGGTGTATACTAGGAAGCACTTTGTATGAACTGCTTCTAGACAGTACTGAAAACAAAAAATGCTGGCGATCACGATGAGTCAGGCGGCATCCACGGAGAGAATGCAAGCTCACATTTCGAGTCTTGATGACTCTTCATCAGAGCTGAAGTGAAGCGCGCAGGGGAGTGCATTTATGCAACAGTTGGAGGGAGGTGGGGCGTAGAGTGCTGGGGGAGAAAGGATGTTGATGCTTCAGATTAAGTGATCAGAATGTGAGAATGGCAGAACAATGTGGAAGAAATTACTGTAGATGCTGGAATTTGTACTGAAAGCAACAAATTCTGGAGATCACAGCGGGTCAGACAGCATCAATGGAGAGATAGCAAGCTAATGTTTTAAGTCTGGATGACTCTTCAGTATAAAGTAATTTTCTAGTCCTTGCTCTGTCTATTATGTACAGTAATATATTTTGGCAAATGGGAAAACCATACAATGTAGCCAATCAGTTGTCTGTATTATCTGCGATCTGCAGAAGAGAAGAAATATAATTTCATGTCACAAAACATACATAAATTACATTACTAAATCATACGACTTATTTATTGGCCTACTTAAAATAACAAAAGTGTAGCAACATCAATATAGCAGTATAAAAATACAAGGAACAAAGTGGGTTTAAATTCTGCCTTCTATCAATACTGCATCTCTGTACTGCTTACTGTGGATTATCCTGTCTTTTCCGCCAATCAAAATGGTGGTTTCCCACTTTCTAAGCTTTTGCCCTCCTCCTGCAGCTACAATGGAGGTTTACGTTCTTAGATGCAAAGTTGATGCTTTCCCACCGTTCACATTCGAAAGTAAAATGTTTGTGACCTTGGAGAATATTTAAAATTAATCTCTGCGGCAAATTTAATAAACAGTCTTGCTGAAATCAGAGTTTAACTTGTGAATGTCCCAGTCTTGTAATAATCTTTAAATTCTTCTCATTATCTTCGTCTGCTAAACTCATTGTGCTTTAGTCACCTTAACTGCAATCTGTTTTGATTCCGATATTGTGGCATCAGTATAAATTAATTTTCTAATCCTTGCTCTGTCTTTTATAGCTATGGTATATGTCCCACCATTTGGCACCATGTAATGTTGAAGTGAAAACCTAGACGAAATAGGGGGAAATTTGGGAAAAATCTATCAATATGAAACTGATTTAAGTAGTGATCTAATGCAACTATACTTAACTGGGCAATTGTTTCCAGAGACAACAAGGTGCAGGGCTGGATGAACACAGCAGGCCAAGCAGCATCATAGGAGCAGAGAGGCTGACGTTTCGGGCCTAGACCCTTCATCAGAAAAGGGGGAGGGG
>NC_063351.1:19657704-19673129 GCF_021869965.1 Rhincodon typus | reverse complement strand
TCCAGCCCTGCACCTTGTTGTCTCGGATCCTCCAGCATCTGCAGTTCCTACTATCTCTGAATTGTTTCCAGAGATTCTTTTCCAATTTGAATGTCATCACTCAAAGAGAATATAATGCCTTTTCAGAGTCACAACTATGTTGGAAATTGACTTCATTATGATGACTGATGGCTCTTACAGGAATAATGTATCCTTTACAAAATAATGGCAACAAGAATTAGTATTTAATATAAATCATAATTAATTACTATAAATGAAAACCTAACTGCCTCATTGTTCATAATTCAAAGCTCTGGCTCTTGAAATAGCAATAATTGTATAATGGCCCTTTACGTTTATTAACAAGTCAATGATATGATCACAATTGTATGATTGAGCAATACTATCAAGATAGTGGTTCTATTTATTTTGGACTCAACACAATGGCTCAGTGGTTAGCATTGCTGCCTCACAGCGCCAGGAACCCTGGTTCAATCCCACCCTCAGTCAACTGTCTGTGTGAAGTTTGCACATTCTCCCCGTGTCTGCGTGGGTTTCCTCTGGGTGCTCCGGTTTCCTCCCACAGTCCAAAGATGTGCAGGCTGGGTGGATTGGCCATGCTAAATCACCCCATAGTATTCAGGGATGTGTAGATTAGGTGGGTTATAGGGGGATGGGTCTGGGTGGGAGGCTCTGAGGGTTGGTGTGGACTTGTTAGGCCAAAGGGCCTGTTTCCACACTGTGGAGATTCTATAAATTTCCTATTTCTAAGAAATTGTCCAAAAATAAAAATCAGTGCTGCAGTTTGTAGTGCATATTGACTGGTCAAAAGACAAATAACCATGACACCGGTCAGAATAACCTTCACCATAGGCAAGAGGTCTTCAGTAGTTTATAATTTCTATTTTATATATATATATCAGATAGTGTAAAAGATCAATTTCACGTCAGCCAGCACCATTCAGAAAATGCATTCAGTTTCACACTAATTCAAAGCAGATAAAACCAGGGTGAGAAAAATGACTAGGGAGTGCTGTCTTGGATTATTGAACACATGGAATCACAGCAGCATTGGCACATCCTGACACCAATTGTATCTTGCAATTTTACAAGGGGTGATACCTATGGGGTATCACCTATGGGTTTTTGATAACTTTTTTGGTGCATTTTCCAGTATTTTGGTGAAGAATCCCTGGTCGTGCATTATATAACTTTTTACGTATATGATTGAACAGAAAAATAATCTTGGTGTATACATCTCCACACAAGAGAAAATACCCCTGTTAGAAGGACCCTGAATATACAGTTAATCACTTAATCTATAATGATATTTGTCTATTTGATATGTAATCATATCTATTGAGCATCAGTCATATTAGTTGTTTAGTAATGTATATGATATTTATCCCTCCATTATTCGAACACATATTAATTGACCTATGTAAATTTACTTATTTGTCCAAAGGGTCATTGAGTACGCTACCACAGGGTAGATAT
Source organism: Rhincodon typus (assembly GCF_021869965.1). Taxonomy (NCBI): domain Eukaryota; kingdom Metazoa; phylum Chordata; class Chondrichthyes; order Orectolobiformes; family Rhincodontidae; genus Rhincodon; species Rhincodon typus. Next base: position 19,671,653 of record NC_063351.1, on the reverse strand, counting down.
TTTCTAATCAACCAGCTCAGAGAATTATTACATATCTGTGGATCAGGTGGCACTTGAACCAAGAAATTTGGTTCAGAGAAGGACAGGACTGGCAGCTCAATGTTCCAGTGTTTAAATGTTTCAGGCAACATAGAGAAGGATGTACAGGGGTGGGGAGTTACATTATTGATTAAGGAGAATCTAAAAGTTGCATTCATACAGGACAACTTGGAGGGCTTATCCAGTAAGGCCATATGTGTGGAATTTAGGAATAAGAACAGTTTAATCACTGTAGTGCAGTTATGCTATAGGCCTCCCAAGAGCCCATGGAAGATAGAGGAACTGATATATAAGCAGATCATGGAAAAATGTAGAAACAACAGGATTGTTGTAGTGGGTGGTTTTAAGTTACCCGGTACTACAGTCTTTAGTCCTAGGGGCTTAGATGGGCATAATTTGTCAGGTGCATCCAGGAGGGCTTCTTGAAACAATATGTAGATAGACCAACTAGGGAAAGGGTTACACTAGACTTTGTATTGGGGAAGGAGCCTGGCTTGGGTGATTGAAGTTTCAGTGGGGGAACATTTGGAAACAATGATCATAATTCTGTAATTTTTAAGATAGTTATGAATGGGGATAAGCTTGGTCCTCAGGTATAACTGCCAAATTAGTGGAAAGCTAATTATAACAGTATTAGGCAGGAACTGGAGAAATTAGACTGGCAGTTTGAGTGTAAATCCATATCTGATACATGAGAGTCTTTTAAAGGCCAGTTAATCAAATTTCAAGACCAACATGTTCCTGTGAGGATGAAAGAGAAGGATTGCAAGATTCAGAAACTTGGGTGACGAGAGATGTTGAAAGTTTAGTCAAAAAGAGAGAAAAAAAATCTGCAAAGTATACGAAACTGAAATCAGACAGAGGGGTATAAAGAAGTGGGAAAGAATGTAAACAAGAAATTAAGAGGGTCAGAATGAGCCATGAAATGTCTTTGGTGAACAGGACTGGGGAAAATTCCAATGCGTCTTATACCCATATAAGGAGCAATATGGTAGCTAGAGAAAAGCTTGATCCACTCAAGGACAAAGGAGAGAATTTATGCACAGAGCCAGAGGAGCTAGGTGAGGTCCTTAATGAGTACTTTGCATTTATATTCACCAAGTTGAAGAACATCGATGACGATAAGACTAGAGAGGGTATGTTGATACTCTGGGGCATTTTGATTTTAAGAAGGATGAGATGTTGATTGTCTTGAAAAATATTAAGGTAGGTAAGTCCCCAGGGTCTGATGGGATCTATTCCAGGATACTGAGGGAGGCAACGGAGAAGATTGCTGGAGCGTACTCAGAGATCTTTATGTCCTCTTTAGCCACAGGCAAGGTCCCAGAAGACTGAAGAATAGGCAATGTTTTCCTTTGTTTAAGAAGGGCAAAACAGAATTATAAGCCAGAGAACCTTACATCAGTGGTAAGGAAATTATTGGAGAAGATTCATAGGGACAGGATTTATTTGCATTTGGAAAAAAATGGATCAATTAGGGAATGTCACTATGGCTTTCTGTGGGGGAGATCTTATCTCACAAACTTGATTGAATTTTTTTGAGAACGTGATGAAAATGTTTGATAAGGGTAGCACAGTGGATGTAGTCTACATGAACTTTACTAATGCTTTTGGCATGGTCCTTCAAAGTAGGCTGGTCCATAAGATTACTTTTATTGGAATCTACAGTGATTTGGCAAGTTGGATACAAAATTGGCTTACTCATAGAAGATAGAAGGTAGTTGTGGATGGGTAATTTTCTGACTGGGGGCCTGTGACCAGTGGTGCTCTGCAAGGACCTTTGTTGTTTGTAATGTAAGTAGTAATGATTAGGATAAAAATGTAGGGGGTCTGATTAGTAAGTTTGCAGATTACACAACGGTTGGTGGAGTTGTGAATAGGTAAGGAAGGTTAGCAAGGTATGCAGCAGACTATAGATCAGTTGAAAAGTTGGGGGAGAAATGGAAGATGGAGTTTAATCTGGATAAGAGCGAGGTGATACATTTTGGGAAGTCAAATGCAAGAAGAAAGCATACAGTAAATGGCAGGACACTTAGGAGCATTGGTATACAGAGGGATCTTGGGGTCCAAAGTCCAGAGCTCCTTGAAAGTGGCAACACAAGTGGATAAGGTGGTAAAAAATGCATAAGGCATGACTGCCTTCATTGGCTAGGGCATTGAATATAAAAGCAAGTTAAGTTGCGGCTGAATAAAACTTTAGTTAGGCCACATTTGGAGTATTGTGTGCAGTTCTGGTCAGCACACTGTAGAAAGGATGTGAAGGCTTTTGGAGAAGGTGCAAAAGAGTAGGATGTTGCCTGGATTGGAGAATATCAGCAGAAGGAGAGGTTGAACAAACCTAGATCGTTTTCACTACAATCAAGGCTGAGGAGGCAACTTGATAGAAGCATATAAAGTTATGAGAGGCACTGATAGGGTGGATAGTCAGAGGTTTTCCCAGGGTGGAAATATCAAATACTAGGGGTAACAGGTTTAAGTAGAGAGGGGGAAATGTTTAAAGGAGATCTGTGAGGAAAATTTTTACACAGAGGGTAGATAGGTGCCTGGAATGTGCTGCCAGACAAGGCGGAAGAAGCAGAAACAATAGCAACTTTTAAGAGACTAAGTGGTAAAGGATAATTATTCAGATGAAGAAAAGTAGAGAGTGAGAGAGTCATGCACCACAAGAGAAATGGTGTATACAACATTTATACATAATTTACATTAACAAAAAAATCAATGCCAAACTTTGAAGATGATGCCAAACCAGAGCATAACTAACGCTGGGGGAGAATACAACAGAACATATTGGAAAACTCGTAGACTGGGCTGTTAAGTGACAACTGAACTATAAAATGGGAGGTGATGTACTTTGATAAAGGCAAACAAAAATATCTCCTGCACCCTAGTAATAATAACTTTGTAAAAGAGCAAAGGTACTGAGGAAAATGGGTAAATAAATCATTCAAATTAGCCTAAAGTCAGTAACACAATTAAAATACTAACAGAACACATTTATTACTAAGGGATAAAGAATTTAGAAGCAACAATTAAGCTAAACTTGTGCTTGACACAAATCAGGCTTTATTTAAAGTTGTGTGTACAGTTCTGGTTTCCATGCTATAAGGAGGACACTAAAACAGCAGAAAAAGTTCCAGAAGGTTTCACAGGATGGCACCAGAACTGACAGATTCCAACTTTTGGGAAGGTCTAAATAGTTCAGAAAAGGAGAAGGCCTACTGTTGACCAAATGGAGTTTTTTAAAATTATTAATAGCTTTGACAGACACTCAGGGGAGACGTTACTGTACTGATTTCTCAAACCCACTCAGAATGTCTTAGAACACTGCATCAAGTACTGACCCCTTCACCCTGGCACTCTACCCATGGCATCCTGCCATCTTCCCATTTGGCATCCCATCCACCTGACTCCCCATGCCTGGCAGTCTACACCCTACCCAAGGGGCACCCTACTTACCTCGCACCCAACTTCCAAGCCATCTGGCATTTACCCCTGGCAACATAACCTACTCAGCCGGCACCCTTGTTACCTAACACACTAGCCCCCCTACACATCTGGCACTGACCCACCCAGGACCCTAACATCACTCTTACATTATGCTCTTACAGTTTGACAGCAGCTGTCAAAGTGGCTCAAGACCTTTAACTTTCAGAAGACAGCAGCTGACTGTTGTGAGAAGGAGGCGTGTTTGTCTTTTTCTGACAGTTCTACACTATGGAAGATCTGTCAGAAAGGACGTACAGCTCTGTATTTCTGAGGGGAGCCTGAGCAGATCCTCTCAGAAATGCAGAGCTCCTACCTTTCATAAAAAAAAGGAGAGTGGTAATTTGTGAGAGATTGTCAAGCCTTGGAAAATTCAGTCCAAGATATATTCAGTATACTGTCAAACAACATCCATCATTTTTTCCTTCTTCCTCATTGGCAGTGCTTTGGAATCCACAATCATTTGATTCTCATCTGGCAAATGGATTTGACCATGGCTAGTGAGCCCAAAGCATGATTCTGCCACTTAGAGAGTCAGTAAAATGGGCTAAATTGGTGCAGTCAATTTTTGGCTAACTAAAGAAAAGAGTATTTGAGGACCAGTTTCTCAAACCGGCGACTAAAGGACTCATTTTCAGTATCTTGGGAGCTGCTTCTCGATAACAATGAAGATAGATGATGAAATTCATCATTACCTCCAAAATGCCAGGTCAACCTTCAGCCAATTAAGGAAAAATGAGAAAGGTTCCTCTTAATACAACAACAAAAACAGAAGTTGCTGGAAAAGCTCAGCAGGTCTGGCAGCATCTTTGAAGAAAAAATCAGAGTTAATGTTTCCGGTCTGGTGACCCTTCCTCAGAACCCTTCCTCTTAATACAAAAGTGATGGTTTACTCATTTGATACTTGGCATGTGGGGACAAAGAAAGCAGCTGATGGAAAAGAAATAAGGGGTCTTTGCTCACCAAAGAAAAAGGAGGACACTTTTACAAATAATAAAAAGACCCACCATTTCAGAGCAGTCAATACTTGATGCATCAATACCCTACAAAGGATGTAGGTCAGACAAAAACAAGCCATGCTGACTCCAACTGTTGTCATACCTCCTTAATCTTACTCATTTTGATGGATATTATATGAAGATAGGATAGCTGATTAAGTAACATAACGTACTTTGATTCAGAAAGGCAATGGTATTGAGAAAAATATACTTCTTAGTCATGTAGATAGCTTCATGACATTGAGCTAACTGAAATATAAAACAATTATTAATGGAAATGCCTACAGGCAAATTATGTTATGATTCCATCCTACAAGGCAATGATTCTGTCCTGTAAAGCTGTGAATCTAGCTTTAGATTAGACACTAGAGCAAAGGAAGGGATGAAAGTGATCAGAGGAGTTGGCCTCAAGCTAGGCACCACAGTTGAAAATGGCAAACTCAGACTACTGTTTCTTCAGTGTCACTGGGTCAAAATCCTGGTATCCACTCCCTATCTGCATCAAATGGAGTGCAGTGGCTCAAGAAGGCCATTCACTACTACCATCTCAAGGGTAACTATGGATGGGCAATAAATTTTGGACCAGCCAATGAAGCCTACATCCCATTAATTAATAAAAAAAATTCAACAAACCTTCTGATAAACCTATGGACAAGGACAAAAGTAATTTATACTTGTATAAAACTTTTAAAATCCCAAGGCATTTCACAGGAGCATTATAAAACAAAGTAGGACACTAACCCACATGAGAAGATACAAGGTTAGATTACCACAGGCTTGCTCAAAGAGGTAGGATTTCAGCAGTGACTTAAAGGAAGTAAGATAGAGAGATGGAGGGGTGAAGCAAGAAAAATTCCAGAGGTTGGGGCATCAAAGACGGTGAAGAAGCGAATGTTTATGATGTTAGAATTCCAATGCAGATACAAGGGTTGAGGACTTGTGGCAGTTTACAAACACTGGGAGAGCCGAAGTCATAGAAGGATTTGAAAACAAGGACAGGAATTTTAAAGTTAAGATTTTGTTCGATTGGCAGTCAATGTAGGTCAGTGAGCAGAAGGTAACAGGGGAAATGGGACTTACTGCAACCTAAAACATTGTGTGCAGAGTTCTAAATAACGTCACAACTCGCTGATGTAATGTGCTGGAAATCAAGCCCCTCTATTCCTGGAGTCACCATAAAAGTTAAAGATTTTACAGTAAGTATACAAAGATTTCCGAATTTAGCTGATTTTCAGATCCAGGTTGATAAAAAGCTCCAGTTCATTTGCAATCTAAACTTCAACTACTGCTAAGGTCAGGTTACCTGCTTTTCAAAACATGCAGTATTCCTTGATTTTTAAATTAATTCTCTCTCATTTCAGTCCACAATTTTAAAAAGAACATATGTAAAAACGATACAGTCTCTACAATGACAGCAGGTTTACGGTGGAACATCAACCAAGAATGCATTGGAATAGTTAGGTTCAGGTGTAACACATGCATGGATCAGGGTTTCAGCAGTAGATGAGCTGAGACAGGATCAAGTTGAGTGATGTGACGAAGGTGGAAGTTGGTGGTCTTAGAGATGGCATAAATAGGAGATAGGACGTTCATCCTGGTTTTGATGTGACACTAAGGTTTCAAACTGATTTGCTTAATCACAGACTGGTGTCAGGGAGAGGACTGGATTCAGGGGCCAGAGAATTGAATTTCAAACAGGGACCAAAAACATTTAATTGGAGAAAATTTCTATTCATCCGGTAGTGGATGAAGCTTAAGTATCACGCTAATTTAGCAAGAGTGGTGGAACCAAGAAATATAGTGCTGGCATACAGCAGGATGTTGTCAGTATAAATGTGTCTTCAATTATGTTGTCAAGGGGAACATATAGACAAGAAATCAAACGGTGCCGAAGATTGATTCCTGTGGGCAGAGGTAACAGTGCAGGAGCAAGGAGAGAAGTCATTGCTAACTATGATTAGTCAATTTTTTTTATTCATTTGTGGGATGTGGGCATCGCTGGCTGACCAGCATTTCTTGCCCATCCCTAGTTGCCCTTGAGAAGGTGGTGGTGAGCTGCCTTTTTGAGCCGAAGTAAGATTGGAATAATGAGAGACATTCTCAAGCCGCAGACAAAAGAAAAGATACTAGAGGTAGGTATGGTGAACTGTGTCAAAGGTTAAATACAAGTCCAGAAGGATCAGGAGGAAATGTTTACCGACATTGTCACTTTGAAAAAGGCCATTTTAGGAAGAAATTGAACAAAGGGAATCAAACAGGGCTTCTGAGAAAGATGGCCAAAATGTGATGTGACAACATCTTAAAGGAAAGTGGAAAGGAAAAGGAGATGGAATGATTGTTTGCAAGGATGGAGGGGTCAAGGGTTAGTTTCTTGAAAAGTTGAGTAATGATGTAGATTGAAAGGATAGGCAAACATTGGCTAACATATTGGCCAAGAGGCAAAGTTGCATGATCAGCAGTTAGTAGGGTTAGAATGGAGGAAGTTGAGTCTCAAGAACAAAATGAGTTCACAAGGACTTTTGGGGAGAAAGAAATTCTGCCGAAAGATGAGTATTAAAAAAATGGCTAGGTTGGCTACCAGAAGGGAGCGTCATGACTGATGCAGCTGTTCATTTCAATCCTTATGAGAAAGGAGTCACAAATTATCCTTATTAGGGGAGATTTAACATGGCATTTGGCCGATTATTGGGACCAATTTAATATGTCATTATTTAGATTTTTTGGGTGATTGATTTACATCAGAGATCAGCAGTTGTTTAAGAGTAAACTGAATACGTAGGAAGGTGGGTTGTTAAGTGAAAAACTCACCAGGTTAGTAAAAGCATCCAGCTTTCTAAAATAATATAACCTTAGTTTCATCAGTATATTACGTTAGAAGAGACCCTTGGGCAGTGGAACACTTAATGTGTTTCAGTGGTATCTTTTATCCATTATTTTATTGGAACATTATCGTTTCTTTTAATGTCTTTATAGACAGATCATTATGAAAATATGATCATCCAATAAATTTCAGGTCTTAGACTGTAAAATTATGAATTGAAATCATATATTGCCCATTCCAAACTAGCGTCTACTTACTTAAAGCAAAGTTATGGACTCATTTAAGTCTGACATCATTCACGTTTAAAATTTTTGACCTTAATCATGAACTGTGGAAGGCAACAACCAGCAGACAGGTGATTCTCGACCGCATAAAGCACACTGAAGGGTGAATTAGACAGGGAATCAAACAAAACATCGAAGATGAGGGCCTGTTGACGTCAATGGGAGAGAAAAAAAATTCTTTCCTTCTTTTCACCAAGTTTTAAACATATTTCACATTTACTGATGAATTGCAATATGTAATTTTATATTTGGATCTGGGCCATCTAAATTGTTTCACTTATTGATATTATTCACACAGCATTAATGAGAAATAAGGTCGTTCCAGGAATCAGAAAAGCTAAGTTTATCTTATTTGAAAGCAAGGAGGTAAATGGTGATTGAATTTAAATTTTCAAGGTTACCCAAGGAACTGAAAAAGTAGTTCCAGGTAAATTATTTATTATGGCAAAGGGTTTAAGAATCAGAATCATGAGTTACAAATAAGAAAGAAAATTAAACAGAACTTATTCACGGAAACACAGGTCTGAGTTTTTCCCATGTTATTTTCAGGGAATTTCCTGCGAGGTTTCCTTTCATGGCTGACAGCAACTGTTCACAGATTTGTAAAATCCCTATAATGCAGTTAGAGGCCATTTGGCCCATTCAGTCTGCACCAACCCTCTGAAGAGCTTCTCACCCAGACGTAGACCCCACCCTGTCACCATAACCCTGCATTTACCATGGCTAATCCGCACAGCCCAGGGACACTATGGACAATTTAGCACGGCCAATACACCTAACCTGCACATCTTAGGACTGTGGGAGAAAACCAGAGCACCTTGTGGAAACCCACGCAGACATGGGGAGAACATACAAATATCACACTGACAGTGACCGAAGGCTGGAATTGAACCCACGTCCCTGTGAGGCAGCAGTGCTAACCACTGAGCCACCATGCACTCAATCCTCTGTTGCTCATTTCATAAATTATGCAACAAACATAGCGAATGCTGAGAAACTCAGCAGGTCTAGCAGACCTAACATTTCGAATCCAGTATGACTCTTCTTCAGAACCCTTCAGTTGAATAGGAGTAAGAAGTCCAGCGGTCCCAAACCCCTCCACTTTCATAACACTGTGAAGTTCAAGCTGAGAAAGGTGAGCCTGCATTTGAGCTGGACAATCTCAGCATTGTCTGGGCCCTCTAACCACAAATATCCTCTGGTCTGGGCCCTCTAACCACAAATATCCTCTGGTCATCTGTCAAGCTCTCCCAGGGCAGCAGGGACTTCAACAGGACCAGGCTCCCTCGACCTCAGCTGCAGACCCTAGGACTGCACCTAGATAGAGGGCACATCAGGAATACAGTGAGGCATTGTAAATTGGTGGGATTTTTTTGGTGTCTGATTGGTGCACACATTGTCAATGATAATGTATCAGGAAACAGTTGACTTTTTTTTAAGAACATGTTGAGAACAGATAACTGTTAAGCTTTTATTTTAATGGTTAGCACTGCTGCCTCACAGCTCTAGGGACCTGGGTTCGATTCCAGCCTCAGGTAATTCTCTGTGCGGAGTTTGCATGTTCTCCCCGTGTCTGTGTGGGTTTCCTCCGGGTGTTCTGGTTTCCTCCCTCAGTCCAAAGATGTGCAGATTAGGTGGATTGGCCATGGCTAAATTGCCCATAATGTCCAGGAATATGTAGACAAGGTAGATTAGCCATGGGAAATGCCAGTTTAGGGGAATAGGGTGGGATGCTTTTCAGAGGGTTGGTGCAGACTTGATGGGCAGAATGGCCTCTATCTGCACTTTAGGGATTCTATGATATTTAAATTAAAACTAAGCAAGCCAACTCTGACTGATAAAGGAACTGCCATGGAGATTGACAAGGAAATGGCTATCCCATAAACTTTTATTTAGCTGACAAGGAGCAATGCATGGACATGGATACAAAGGACAGGATACTGTGTAACTGGCGCATTGAGAAAAGGGAGATTATTTGAGGGCTTCATTTCAAAGTTAAATTTGAGTACAGGGTAATATTTGTTAAGGTTTGGAAGAACTTTATTTGATGCCACTTCTAATTCAAATATAGCCAATCTGTCATCTAACCATTATAAATATTAATTGTTAACTGTTACCTTGTGTATTCTCCATAGCAACCCCACTACCAACCGCAGTCCACTTGCCAACTAATCAGCAGTATAAATTATTATTCCCCTTGAAATCTTGCATTTTTGCTTATCTGTCCTGATAAGTGCAAGAAGAAAAACTTTGCTACCATATCTCTTTATTCAACAATAATTAATTAATAATACTGCCATCTCTCTATTACTACCAATTTCATGATCCAGTCTGTCAACTAATGGCTCTATTCCCAACACAAACTTTCTTCATTAAATTAATATTCCTGTAAAATATTTTGCTATTGTGTTTTATGTTCCTTGATAATTTAACTTTATTGTTTTTCTTTGTCTTTCTAATTGATCTTTGATTTATTGCTAATCCCTTCATATGTTTTCTTATCATCTGCTCCTCTGTGGTCTGTGTACTTAATATATGCTTGCTTCCTAATCAAAAATTGATCTATTACATTTGTATTCATCCATGGAGTTTCACTAATATCTAGTTTTTTTTTTCTTTTAGTTTAGCAAAATATATATTTCCTACATGATTTTGAACAGCGTTTTAAATGTTTTGCATTGATGTCCTTCTTCACGTTTGTTGGTAATGTTGCCCATTTTATTTTTCCAAGTTCAATTCTTAGTCCCTCAACTGAGTTTGAGCTCCCTCTCTTCATTCCAAGGTGGGTTCTCCACTTGCCGTTGAGCTCAGGGGTTTGAAAGGCCTGCTTTGGCTCTCTGGGTCTTCATCCCCATTATTTCCTGTAACATTAGATCTTCTGAACCTCATGCCTCATACCCACTCATCATCTAATTACTCCCCTTGCCCAGCTTTGGCAGCTCATACCAATGAACCCAATCATGGCTCCTGCTAGCCACCATCAAATTATTGCCACCTCATACCCCTTATGTACCAATGTTTTCCCTCACACCTTCTATACAAATTCACCCAGTTTTCACCATGGACAGCCCTCAGGAGCTACAGATAGATGAAACAAAATTGTGTTCCAATTATCTATTACAGACTTCATTATATTTAAAAAAAATTCATTGAAGCCCATTCAATATGTTTATAATACAATGTATTCAGGATATACCCTGGTGCAAGTTCCCATGCCCAGCTACCTGTAAAGTACTGCCTTTGGTATGCAGGATTACTTAAACCCTTGTTAAAAAATAAATGTGTACGTATAGCTGTGCATAAAATATCCTTTAATAGCCCCTTTGAGCTGTCAATCAAAATGCAAATAGTTATGTGAAATATAGTTACTTACTATGGGGAGTATATAAATTACAGTTAAAGCATTTAGTGTTACGTCAACAAACAACTATTGAATCTGTTAGAATAGTTTTGTCTAAAATAAAACTCTCGACAGGCAGATATTTTGATTCTTTCAAGGGCAGGCTATTTAAATAACTTAGCAATTGTACAGACATTATCCACAAAAAAGTTGTAGATCCCACACTGCTGAGACAAAGCCCTTACTTCAGTTAATATTGGGCCTGTTTGAACTCAGTGTGGAGTGAGTGTGTTCACATGATTGATGGATTGTGCCATTGCTTCAATGAATGGCTGTTCAGCAAAAAAAAAGTTTGCAGTCTGGGATAATGTTGTCTCATGTGTAGCATTAGACCAAGTCTTGATTTGCTTAACAAACTGGAAATACTGCACATGACGTCAGTGTTGGTGGGTTGGATGGAGGCATTGGCTTTGGGCCATGCTTGCTTAGCTTCTTCAATTGTCGAAATTGCTTTATGAAAATAGCCGTCATTTGGGTCTATCTAAGGTTATTTTCTTCCCATGTATTGACAACCAGTTTGTAAGCTCTGAGACTGGCTTTCAGCTTGTCCTAATTTCTAATTTCAGGACTTTCTCTGGTGCAGGTTCCCATACCCAGCTGCCTATAAAGTATTTGTCTTCGGTATGGAGGAATACTCCACATGATCGGCCCTGCTAAGCTAAGGTCTAATGAACACACTCTTGATGCCAGTTATGTAGCACTTTGCAAGAACCTTGATGTTGGGAGCTTTTTATCTCCCACCTGATGTTACAAATAGATATCAGACAGTGAAAGAGGAATTTTTTCAGTTGCTTTATATGATGCTAATATGTTGTCCAAACTCACAGCCAAAGAAGTGACAGATGAACCACCGCCTGGTCGACGTTAATCTTTGCTCAGATACAAACTCCATGCTCTTCCCAAAATTTGTGAGGGAGCCTGCAAAATGCTAAGCCTTGATTTTGCCAGCGATGGTTGATTTCATCAACCAGCTTCGGGTTATTGGTGAAAATATTCAAAGATTGCAACATACCTGTACTAAGCGGGCGAGTATGCTGTAGATAATAATTGTGAGGTCTTGAGCTAAATAGCTAGGGTTGGGTTGATACAAGATTTCTTTCTTCTTCAGACTTATTGTTGGGTTAAAGTGTTCTGAGACTAGGGCAAAATGTTACAAGCTGTTGACAACACAGTCATCTACCAACGAATGTTCACTCAATAGTTGTTCAGTAACCTTTTTACAAGCCTTGAACCTTTGAAGTTGAACAGGTCTCTGTCTGTCCAAACCGAATATACACACATCTCAAAGGTGTACTGGAGCTTGGCCAAGAAATGTATGGCAAACAGTGAATAGCATGAAACAAATAGGTCATTTTGCACAAGATCATTTTAATTTGACTAAAGGACACTGAATCAATGAAGTATTCTATTAACAAATTAAGTAAATAAATAATTTCATTTATGGTCCCTACAGTGTTGGTTGATCAAGCTTCTCCACCTCCTGCCATCAATCACCCATTCCTCACGCTAACTCTGTTGGATTGAACTCTCTTGCCATTGGTTCTTTCCAGCTGGTTTTAGGTCTTCCTCTTCTGTTTCTTCATGGAAGTCCCGTCTCCATGATTCACCTGATCACATTTCTTCTCTATCTCATCAGATAACTGTACCAGTTCGACCTCTTCCTTCTTTCAATACTCCCTCAATATTCACTGACCACTGACATGTTAGTTCCTGATTTTCTCCTTTCTTGTTATTCCACACAACCATTTCAGCGCCTGCACCTCATCAGTATCTAGCCATTGTTCCTCTCTCATCTTTGCATTTCATGAGTAGTCAGTTATTCCTCTCTTCCTGGTGTCATCAAGCTTCTGCACAAAATCATAAGGCAGGTCTCAAAACTGTCTCCCAGTGCTACATTCTATTGAGCATAAGGATAAGAAGACTGATCAGTTGAATATATGGCTTAAGAACTGGCATAGGAGGGAAGGCATCAGATGTCTGAGGAATTGGGACCAGTTGTGGGGCAGGTGGGATCTGTACAAACTAGATAGGTTACACCATAATGGAACTGGGACTACATCCTTGAGGGAGATTTACTCCTGCAGGCACGTCCTGGAGCTGAGGTGACGGATATCAAACAACTGCAACAATCTTCCTTTGAGCCACATATGTTTCCATTCAATGGAGAGTTTTTCCCCTGAGTACCATTGACTCTAATTTACTAGGGCTCCTTGATGCCAAACTCAGTCAAATGGGGCTTTACCCCTGGAATTCAGCTCTTTTACCCATGTTTGAACCAAGGCCGTAATGTGGTCAGGGGTTGAGTGGCCCTGGTGGAACCTGAACTGGGCTTCACTGAGCAGGTTATTGCTGAACAACTGCAGCTTGATAGCACTGTTCAGGATACCTCCCATCACTTTACTGATGATCGAGAGTAGACAGATAGGGTGGTATTGGCTAGGTTGAATTTGTCCTACCTTTCATGTACAGATCATACCTGGGCAATTTTCCACATTGTGAGGTAAATGGCAGTGTTATAAATGCACTGGAAAAGCTTGGCTAGGGGAGCAGCAAGTTCTGGAGCACAAGTCTTCGGTACTATTGCCGGGATGTTGTCAGGGGCCATAGCCTTTGTAGTATCCAGTGTCTCCAATTGTTTTTTGAGATCAAAAAAAGTGAATCAAAATGGTTGAAGCTGGCATCCGTGATGCTGGGGATTTCTGGAGAAGAGCTGTGGGGATACAGTCCTTGTGTCTATTTAAGGCTAATATAGACGGAATCATAACCAGTAGAGGAATCAAGGGTTACAGGGAAAATGCAGAAAAGTGGGTATAAGGAATACCAGAGACAACGAGGTGTAGAGCTGGATGAACACAGCAGGCCAAGCAGCATCAGAGGAGCAGGAAAGCTGACGTTTCGGGTCTAGACCTTTCTTCAGAAATGGG
>NC_063351.1:19621492-19647704 GCF_021869965.1 Rhincodon typus | reverse complement strand
GCCGCCCAAAAGACACTGCTGAGAGTTAAACTTCTATTTGCTAAACAGGCATTTTAACCCGCTTAGCCTGAGGACCTGGGTTTGAATCCCAGCATGGCAGATGGTGGATTTTGAACTCAGTAAAAAAATCTGGAATTAAGAGTCCAATGATGACCATAAAGCCATTGTTGATTGTCGGAAAAACCTTTCTGGTTCACTAATGTCCTTTCGGGGTGGAAACTGCCATCCTTACCTGGTCTTGCTTATATGTGACTCCAAGTCTCATAGAAATGTGGTTGACACTTACCTGCCCTGTGGGATGGGCAATAAATGCTGACCTCATCCTATGAATGAATAAAAAAGAACCTCCAGCAGCAGGTGACGATGGTGAGGCAGGGCAGCAGGAATAGTTGAATGGACCATCTCTGGAAAAGATGGTGTCTTTGGGAGAAGAGGCCTCATGAGTAGAAAGAGTGGTCAGACAAAGGATTGTTCAAACCAATGTAAACCACAGGCTTCATTCCATGTATATATTGTAACTGCATCCTTCTTCACCTTAATTTGCTGCATGTTTGTAAAGACCTGATGCCAGCAAAAGAAAGAACCCATGTTTCATGATCTTTGGGCCTTCTATGTATTCAAATCCCATGTCAGACTGACAGAAATGTTTTCCCTGGAAAAGGGAGTCTAAACTGAATTTAGAGCAAGTTCCGATAACATTCACTGATTCTTAGCTGCTGTGGTCCCTGATCCCTATATGGTTGAGCACATCTAGGAACATGGGACATCCCAAAGTTACATTATCATCTAATTAGATATTAGTACAGAAAGAAAACCTGAACTGAAGAAACTTAGATCACTTACAGGAGTGACCAACAGTACTATTTCTGAAAGAATATGAGGCCTAAACTGAAACATACAACAGCCACAAGTGTACCAGGTACAAGTCCTATTTACTCTTTTATGAGAATTATGATTCTGTAACCAAAAATATGGATCAAATTAACAGTGTGGGCATTTGGAGCTGATTCATAATTTTTATGGTTAAGGTAATCAAACCAAGCTTTCACAGAATAATGTCTAACATTGGCTGATTCTCACGGTAACGCTATCACAACTATCTAATTCTGTCAATGATCTATCTACAATGATTTAGTTGTTGGAATTTATTGGCTGTTTAGAGTTAAACATTGCATACGGTATGCTAACTCTGACTATGGAGTCATTTCCTTTTATGACATTTATTGTGTAGTTGCTAAATAAGGAGTAAATTAGGCCAGTTCCTCAGACAGCCTCTGGCTAAAGATAGGAGGATAAATGTTCATGTATTACAACCAATATCAGCTTTGCAAGTCCTACTTAATCCAAATCTTTCGTCAAAAATGCCAAGAAGTTCAGCTTTCAACTTCAGAGGTTCACAGAAGAAAACCATCAAAAGTTTTGGTTCCCTCATTAAAAGAAAGATATAGTGGCATTGGAGTCACTGACACAGAAAATTTTGTATCCAACTTACCAACTCACTGTGGATCCCATGTAACTTAATCTTCTGTACCAGCCTACCATGAGGAACCTTGTCAAATGCTTTGGTAAAGTCCATATAGATAATATACACTGTCTTGCCCTCATCAATCATCTTTGTCACTTTCTCAAAAAACTCAGTTAAATTTGTGAGACAAGACCTCCCATGCACAAAGTCATGCTGACTATTCCTACTAAGTCCACTCTTTTCCAAACATGAGTAAATCCTGTCCCTAAGAATCTTCTCCAACAGTTTCCCTACCACTGATGTAAGGCTCACTGGCCTATAATTTTCCATATTATGCCTGTTGCCTTTCTTAAATGAAGGAACAACACTGGCTATGCTTCACTTTTGTGAGACTTTGCCTGAGGCTGAAGAGGATACAAAGATCCCTCTGTCAAGACCCCAGCAATATCCTCCCTTGCCTCCCTCAGTATTGTAGGATAGATCCTATCAGGCTCTGTGGACTTATCTACCATAATGTTTTTCAAGACACCTAACAGGTCCTCCTTCTTAATATTGACCTGCCCCAGAATATCAACAACCTAATCTTACCATCATCATGTCCTTCTCCTGAGCGAATGAAGCAATGTGCTTATTAAAAACCTCACTTCCTCTGGCTCCACACATAAATTCCTTCCTTCATCTTGAGTGGACCAAGCCTTTCCCTATTTATCCTCTTGCTCCTAATAAATGTATAAAATCAAATCATCCATGATCCCATTGAATGGTGGAGCAGACTCAATGGACCAAATAACAACTTTCTGCTCTTACATTTAATTGTGTTGTGGTCTTTCTGAAGTTATTCATGCAACAATATTTACATAATCTATGCCGATCATCAAGAGTGATATTTCATCTCAATTAGCTTAACAAATTGATGGATATGCTTTGATTAAATTGCCAGCCAGATGGATCAGTTGATTAAAGTGCTTTGTAATGCCTTAAAGTCATAAAAGAGGCTATACAGATGTAAGTGCTTATTCACTTTCACAGTGGAGATGCAATCATTTCAGGGAGCATTGATTGCCCAACAATAACTTTCCATGAAGAAAGTCAGAAATCACACGACAGCAGGTTATAGTCCAACAGGCTTATTTGGAAACATTAGCTTTAAGAGTCTCAGTCCTTTGTGTTGTGTGATTTCTGACTTTGTCCACCCCAGTCCAACACCGGCACCTCCACATCATGACTACCATTGACACTACCAACTACCGGCTCAAAGTGGAGAGGATCTCCAAGAAGATCGCGCATATCGACAGAGACATCAAGTTTCTAAAGAAATGCAAGGAAGCACAAAGATCCCAAAAGGACTACAGATCACAAACCCACTCCAAGTTGCCCTACAACACTGAGAGATAGCTGAGAGACTTTACCATCACACCTCTCACAAACTCCTCAATCATCTCGTTCACCAACTCTATTGCAAGCGCTGCAATTTTGAAATTGAAATAGAGTCCATATTCTCAGCTTGTGCTCAAAATACAGCTGTAGAGTTTGAGACACTGCCAAACAGACGAGGAAATGGAACTACACCACCTACATGCACACCAAGAACAAGAAACTGGAGAAACTTGGCATCACCATCAGCATTAACCAAGCCTTCCCTGGTGCCACAGTTGAAGGTGGTACCACCACGGGAAAATCTATCGTCAATTTATCTGACCACACTCTTCAACTGGACGAGATTGAAGTTCTCAGCCGAGGACTCAATTTCTGCCCCCCCCCAAAATGGTCTCGTGGCAGACACAGAGGAAGTCATCATATGAATGAGGTTCCGGGAATTCTTCCACAAACCCCAAGATGTCAGCAGCAACCCCAATGAGACAACCAATGAACCGGATCAGTCAAAGGAGAGATCCATGGGAGAGCGGACAAAGAAGGAATCAAATTGGACTCCTGTGGAGGGCCGTTGCCTGGAGCTTGACAGCTATGCTCAAGCCGTCAGAGAATATGTAAACGCCAGATTCCTCAGCTGCACTCACAAGGTAGTGCAAAACGTCACCCAGGCACAATGCAACACCATCCTTGCTCTCAAGACCAATCGCAATATTGTCATCAAACCAGCAAAGGAGGAACCATTGTCATACAGAATAGAACAGACTACTGCAAGGAAGTATACCAACAGCTGAACAACCAGGAACACTACAGACAACTACCTGCCAATCCGACCAAAGAACACACCCATCAATTGGACAGACCACTCAAGAATTTTGATCCAGTCCTTCAGAGTACGCTTCGAACTCTCATCCCAAGTACTTCTCGCATTGGGGACATTTACTTCCTTCCAAAAATACACAAAGCCAACACACCTGGACGTCCCATCATCAGACAATGGGACCCTGTGTGAGAAGCTCTCAGGCAACATTGAGAGCATCTCAAAACCCATTGTACAGGGAACCCCTAGCTTCTGTCACGACACTATGGATTTCTAACAGAAACTCAGCACCACGGACCAGTCAAACCCGGAATATTCCTCATCACAATGGACATTTCAGCATTCTACACCAGCATCCCCCACGACAACGGCATCACTGCAACAGCCTCAGTACACAATACCATCAGCTGCTAATTTCCAGATGCCACCAGACAACTCATCTGGTTCATCCTCGACCACAACGCCTTCACCTTCGACAACCAGTTCTTCATCCAGCTCCTCATATTCCAACATTTTCATGCACAGGTTCAAACGAGACTTCTTTGCTGCACAGAACTTCTGACGAACACTATACATCAGATACACTGACGACATTTTCTTCCTTTGGATTTATGGTGAGGAATCACTGAAAAAACTACATTGTGATATCAACAAGTTTCATCCCACAATCAGACTTACCATGGACTATGCTTTAGAATCAGTCTTATTCTTGGACACATGCACCTCCATCAAGGACAGACAGTTCTGTACCTCACTCTACCGCAAGCCTACGGATTACCTCATGATGCTGCACTTCTCTAGTTTCCACCCTAACATATTAAAATAGCCATCCCCTATGAACAAGTCCTACGAGGCACAGAATCTGTTCAAATGAGGAGGAAAACGATGGACACCTGAAGGTGTTGAAGGACGCCCTCATAGGAACAGGATACGATGCTCAACTCATCGATCACCTGGTCCAATCTGCCACAGTGTAAGTGTACTGTTGGACCAAAACCTGGTGTCGTGTGATTTCAGACTTTATCCACCCCAGTACAACACCAGCACCTCCACATCACTTCCATGAACAGATTTCCACTTCACAGTGTCAATGAACTTGCATTTTAAGTCAAGGATCAGGGATTTGCACCTCATTGAATGTACCTCAGTGTGTGATTGAAACTTGCTATATCCAATGACGTCCACGTTGCATTCTAACTTATCTGCATTTCCTTGAAATCTTTACAGAATGTAGAATCTGCTGCTCATGAACTTGAAACACTTAAATTTAAATCAATAGGTGAGGAGTCCAGCATATGTGCAGAACTTTACTCTGGGGAAAAATAAATTATTTCCAATCTAGAAGCTGGTAGCTATAGCACAAACAAATTACTACACACAATGTGGGAGCTGTATTATGGTCTGGCTTCTCGACCAGACAGGCCTGTACATTTACAACAGCTACATGACATCACAGTGTGTGATGTTCTAGAATAAAGACACATGGCTCATCTTCAGTCACTTTCTCTGCAAAATGGAGTCAGTGAGACAGTTGATTGTGTGTGTGTAAAGTACAGCAACATCAATAAGCACAGAACCCATAATGTGTGTGTAAGTCTATGATAGTGGAGCCCTGTAAATAATTAGTGTTGTAAATAAATTCAAGATAACTATCTCAACAGAATGTGACTATTTGTTGTCTATGTTACATGGGCTAATATCTATAGAAAACGACAAGCAAAATCAGCTGTTTTCAAGAATTGTCTAATGATTGTAAGAATAGACCAAGGGACATTTCCACACACACTCACAATATACAGCATCATTCATGATGAATTGGAACTGAAAGAGTTTGATAAGTGATCTGAGCAGAATCACAGCTGTCCCTCTGTTCTCCAACCAACACTCTCAGGAGCTGAGGCTCTGTACGAAGGGTGCAGAAACAGAACATTAATTCTATCTTCTGTTTGTGGCTTCTCCTTGAGTACAGACATATTTTATTCTCTTTGTCAATCAAATGGTTATCAATTAAAGTAGCAGGAAGGACAGCAGCTGACTCTTTCTTTAGACATGCAAGAAACAAATTTCTCATCAATGAGAGTATTATATTTTCAACAGTCTCTTGCAAAAATAAACTTTTTTCTCAAAGCTGGGAAACTGGCTACTCATAGATCGATATATACTTTTCCTGAGCTGTATTTGACTGGGCAGCAGAACTCTGGTGATCTAAATTCTTTTAAGAAGTTTCAGCAAATTTAAGCAACTGGATTTTGTATGCTGAACAATTTTAATGTAAATGAATGCATGGGGAAAGCATTTCAAAACAGACATCTATTGCACATAATGAAAGAACATTTGCTTATATCTGAGGAAGAAGATTTGGATGCGATTAATTCAATGAATGTTTGCATTCCACGTAAAATCCATAGTAATACTGCAATGCAAATTCCACTGTACATAGACGTAATACTGAGATACAGTCTCCACAATATGCACAATTAATACTGCAATTTTGACACTGCAGTTAATATCTGATATAGACTTCACATATGATGTTAATAGGAGTACACGCTTCCTTGTATTCAGAAGTAAAGCAGCAATCTAGATTCACCAGAATGTACAGTCAATGCTACAATGTAGACTCCTCAGTATACACAGTTAATACAGTGATACTGACTCCACAGTATCCACAGTTAATATGCATCTCAAATTCTATAGTATGCTGTTAATGCTGTGGTACACATTCCACAATACTCTCAGTAAACATTGCCAATGAATTCCTGTAGGAAAGTGGCCTGACTAATTAAGAGTTAAGTGTATAAGTTTAAGTATCAAAGTTCTTGTTTTGATCTAAAAAAATACCATGGCAAGGATCATAAAGAGGAGCAATAATAACAGTTCAGTGTTATCAACATGCTTATGAAAGCAGTGAAAATGGGTCACCATTTATGATAAGAATGGGAAAAACACGACCAAGGACAAGAATGTCTACCTGTCATTTGGACTAAGGTCAGGCTTTGCGAAGTTCCAAATAGCTATTCAAAAACAGATTCGTAGCTAAGCCTTCTAATTTGGAGGGCTTAAATCTAGGTTGTCTCAAATTAAACAAGAATGATGATTACTATACTCACTGTTGCTGATTATTTTTATTGGACACAGTACCCTTGCTGAAGTTGAATGAGCTGTTTTACATATGTTCAGCATAACCTGCTTGCAATTGTACTTTAGGCCTTTACTTCTAAAAAGTCAAAATTCCCTGTGCTTTATTAATTGCTTTGCTGATCAACCACCTGTTCTGATAAGTGCATAAATACCCTGATAGCTCTCTCTTCTCATATCTGCTTTAACATTACCCATTTAGTATACATTCTTGATCCTCATACTGAGTAAATGTATTACCTCCATCCATCACTTCACCATTTATGATATTTCCAAATTCTGTACTATCTGTAAACTCATATCCAAGCTGCATATCAAAAACAGCAATGGCCCTCATACTGAACCTGGCTCATGCAACTGACTACCTTCCTTCAGTTAAAAAGATGCTGTATATCCATCCTTTTGCTGCTCCTGCTACCCCACAAACTTCCTTGCAAGACTAATGTGTGATACATTATCACATATTGTTTGAAAATTAAATGCATTGCCCTCAACTACCATCCCTGCTACCTCATCAAAATCTCAATTAGAACAGTCAAGTATGATTTGCCCTGAACAAATCCAAACTGGCTCTGCTTTATTTGTCCATTTGTGCATAACTTGCTATTAATTTTCGCTTAGACTGTCGTTTCTTAAACCTTCTCCATCATCATTACTAAACTGATGGGTCCATGAGAACCAATTTCATCATCCGCTTTTATTTGAACAAGGGCCTAATATTCGCATTTCTCTAGTGCTTTGGCACCACCTTATATCGGGAAGGATTGGAAGATTCCATCCAGTACCACAAAAATACCTACTCATTACTTTTTATACCAACTAGGCATCACATCCAAACTGCATGCTCACCTACTTTAAATGTTGTTGATGACTCTACTATCTTCTTTGCATTTCATCCAAAATTCCAGCATCTTTCTTTTATTGTAGCTTTGGCAAAGTCCTCTTCCTTATAAACAGCAATGCCAAGTGCTGATTAATGATCATCATTATTTCTGCCTCCACTACTAGTACACCTTTGGTTACTAATCTTTTCTACTTCTTTACCTCTCATTTCCTTTTCATTTATCAACTGTCCTTTTATATTCAACTGGATACCACATTGTTTTATCAAGCTGACTGATGTCATACACCATCCATTCCTCCTCCTTCTGCTTGATTGTACTTTTTGATTCCTTTGTCAACTGGGAAGCTCTGATCATGATTGTCTTTCCTTTTCCCTAAGTGGAAATGCCCCTAGGCTGTACCTGAATCATCTTCTCTGTAAAACCTACCTAGCTCTGTAACATTTTTGACTTCCAGTCTTTGACTCAGCTGTACCCAGGCCAGATCCTTTTACAATTTAATTAAATTAATCCTCCCAAAGTTCAGCAGTGTTATTCTCAATTGTTCCTGACACTCCTGTAAAATTGATTTAAACCTATCAATACAATAGTCAGAGATAGCAAGGTGTAGAGCTGGATGAACACAGCAGGCCAAGCAGCATCAAAGGAGCAGGAAAGCTGATGTTTCGGGTGTGGACAGGAAGGGTCCAGACCTGAAACTACAGCTTTCTTGCTCCGCTAATGCTGCTTGGCCTGCTGTGTTCATCCAGCTCTACACCTTCTTATCTCAGATTCTCCAGCATCGGCAGTTCCCACTATCTCTAATACAGTAATCAGTATTTCTGAGATGCTTCCCAAATAGGACCCTGTCGATACTTCATTCCCAAGGCCACAACTAACACAACTGTTGCTTTACTGTACCTTAACTTCTGCAAAATAGACATTTTATTTGATCCCTCAAGGGCATCTTACTTTCTACTCAATCAAATATTTACCTAAATCAAAACTGTTTACTCCCTCCTTCAGAAGTTTTCTTGAATACTGGCACTGAGGATTGTTAAGCATTTGATTTTCCTCTTTTTTGAAGCAGGTTTTAGTTATTGCATTACAGTAGGTTTCCAAATAGTTATTTGTGCCTGCAGCTAACAAAGCTTATTAACCCATTTCCTGCAAAAGCACACATGCTCTCAAAACCAATTTCCTTTCAAAAAAAATCTGTTCATTCCAAGGCACAAATAGTACAACGCTGGCTTCATTCATCTTGGCAGCAGTATGGGATTTGCATTTCTATAAATATTCCCCTTGTTTTAGACAAAGCAGAATAGATAATCGTTCCAGCACTTTGTAGACAAGTTTTAAATAGGCATCTGAATAGGCCTGCACTAACAATCAAATGTCACAACAGGAGTGTGAATCCAACAGCAAGTCAAGTCCTACTGCTACAGAATGCTTTAGAATGTAATTATCTAAACCTGTAATAACAATGACTCCAAAAACTGATATTTGAAGCTCCAGCTGACAATCCCAATAAAATAACAATATAAAGTAAATCAAAGCACAACTAATTTACAAAAGTTCCTCCTTAAACATAAAACAGGAGAATGTTTCGCATTTATCATATTGAATGAACTGTTTAAAGGATAACAGCAGGAAAACAACAACCAGAGATATTCAAAAATTTGATTTTATCAAATGTTTTTAATAAAAGGATGAAGCAAGCATCGTTATCTATCTCCATCAGGTTAGGTTGACTTGTCATTCTTATTGCTCGTATCAGCACACTGCCACTTCAGTTTACAAGCACCTTCCTGGGTTCTTGTGGTGCAGTTGCAGTGGTGCACCTGCTCCACAAGTGTGTCATAACATGGCTGAATAGGTTGATTAAAAACATCTACAATCACCTTCCTTTAACAGTAATCTCACACCCCTCCATCATTCACACCATCACTCTCACTCCCTCGCCCAATTTGTACTATTCATGCTGTCACTCTCAACAACACGCTCACTTTGTACTGTCATTCCAACTACCCCACCCACAGTTCACACAGTCTCTATGACTCTTCCAACTCTGACCAGTCATTTTTCTTTCTTCTTAAAAAAGCTGGTCAGTGGACACTAGTGCTAAAGTCGAACCTCCACAATCTCCTTCTGGCTCACGACTAAATCTAGCCCAAAATCTTCTCCTTCTGTATGTCGGACCAGCAGAAAGTGGAACAGCAACTTCTCATTTTAATCTACGAGCAATGGCAGCTGAGGAGTTGGTAAATAAATAATTCTGTCTTTTAATGAACTAGCCTTTAAAATTAATAAGAAAATATCAAACTTATCTCACTTAAACAATTTTTGATTCTCAACTTGATGGTTGAAGCTTCTGTATTGCAGCTTAGACTTATTGGCAGTGATTCCCAGGAGGGCTGTCTTGCCTTCTTTTTAAAATTTATGCATGAGAGACTGCTGTTCTTACATCGCTACAGGACATATTCAAATTATTGGAAATACATAGTTCAAACTAATGCCCTTTGAATGATCTCTGGTCTCACTCACCTGTTTCTGCATCTAGACATCAGTTTATCATGGATTTAACTCAAATTACGTTAACCTCATCAGAGGTCTATTTTAAAGCTAGTGGTATTTTTACCCTGAGTATCTCTCCTCTACTCCTCATGTATTTTAAAGCACAGTTGCCTTAATCCAAGAGATCAGTGGCATTGTTGTAATGTCCTTGCTTCTGAACCTCCAGGTTCAAATCCCACGTTGAAAAGGGTGCTTTTATAATGTAGCCAAACAGGGAAATCTTTCCAACCAGATGTCAATGTCAGGCAGTTAGAGTTGGAGTCATTTCTGGATAACTATGTGAGGGAATCAAAACTGGAGTCTCTACCATCACCATCCATGGCCCTAGGCTACAACATGCATGTAAAACTATAACTCAGAGGGGTGTTAGCTAGGTGGCCAGTATGGACCAGATTAGCGCCAACATTGGCAGGTTCAATTCCTGTTCTGGCTCAGGTAGTTTCAAAACTTGACCCCCTTGCCTTACCCAGCCTGGAATTTGTGGGACTATGGGTCAGACGTGCCTTTAAGTTCAGAGAATCCCATCTAATGGTCTTTAAGGAAGGGAAATCTACTATCCTTACCTGGTCCAGTCTCGGTCCACAAGAAAGAACCTAGTTGACTCTCACTTCCCTCTGAAATGGCCTACCAAGTCATTCAATTGATTCAATCACTAAAAAGCCTTAAAAATGAAATGAAACTGGTTAGGCCAAGGCACCACAAAGGACATCAGCAAACTCAGCCCTGTTGACCTTGCAAAGTCTTCCTTACTAACATCTGGGGACTAGTGCCAAAATTAGGAGAGCTGTCCCACAGATTAGTAATAGAGTCATACCCAGGTAAACATACCTTACAGACAATGTCACAGACCATCACCTTCCCTCAGTATGTCCTGTCCCAAGAGAGGTAGTGACACACTGGCTTATAGTCAGGAGGAAGTTGCCATGGGAGTCCTCAATGTTGATACCTGAACTCATGAAATTCTTAATAATAGGGGAACCAAACCAAATCAGTGCAATAAGGCTGAGGATTTACAACAATATTCAGTTGAAAGTGCCAAGTGGCTAATCTATCTCAGCTTCCCCAGGAGATCCCCAGCACCAGAGATGTCAGTTTCCAGCCAATTCATTTCATTCCACATGGTATCAAGAAATGGCTGGAAAAACTGGATGCTGCAAAGGCTATGGGCCCTGATAGCATTCTGGCAATAATACTGAAGACCTATACTCCAGAATGTGCTGTACTCTGAGCACAGCTATTCCAGTAAAACCACAACACTGGAATCTATCCAACAACATGGAAAGTTGCCTAGGTATGTCCTGTACAGAAAACGTAGGACAAATCCAACTCAGCTAATTACTGTCTTAAAAACAGAAATTGCTGGAGATACTCAACAAGTCTGGCAGCATCTGTGGACAAAAAGTAGAGTTAATGTTTCAAGTCCAGTGACCCTTCCTTAGAACTGACAGGAAAAGGTGCTATATATGCCAATGCTGGGTACGGAAGAGAAGGCATGTGAGGAGGGAGGAGATAGGAGTAAGCAGATAGGTGGAGATGGAGCCTAGAGAGAGAGGGGGAACGACAGTTAGGCAGACAATGGAATGGATGATAGTCAGACAGGGAGAAAGAAAAGCCGATAATGGGGACCATAATTAACTGAGAATGGGTTGGCTATTCTGAAAGCAGCCCATGTCAAGACACAGCCAGAGGTGCAGGGGTCATTAAAGGACATAGAGGAAGGTGTTCAGGTTCTAAAATTATTAAACTCAATATTGAGTCCTGAAGGCTGTATAGTTCCCAAGCAGAAAGAGAGGTGCTCTTCCAGCTTGTGCTGAGCTTTGCTGGAGCACTGCAGCAAGCGTGAGATACAGATGTTGGCCAGGGAACACAGTGGTGTGTTGAAGTGGCAGACAACTGGAAGCTCAGAGTCATTTTTGCAGGCTAATTGTGGTGTTCTGCAAAGCGGTCATCCAGTCTGTATTTTGTCTCCCCAGCATAGAGGAGATCCCATTGTTAGCAGCAAATAAAGTGGACTAGATCATGTGAAGTGCAGGTAAATCGCTGCTTCACCTGTGTCTGGAGCCTTGGATAGTGAGGAGGGTGGGAGGAGGTAAATGGGAGGTGTTACTTCTTCTGCAATTGCATGGGAAGGTGATATATGGGTGTAGGACAGTGAAGGAGGAACAGACCAAGTGTCCCAGAGGAAAAGGTCCCTGCAAAATGCTGAGAAGGGAGGGGACGGAAGGATGTCTGGTGGTGGCACCCTATTGGAGATTGCAGAAATGGCAGCTTATGATTCAACTGGATGTGGATGCTGGTGGGATGATAAGTAAGAACCAGGGGAACACTCTTGCTGTTGTGGGAGGCAAGAGAAGGGTTATGGGCATAAGTGTAGGAAGTGGGGCGGACACAGCTAAGGGCCCTGTTGACCATGCTGTCCAATCAGTCGATTCCCAGTCATCTGCACTGTGATGGAAGGGGTCATCAACTGTACTAACAGGCAGCATTTGTTTAGTAATAACTTGCTCACGGATGCTCATTTTAGGTTCTGCCAAGTCCATTCAGCTCCTGCCCTCATTACAGCCTTGTTTCAAACATGGACAAAACAGATTAATTTCAGCACTAAGGTGAAAGCGATAGCCCTTGACATCAAATTGAAATTTAACAGAATGTGACCTCAAGGAGCTCGAGCAAAATTAGAGTCAACGGAAATCGATAGGAAAATTCTGCGGGTTAGAGACACAAAAATAGATATCTGTCATTGTTGGAGATCAGTCAGCTCAGGTTCAGAATAACTCTGCAGGACTTCCTCAGGGTAATGTTCTAGGCCCTACCAGTTGCTTAACCAATGGCCTTCCATCCATCATATGGTCAGAAATGGGATGTTCGCTGATGAGTGCGCAATATTCAGTACCATTCAACTGAACTGGTCTAGTCATAGAAATCACAGGATCACAGAATGTTTACAGTGCAGAAGGAGGCCATTCAGCCCACTATGCCTGCATGAGGCAAACGAACATCATTACCTAATGTCAATCTTCTGCTTTTTCCTCATATCCTTGCACACTATTTCTATCCAAATATTCATTCCACACCCTCTTGAATACCTTCAAATAGAGTGGCTATAACAGCAGGTCAGAAGCTAGGAATCCTGCAGCATATACATCACCTCCTGACGCCCTAAGTCTGTCCACCATCTACAATGCATGAGTCATACTTATGGTAGAATACTCCCTACTTGCCTGGTTGGGTGCAGTTCCAACAACAGAAGAAACTTGACCACATCCAGGACAAAGCAGTCCACTTGACTGGTACAACAACCATTTCCTTCACCACTGATGCACAGTGGCTGCCGAGTGCTATCTACAAGATGCACAATACAAATTTACTAAGACTCCTTAAACAACACCTTCCAAATCCACAATCACTATTATTTAGAAGGACAAGGACAGCAGATACTTAGGAAAACCATCACCTGCAAGATCCCCCCAAAGCATTCAGCATCCAGACTTTGAAATATATCACCATTCCTTTCGTGTCATTGGTTCAAAATTCCAGGAACTCCCCCCTGAACAGCATTGTGGGTGTACCTATACCATTCATACTTCTCAAAAGCAACTACACATGTGCAATAAATGCTTGTCCAGCCAGCAATGCCCACATCCCATGAACGAATAAAAAAATAAATGAGCAACAAGAGTGAAAAGGATGGGGTCTATACTGTGGCACTCAGACCTGGAGCTGAGATCCGGAAGGGGGCCAAGCACAAGAATAATTTGGTGAACATTCTTGATAACATGGAAGAGACAACTGCAGGTGGCATCTGAACTTAATTCCCCTTTTCTTTCCACAATGTAGATCCGTAAAACAATGATGAGTTAGAGAATGGCGTGGTACTGCAAGAACTTCTTCTGAAGAGTTTACTGAACAAAAATAGATGAAACGGTTTAATTCCAATAGCTGCAAACTGTAACACATGTTTTGTGGTATCATATTGATTCCAGTTGATATTATAATTGTAAATCTTGCTCTGCCTCTGTGCGCTCAATGGAGATTGCTGATTATTATGTTTAAATATACACCTTCTGTTTGACAGGTGGTAAATAGAGACGTTGGTGTGTAACAAAATCCAGAACACAAACAGGAAGCTAATGCAGAAAAAAAATTGTTAAACAAATTTTGGAAGATAGCTTGGATCAGTTTGGATCTTCTGTTTAAATATTCACAACACATGTTGTAAACCTCTTCTGTCAGTTATTGTGGGATAGCAAATTAATGCCAAGATATTTGAACACAATAGAAATAATAACATAATGGTGTCAAAATGCTGAAAATGTGTTAACATATGCCCATTCTAGTGTATCCAATTCTTGAGAATTATAAAACGAAACACAAAATTTGACAACAAGCCACCAAAAGAGATATTTTATCTGATGAGAGTTGAAGGGGTTGTTTTTAAAGAAGAAAAATAGAGAAGCAGAGAGATTTATGGATGAAATTCCAGAGCTTGAGACGTTTCAGCAACCAGAGGACCATTGGTAGAGTGACTAAAATCGGGGATGTTCAAGAGGCCAGAACTAGAAGATTGTGGTACTCAAGGAGATTAGAGGAATAGCAAGGAGTGAGAGCCTGGTGAGATTTGAAAGCAATGTTAAAATTTAGACACTGCTGGAATGTGTACCAAATGTAGGTAAGTGAGCAGAGAGATAATAGGTGAACAAGATGTAGTACCAGTTAGGATATGGACAGCAGAGTTTGGATGGATTCAAGTTTACAGAGGCCATTGTAAGGCATAAATGCTTTACACATCTAAATATGGGTCAAATGTAAGATTCTGCCATTCCTGAAATCATAATAAGTAATAAATAAACTTTCAAGACTGTAACGAATGCATCCTCATCCTACACTGCTCCTACACTGTGATGGATACAATTATGGCAACGTTTGTCATTCTTCACAGTTGCAAAGTCAGGTTATCTAAATATTTGAGCTACATTATGCTCCCCTACAGAGCTGGCAAAATCTAAACAAAGGATGCAGTCATTTAAAAGAAAACAATCATATGTGAAAGCAAGGATTCTTCTGACCTGCAAGAGAAATAAAACCTATCCAATAAGAGCATTAGAAAACCTTAAGCTTTGTTGAGTTTGTTCCACCAGTCAAATTTCATCACGGATGATCTTGGGCTTCAACCTCATTTTCCTGCCCACTCTCTACGTCGCTTGATCGCCCGAGATACCAATAATCTCACTATCTCAGCTGTAAATATGAGGGGGAATCAAACCCTCTAAGATGGAAAATCCTGAGATTTATGACCCTTTGGGTGAGGAAATAATTCCTCATCTCAGTCATAAATTATTGGCCCTCCAACCTGAATCTGTACCCCACCTTGTTCTTGATTCCCCAACTCATGAAACAACACGCAGTATCTACTCTATCAAAATAAAAACCAAAAGAACTGCAGACGCTGTACATCAGGAACAAAAACAGAAGTTACTGTAACAGCTCAGCAGGTCTGGCAGCATCTATGAGAAAAAATCAGAGTTAATGTTTCGGGTCCGGTGACCCTTCCTCAGAACTCTATTCTGTCCAGTCTCTTCAGACTCTTGATGTTTTAATGTGATTATTACATATGTAGTTGGAGGTGAGTGCTGCCCCTTTAAGGGTGTGGATCAGGTGACCCAGAGCAGGCGCTCTGGGTCAGTCTAGGTCTGACTGTATACCTGTAGAGAGGTGTGATAAATTGTTCCCAGTTCAAGTTCTACAGGCCTACCTTGTATTTTTCATAATTTTTTAAACTGTCTTAAACGTTATAGTGATCATCTCACATGCTTCTAAACTTCAGAGTATATAACTTCAATTTCCATAGTAACATACTTTACAGCAACCCTCTGATCACAGAGATCAATCTAGTGAAGTATCACTATGCTGCCTCTAATGTAAATGCATCCTTTCTTGGAAGCCAAAATCACACACAGTATTTTCAGAACATTACCACCAAAACTCCACACAATTATAGTAAGACTTGATTATTCTTGTTGTCCAATACCCTTGCAATAAAGACCTGCATGCCACTTGTTATCTTATTTGTTTGCTGTGCCTGCATGCTAGCTTTCTGTGTTCAATGTATAACACAGTCCCTCTGAACATCAACAGACACAAGTTCCATTTTTAAGAAATGTTCTACTTTTCTATTATGACCTGCACATTCCCAATTTGAACACCATTTGCTGAATTGCTGCCCATTTACTTAAGTCTATATTTCTTTGCAGGTCTCCCTTGGAGCTTGCATTCTCACTAAGACTTGTATAATAAGCAAACTTACATATATTAGTCTCTGCCTCTTCACCTAAGTCATTAATTTCGATTACAAAGGGCAGACGTCCCTGCACTGATTCTTGCACACTCCACTAATCATAAACTAACAACTTGGAAATGCCCTATTTATCTCTCCTTTTTAGTTCTTGTCTATTGACCAATGTCCTATCCACCTTAATTTATCTCCAACATGAACCCTTACCTTGAGTACTAAATTTTCGGGATGACTACTTCAGGCTGACTAAGCTGTTGTCCCCTGTTTCTCTCTCCCTCCTTTCTTGAGAAGTGATGTTACATTTCCAAACTTCCAATCTATTGGGACCATTTCAGAGGATAGGGATTTTTTTGAAAAATAATTGTTAGCACATACAGTATTTCTGCAGCTTTCTCTTTATAGAATGTCAAGATATAGGACATCATGTCCTTAGAGTTTAGTCCCTGCTTGAGTACTTTTTCTCTGCTGACATTATTATTTTAATTACCTCACTCTTATTAACTCTCCAGTTACTCCTATTTCTGGGATAGAGTTTCTGTCTTTGACTGTAAAAACAGATGTAAAATTTTTATTCAATGCCTCTAGCATTTCCCTAAAGCAGAAGACAGACCCTGTGGACAAAATGTGTGTAAAATTAACTCCCTGTTGATGGCCAGGAAATGATGTTGGGTGAGAAAAGAATTTGCTCTATCTGACACGACCTAACACCTCTTCCAGAAGAGACAGAGTAACGCTTGACTACAGATGTAGAAAGATTTCATAATTTAAAAGAAACCAAAAGTAAAATTCTCCCAACAGTATGGTCATCCAGAGAAATATGTGACAAAACACGGCAAGTCTAATTGGTGGCCTCTGAAAAGCTCTCACACAGCCTGACATTTCTCTCATTGCATCTTATGCAGATCCCATATTTCAATGGAGAACACTTCCAAATTTGTACTTTACAGTTAAACACTTTGATGACAGCTATGTCATTCAAGGGCTCTGCATATCAAAACAGTAATAGAAATGCAGTCACTTATAAGAGTATATGATGGACTTCATGTTTGAGCATATACCAGCTGTCACTGATTTCCTTCTACTCTCTGAAAAGCAGTAGAACAAGGAAATTATCTAATGCTACTCAACAAGATAAAAGAGGTCCACAGACACACTGGTCACCTGTTTTATATGAACATGAACAGCACAAACACTAATATTGCACTACTTTCTAAGTCATAGCTGCAGGTCTGAATTTTAATACCCAATAGAAGGCAGGTCCCAATCAGTTCAGAAGTTAAAAGTTAAAGAATTATCCACTGATCCCAAACTATCGACTTCCAGCTGAAGGGAGGCAGGACAAGGAGCCAACAGCTGGTCCAGTCTCAGGAGGCTGGCTGGCAATTTAAATATTTTAAGATGATCGGCAGCCTCTGATTTACTCTGGTATGCAGGTTTTAAAGAGGGAGGCTAATTTTTATAGATCACAGGAAACCCAACAGCTGGGGTACATTGCAGAGTGCCTTTCAGTGCTGTTTGCGGGCCAGGATGGGCAGTGTGCTTCCTTTATGGCCCCCATGAGCCTCTGTTGATCAAACTGTCCTCCCCAATACAAAGACCTTGACACACCCATCCTGATGCTGCGGCAGTTCTGGAGTGCTCTCTACCTGAGTTCATGTCAAATTTGTCAAATCAGGTTTGTCAGAGTCACAGAGTAGTACAGCCAACTTGTCCATGCCAACCAGATATCCTAAATTTGTCTAGCCCCATTTGCCAGCATTTCCATTCTCTTCTACCAGTCTGTCTCAAACCCAAATTCACAGAATGGCATCAAATCACATGATCAAACAATAATGACATAATAGCATGAAACTGGGATTTGAGTCTGGAAAGTTCCAGAAATGTCCTCTCTCTTACCATCCCTGGTATGTAGGTATATATAATAAAACCTGTTAATGTTAATGTTCACTCATTTGAATTCAGACCAGATCTTACTACATCCATCTCCTACCTGACAATCCGTACCTAAGCAGAAATATATTCCACTCTCAATCAATTGTCTCATCCACACCTAACAATAAATTCACTTTTTTCATTAAATTCAGGCATTAAAATCAGTGAGTTGCTTTCCCCATCTCCCAAATTATTCTATCTCTTACATCGATATATTTTAAATCCAAATATTTTAAATTTGGAAATATTCCCAACTGTTGTCATTTCTTCATCCTGCACATCTTCAACTTTAACACAATGTTCCTATTATCAATATTGGGTCACTTTAACTTCTTAGTTATTAATGGTTTAATGCCAATGAAATCTGAAAAATCTAAGACAAGTTACAGGAGAAGGCATTGGCAACAGTTGGCAAACACCAAGGCTTCATTTTGAACCTCAGCACGGGGTTTGCCTTCCTTGCTTGTTAACTACCTATCAGCTGATAAATGTTTGAAAACTATTTTGAACTTAATGTGGTCACACACTGTTAAAATTTGCTGACCTACTTGAAAATTCTTGCATACAGCTATTTAAATACTCGAGATCCAGGTTGTACATGCATCAAGCCTGTTATGTATGTCTGGGTCAATGGGTTATAAACAGCATATTCTAACACAAGGGCAAGGCTGACCTTGCAAAATATCTCAAGGTCAACTCTATGCCACTGGCATGTAAGGCAAACAGTGCTCTTCAGTCCTGCTAGCATTGAAGGGACCAAATAATCAGCCCTATCATCTTCAGATCATTTTATCTGATCAAATAGCTGCCAATTATCAAAAGAAAAATCTTTTCAATTATTGCTTTGATATTAAAATAAATGAAACTAAAAATGGCACATAAACGTTATGCTAACACCTGAACATATTCATTATTTCAGTGTCATTTGTACTGGGTTGATCTTCAATCAGGTTATTCAGCTGAATATCTACTGAACATGGGAAAGCTGATGAAAGTGATGCAGGCATCTAAAGGAATTGATGGTCCATGTTAAACAGCAGAATTTAGGTAACCTAATCTCACTGACAGATACCACATCATTGTTGCGATTCACTGCCTTGAAAGGATGCTGCAAATCTTGCTCCAGAACTCAAACTTAATTGCAAAATTAAGAACTGCAGAAGTAACAGAATTCCCGCAGATTTGAAACTGAACTTATCATCCACATTAACAATGCTACGAACTACTTGTGCAACCATAACCTTTTGGAATGAAAATCTGAATATAGACAGCCTGTCTCCATTACACCACATTTGTAGCCTGGCAACTTCATCTCCTGATTAGGTTGCACAGACTGGTCTGACATTATAATGCAAAAACAGTCTGACATCGACCACGAGCAAGTTTCCATTGAGAAATTAAGCTTCCTTTGTTGCTAGGCTTCACAGAATAAGGCAACATTGTTTCCATGGTGATCGGGAAAGATACTGGGAGTTGAGAAAGGTTAAATAGGAGTTGTAGGGATCAAATTACAAACTGAATAGCTTTCTGACGATTTTAACCTTGGTGAGCAACTGGTAGGTTTAATCCTCTTTCCATACAAATATCTGTAGGTTATTAGACTGCTTATTTTCGTCACACAATGACTTAATATGCTGTGTTTAAACATATCAAGCATAAACATATCAAGCACAAGGCAGAGAAAACCGAACTTTGGGAAATGCAAAGTTGCCTCAACACTATTAAATCCACCAGTATCAATCAGAGTCTGATGTCACAG
Organism: Rhincodon typus; assembly: GCF_021869965.1. NCBI lineage: Eukaryota > Metazoa > Chordata > Chondrichthyes > Orectolobiformes > Rhincodontidae > Rhincodon > Rhincodon typus. The sequence goes on along the minus strand of NC_063351.1, from coordinate 19,627,532 downwards.
TAGCTACAGTTTAAATCTCAAGGTGTCAATACCCCATAATTCAAGCACTTCACTTCATTTCACATAAAATGCTTCATTTCACATACATTTACTGGCATGTGGAGTTATACTTTCCCTAAATTGAAAAACTATGGTGAAAGGTCATGGTTTTACATGACAACAACATACAAAAACTATAAAAGGATAAAAATAATTAAGTCAATCAAGAACTCCTGATCAGATGACATAAAGGTTAGGTTTTAAAGGCCTGAAGAGCACTTGAGAAAGAAAGGAATTGTTATATTCCAGAAATGCCATCGGTCGAGGGTAGAACTGGAGCCAATCTTTACACACTTAAAGAGTATTTATTCACAGAGATTTCTCAACCAATGGACCAAGCTCTCAGCATCAACCCTGTCAAGCCCCTCCAGAATCTTGACTGTCTCAATGTGATCATCTTTCATTCTTATAAAAACCAAAAGAATATAGATCTAATTTATTCAGCCTCTTAAAACAATCTACTCATTTAGTGAGACAACACAGTGTGGTGGTGGAGGAGCACAGGAGGCCAGGCAGCATCAGAGGCGCAGGACAGTTAACATTTCGGGTCAGGACCCTGCTTCAGAAATGGGGAGAGGGAAGGGAGCTGCGAAATAAATATTGAGAGGAGGGGCAGGGCAGGGGAATGTAGGTGTGATGGAAAAAGGTGAGTGCAGGTAGGGAGTGGTGGGGATTGGTCAGTGGGATGGGTGGGGCGGTCTTTTTTGTACGGTCTCCAATCAAGTACAGACATTTTTAATCCACAGACATGTTATGACACATCTCTGAAACACTGCATCACAAGAGTCACCAATGCAAGTATATCATTCCTTAAATATGCAGACAAAAACATCCCATAGTATTCTTTGTGTGGTTTCACCAAACTATACTTAGACTTCAACTCTTTGCAATAAAGACCAAAATTGCAACTGGCTTCATAGTAACTTGCCCTACCTGCATGCTAACTTTGTTCCTTGCATGCATTGACTCAAGTCCCTCTGAACATTAATATTTGCAAGTTTAATGCCTTTAAGTAAAGTTCTGTTTTTTAAAATATGACCAAAGTGAATAAAATTACACTTTCCCCATTACACTCGATTTGCCACTTTATTGCCAACTCACTTAACCCATTCATGCTTCTTGCAGACTCTGTGTCCTGTGTCCTCCCCACAACTTTTCTTCCTACCTAGCTTTATATTACCAGCAAACCTAGAGCGAGAGAACAAGGCATCTTTGATCAAAGATTCATTATAAACAGCTGATTCCTTAAGGCTCAATTCCTTAAGGCTCAAGATTCCTTAAGTCTGCCAATTTGAAAATGCTGCAATTACTAAACAATCAGCAGGAGCAAAGGTAAGAAGATTCATTGAATTGAGAATATGATGAAGAATGAACTGATGCATGAGATGGTTGCTGTTTCTTGATTTCAAGACAGTGGGACGAGGAACATGTAGAATGGTTTAACTACAATTCAGGAGGAATATTAAAAAGAACTGACAAAAAATAAAATCATTAATATTATACTCTAGAAGTTCTGAGTGCTCTAGTTTCACTCTAAGATCAGGGGCTCTGCTGTACTTAAGCAGGGATCTCACAGTTGCACTGACCAAAAGAACCTAATCAGTGCAAGTGAGTCAAAATGTTTAAATGATACTCAAGATTTGGTTGCAGTGTTGGCACAAGGGATCAGAAGATTTCATAATTACTGTCTCAATCTCAAAGATATTATCTTAAATATCAGTCTGAAACAAAAAATTCTTATATTCCAGTGTAAAAATGTTTAAATGAGATCATGTAATTTGCCTTCTACAGCACTGTCACCATATCACCCTTATGATTTCAAAATAATCCACCAGCAATAAAGTACTCATAAACTCAATGTGGTGTAAAAAAGTTTTAAAAGCATCAAACCAAGAAAGAAAAGTCATGTATTTATATAGATCCTTAAACAACCTCAAAGCACTTCACAGCCAAGTAATCAACTTGCAATGTAGCAACTGTTGTCATGTAGGGAAACATGGCAACCAAATTAGGCACAGCAAAGTACCACAGACTGAGAGAGAAATTACCACGTACTTTGCACTGGATTTTGTAGAGCCAGCTGGAGTGGGCACACAGAGAACTCCCTGAAAGGCTATGCATCACATTCCTAAAATGTAAGCAATTAGTCAGCAGCAGGAAGATAACAAAGCAGGAAATTCTCCTCCTGTTAATGGCGGACAGCTCATTATGCATTTTGGCCTGATTTAAAAACTTGTCTCCCTATTTGAGTGAAATTCACACAGGTCTCTCCCACCCTATAAAAGCTGGCAATTTATGTGGGGCCTCTTTGGCTCACTGACGGTCCATTGGATTTCAAGGAGATTGAATCACAGGTAACTGGATTAATCTTGGAAACGTTTCCTCCATGTAAAAACTTGCTGAGCTGACACTCTGAGGGGCAGAGCCTCAGGCAAAAAATTCAGAATGCAGACATCTTGGGCGCAGAATATAAAGAGGCACTACACAACTGCGATACAGAGGGGACACTCCTTGAGAAAGCAACCCGAATTTGAGTCCCAAAGAGGACCACTGCCTGCAAGGAAAGTGAGATATGGTGGCAGCATGACAATCGACCATCCCCCCGACCAATCTTCCTTCATCCTCGAGAGCTGGGGAGCATGGAAAAGTGCTGACTGGCCTGTGATATCTCAGAACTCAGTTGAACCTGTTGATGCCTCCAAATGATCTTATCTGATGGCATGGGGAATCTTCTCCCTGGGCTCTGGAATGTCTTTTTGTGCTGTAGGAGCAGAAATTCATATGCTGGAGACTTAATCTGCAGATTAACATGCAGCATCTTTTTAAAAAGCCTACAAAGACAATCTCCGACTCTACCACAGAGCTAGCTACTGTTTATATACGGCACCAGCTTCTCTGTGGCCATCAGGTGATTCAGGCTTCCCAGCTGTGGAACTGCCCCTGTGCCACAATATCTGGTGGCATGTCCACCTTGCCCACATTCATAAGCTTGCCCCCATATAATCAGGTTTGTCTGACCACTAGAGAACTGCTCAGCGATTTCCAGGACTGCTGGAGGATGTCACATGGTCTAAGCCCAGCCTTGTGTCTTCAGTTCTGTTAATGAATAAATGTTGGATGTAGGAGAGCTCCCCTCCTCTTCATGCTCAGATGGGCTTACTATCCAAAAGAGGTTAAACAGCAGTGGAGTGCTTTCTCAGTAAAGCACTGAATTGTCAGACTAGATTGTGTATCCAATTCTCTGAAGTGGGGCTTGATCCCACAATTTTTGTCAGTTCTGACAGCAGAATTATTCACACAGCCACAACTAACACCCAAGACTGGACAGTCCAAATCCACTGTATTGCTCACAAGCAGTTTGCAATCTGAAAAAGGGTTTGAGATGTTTGCTGCTGTTTCACTGACATAGGTTTTCACATTTCCCATATATGGCAAATTTATTGATACAGTAAAATAACAATCCATTTGAGGTAAAATATTTAATGTTTTCCTGCAACTCAATGTACAAACATCATAAATATAAGTTTGTAACACTATGTATGCATCACTTTTCAAATCACCTCTTCACTTTGATTGGGTTTTACAATGATTTATATGGTATACAGTATGACATTACTTGCTTGGCCCCCTTGGGGAGTAAACTTGATGTTTTCACTTAAAATGGTCCAACTTCTATCCTCATCCCTACGCAAAATATTTCTTCTTATTTTGCAGTCACTTGGTTGAAAGTGTATAATATTCTTGTTTTTGATCCCACGTTCTCCCTGTGGACAATTTATGTAAAGCTCATGCCCACAGAAGAATTTTCCACCATGGACTCTCTAATAAATCCTCAAGCATCTTGATGTTCAGCAATGCCCAGACAACAACAAAGCATCTAGAATATTCCCCTGAAAATAAATCTTTAAAAAATACAGCTTGCTCAGAATTTTTATTTAATGATTTCAACTTATCGATATACTTCTCTTAACCTATCAAAAATCTACCTCAGTCTTGAAAGCCAGAATCTAGAATCAATGTTTTGAGGGAGGAGTTTTCTATGTTACTCCAATGCATGTGGAAAAGGGTTTCCTTTTCCTGATTACACTACCAAATGATCCAGCCTTGACTGTAACTGTGGTGATTGTAATGATGTCAGCCAGGTGTACCTCACAGTATATCAGTTCCCTGATTGGGGCTATTAATCTGGTCCAATCAGGGAGCCCTGGCTGATATATATATATGAACAGGAGTGTCAGGGATTCTGTTGACTCTGAGAGCTGGCTCCGAGGGAGCTGGATCAGTGTCAAGTACTAAGCGTGTGTAAATAAAGGGTGACTTGGTCTTGGGATACTGGCCTCTGTGGAGTTATTTCAGTAACATCATCTTACCCGTGTTCCCTATTCCTCAACAGAGCAAACCATTTCTCCAGGCCGACCCATCAAGTCCCTGTAACACTTTTAAACACTTGGCCCACATCAGATCAATATTCAAAGGAGGAAAATAAGAGTAGCAGCTGAAGCAATTCTAAATGTTATTGATAAACTTCCAGAAGACAACCCCACGGGCTGAAGAAAATAAATTCAAAACACTGCAGCAGGACATGAGCTATTAAAGATATTTTGTTTGGTTGAAAAATTCTGCATTGTCTACATGGCACCCAATAACATTAGCACAACACATGCTGCTGCTAACACAATCAGCAGCACCATAACATCTTGTATCTTACACGGTTCCACTTTATCTCTCACAAGCACAGGCGTTTACATCAACCTCCACAATATTTATTCTTTACCCTGGAGGGCCCCCTGAAGTTATAGAGACAGGAATTTAAAAATAAATAGAAAAATGGTATTATGTTCTCAAATGAGTGCTGCATTTTGATTCCACTGTATCTTCTTTCAATTTTCAATATCTCTGAGATCAGCACACCGAACATAATTAGTACAATCTGAAAATTGGATTTCTGCCCATTTCTGTCACAAAGACAGCACTTCCCATTTTAACATCACCCACAATCCAATAACTGCACGAAGTTGCTCAGTGACACTGCTTGTAATTGCTCAAAACCCCTGCACTTGGGATGTACAAGAATTCATCTTCTGGAGAACTGGGCACGTTTTCTGCATTATTCCAGATGGACCTAAGTCAACTCACAAATAATGAAGAATTCTGAGTCAATGCGACTACAGAAGAAATCCAGTCAATAAAATTCCAATAACCAAAGACTTGTAAACTGTTTGCACTGATGTCTTTCTTTCCATAGTATCATAAAGTCTATCAGTATATTTATAAAGCTCCTTAGTTTAAAAGCAACATACTGCAGAAACTGGAAATCGAAATTAGAAACAAAAAATGCTGGAGAAACTCAGTTGTTCTGGCAGCATCAATAGAGACAGAAATAGTTAGCATTTCAATTCCAAAGACACTTCCTTGGAATTATTGTGAAGAAGAGTCTTTGGTCTCAAAGCATTAAATCAGTTTCTTTCTCCACTGATGCTGCTAGACCTCCTGAGTTTCTCCAGCAGTTTTTGTTTCTATTTCAAACTACTTTGCCATTGTACATAGGGATTCAAGCATGATCTTTGAAAAGTGAAGCTAGAGGTCAAGGCAGAACAGAGCTAGGACCAACAGAAAAGATTTAATTCCCATTTTCGTGCTCTTATTTTTGTACTTACCCATCATAAATTTCTCTGTCCAAATTCACAATGAGACCTAACAGCCAAGAAGGTGGTGCCTTAACTCCTTCAAAGCAATGATTTGGGACACAATTCACACAACTTTAGGTACTGAGACGAGACAGAAGATATCTGGCAGTAACAGGCTGCCAAAGAATCCTCAGCCATAGTGGTTTGTAACAGTGCAACACCAATCTATCTTAAGGAACTATAGCAAGAAAAACCACAATTCAGGAGAATGAGGACTCTGAGAATGCATCCTACATAGCCCAGAAATAGTTTTTGTGCATTTTCAACGGATCTTCATTGTAAACAAAACTTCACTTATTTATTGAGATAACAAG
>NC_063351.1:19557219-19621092 GCF_021869965.1 Rhincodon typus | reverse complement strand
TTAACTCTGATTTTTTCTTCACAGATGCTGCCAGACCTGCTGAGCTTTTCCAGCAACTTCTGCTTTTGTTCCTGATTTACAGCATCCGCAGTTCTTTCAGTTTTTATTCAGTTGTTTACCATGCTTGCTATGGGTGTCAGGTTATTGACATACAAACATGAGCCACCCTTACAAACACTTCTTTCTTCATTTCAGTCCTCATTCACATTCAGTGGGTTTTCGTAGACAGCTGCTCAAGGTCAGCAGCCTCCAGGAAAATATAAACCATTAACAAGGAAGGGCCTTAAACAAGCTTTTGTGTATCTTAATTAGTATTTTAAAGACAGCAAGTGAGCTCCAGGCCAGAGGTACCTTCCCAAACCCCAATTTCTCAACTTCTAGGAAAGCTAATGTAATCAGAAAAGCAGAGGAGACATCAGATGCACAATGTTGCAATTATTCAGCTGTCTTCCAATTCAGGCTCCAAAAATCCAAAACCCTTCATTTCAGTTAGTTTTTGGGAACAACTCGTTTCAAGCAAGGATCCTAGTTTGGCTAGTCTTCAAACACACAATGTTATTGGGACAGGGTGCTGTGGAAATGTTGATGTGCAAAGGTCTTTGACGACATGCCCCATTAGACATGTTAGCAAAATTGAAATACATGGGATTAATGGTACAGTGACAGCAATGGATACAAAATTGGCTAAGAGACAGAAAGCAGTCATAGAAAAGTTGTTTTTCAGATTAAAACAAGTTATGCAATTATGAAAAAAATTGTGCTCGATGACAGCTTCCGATCCCCCATGAGCAGCGTGCTCCAGGAACTCCTGACCCTATTGTTAGAGGATTCTGTTCACAATCTGACCAAATTCACATACATCAGCTAGATTCCCTTCAGCTGTCATCACAGTCTTCTCTCTGTTTGATGCAAATTTTTCCTGCAAAGGCACTAGGATATAAAAGGTGATAATGATTGCATGGATTTCTTGACTCTCATGTGTGAAGGCAGACAGCACAAGGGTTGTGAAGTCAGGCATGTGCTGTGGGTAATCACAGAGATCAGCCACTCAATCTGGGTTTGCTTGTGTTGTATGAAGGTATGCTGGGCAGAAGCATATAAACATATGAATTAGGACCAGGAGTAGGCCATTCAGTCCCTCAAGCCTGTTCTGTCATTCAATAAGATTGTGGCTGATGTGATTATTCCACATCCTCAACAACCTTTCAACCCCTCCCTTATCAAGAATCAATCTACTGCTGTCTTAAATGTATTCAAAGATTGCTTCCAGCACCTTTTGATAAAGGGAGTTCCAAAGAACCGTGACTCTGAGAGGGGAAAAAATGTCTCCTCTGTCTCAAATGAATGGCCCCTGATTTTTAAAGTGACCCCTAGTTCCATATTCTCCCACAACAAGAAACATCCTTTCCATAACCACTCTGTCAAGATTGCTCAGGACTTTAGGTTTCAATGAAGGCTCTTCTTACCATTCCAAACTATAGCTGATACAAGCCCAGCCTGACCAATCTTTCCACAAAAGACAATCAGCACTTTTCAGGTATTAGTCCAGTAAACCTAGGTGTCAACTTTCTCATGATAAACACCATGATGAATCAATACATTTGAAACAGATTTACATTGCAATTAGTACCTAATAGTGATATTTTAAAGTGTCAAGATATGTTCTAACCCCTAGCAGGCTTCCCCAAAGTGTTAAGACTTCTCTAAGGAGATGGGTATTTTTGGAGATTTCAAACTCCACACTATCCCTCTAAAATGGCATCCAGAAGGAAACAAAACTTCCCAGTCATTTTCATAATGAGGTTCCCAAACTTCAAAGAGGCATGTGTGTATTTTGCATACCAGGCCATCCTGACTTGCAAAATACAGTAACACAAAAACATGCTGTCTGGAAGGCAGAGGAAAATTGCTTTTCTTCTAAAGAAAATACAAGCTTAGCATTTCACATCCCAATTCCAAGCTGATATTTAGAGTTGAAAATGTAACCATATATATTTCCAAATCTTAATCTGCCTCTCTGTAAAAGGATTACAAAGTAAAAAGGATTAGCTATGCTATTTATTCACTCATTCGATGTGAGAATTCTTCAATAAGATTGGTTACTTGATGACATAATTGTTGCTACAGGGAAAGAGATGACCAATACCTGGCACCAGAATGAAATTAAGATGAGGTAAGGGAGAATCCATGTCATGGAGATTGTTCTTTCTTTGCCTGGAGCTTTCTTCAAGGTTAGTAGTGAGTGCTGACGCTTCACTGCTAAACCTGGGCCAATGGCACCATGAAGGTCAAGAAAGCTTATTTCTTGCAAGTGAAGGAGGATCACAGTTTCAAAACAGGAACCAAATTTTCAAATTCCTCAATGGTGAAAAGATATTCAGTCTTGAAGCAACAAACTGACATAAGGAAGGAGCTAAGAGCAACACCAGGATCTGTGATTAATGCTTCTGCCCCCAGCTGGCAGTAGCATATGATGAAATCTTCCATCATGTAAACAGTTTGCAAGAGTAAGGTTTATTTTCTGTTCACAAATCTCCTCCTCCACCTTCCAAACAGAGGCCTAGTAGCCTACCTATTGATATACAATAATTGGACATTAGAAATTGGCCAGGTTCTGGGCACATCCTTGTGTTGTGTGGAGCACTCAAACCCTGAAGATATGCCGAAATGCCAGGAAAATGTAAAATCTATGCATATAGGTTAACTGCAGATGTGTAAAAGGCTTCATGACACAATTCAAGCAGGACATATGTTTTGCAGAAGCAAATTACCATTTTAAGTGAGTGATACACATGTTTACTGGATAATCTTGCACAGACGCACAATGTGTAGTGTCGCATCACATTTTGAAAAGTCAAGGCATCTTAAAATTTGACCTATTTTGACAGACAGACTGTGAGAGATTGGAAGAGATGAAGAGAGCTGCATCATAGAAGCTGTGATGTTTTGTGCCGTTCCTGTGAACTGGCAACATTCAAGTACACAACATTGAACCACATTACATGGCATTCATTTACAAACAACCAGCATCAACAGTGAGGGAAAACACAGCACAGAACTCGTGTTCTCAAATTTCCTGACCAAACCACTCACATTTTACATCTTGCCGCTTTACTCCTGGTCATTGCTACTAAACAGCCCCAAGGCCAAACGCTTGGAGTTCTTCCCCCACATTTCATTTTAACTTCACAATAACTGAACATTCCCAGGTTTGATTAAATAGAAAATCTGCTCTTTGATTGTTAGCCAATTTATGTTCTGTACTCAAAAATGACATTATTGTTTAGGGGAGAAGTGGTCGATGCCTGTGCTGATGATTATTGCAAGATCCCACTTAGTCCGCCAAAAAATTCTTAGAATCCCTACAGTGTGGAAACAGGCCCTTTGGACCAACAAGTCCACACTGACCCTCAGAGCATCCTAACCAGACCCATTCCCCTTATAACCCACTTAATCTACACATCCCTGAACACTATGGGCAATTTAACCACAGCCAATCCACCTAGCCTGCACATCTTTGGACTGTGGGAGGAAATTGGAGCACCTGGAGGAAACCCAGGTAGACACGGGAAGAATGTGCAAACTCAGACAGTCACCCGAGGGTGGAATCGAACACAGGTCCTTGGTGCTGTGAGGCAGCAGTGCTAACCACTGAGCCACTGTGCTGCCCAAAAATAATTGCGCGAACGCAGTCCCCCACTGCCACAAATTTTGCAGTCGAGTATCCCACATTTGAGGACCATTGCAGGCGTCAGCACACCTGAAGTGCAATGGGATAGCGTCATCCTGGGAGAATCACCTTAGTCATCATGGTATCTCCCCTGCCAGGTAAGTGTAATCACCTAAGAATTTTGGTCACTGAAATTTGAACATTGTGCTGTTCCTCAAAATCTCATTTTTAATGTCAAGACTGCAGTTCTCACTTTTCCAGTACTCTGCTACTGGCATTTCAGGTTTCTTTTTCAGAAGGTCAGCATGCTGTACTTGTGATACCGATAAAGGCAAGGTTCTCTACGTGCAACCAGTGTGACATGCTGAAAGATTTTCCAGCTGTCAATATTGATATTACATATCTTCAGGCTATGCTTTTGTGCATCGCTCCATCGCTTCATGCTTTAACTGGGTCTGTTCCAAATTAGTCTGCAGGATCTTGACTGCAATTTAGTGTATCTTCAATGTCAATAACACTGTCATCGTCAAGAATCTCACAATTGTTTTCACACTGACATCTCAAGTGTCACATCTATTGCTTCTGCACTTATAAAATCAATGATGGATTAATCCATAATATATTGCTGTTACAGGAAAACCATGTTAAAAGAAAGAGTAATACAGAAAATGGCAGCAGGAGTAGACCATTCACCCCTTCAAACCTGATCCGCCATTCAATATGATCGTGGCTAATCATCCAACTCAGTGCACTGTTCCTACTTTCTCCTCATAGCCTTTGATTCATTTAGCCATAACAACTACATCTAACTTCTTCTTGAAAATATTCAGTGTTTTAGCCTTGACCACTTTCTGGAGCAGAGAATCCCACAGACTCACAACTCTCCAGGTAAAGGTGAGATATTGTGCCTGAAACATCCGACAGATCATGAGCGGGTGATGTACTATTATTTTGTTCAAACTTCTGGTGCTGATTGTCTAATATCTGAGCTCAGGGCAATTATCATGCCCAATAATGTCAGAAGCTGACTTAATTAATGTTAGAGATATAATCATTTCGCCAGCAGTGTTTCAAGGGAACCGTGTGTAATGATTCAAGTCCCAACACTCTTGTTCCATTTCATCAATGCATTGTCATTGTTTGGAATGGGATCCATAAAAGAAACACATCACGACAGGAAAAAAATGGCAAAATCATTTTGGACTCTGATAAACAAGAAAATCCAGGGTAAGTAACAGTAACTCAATGAGCACATTTGGAAGCATAGCTTAAACAGGATTAGAAAAGGATTCAAAGCTTCCCTGTTTTTATATCACTGATCAATTGTTTTCAGGTACTGACCTTGCCTCACAAACGAACACCGATTAGCAGAGAGAAAAAGATAGCTACAACAAAAAATAATGAGAACTCTGCTGGGACCGGGAAAAAGCAAACACATTAAATCATAGAATTGCAGCAAATGAAGGAACAAACAATCACACAATGCAAAGAGTAGACAGAATGATAAATTTAAAATGGAAAAGTATAAAGAAGTCATTCAGAAGGATCAATGAAGTGGTTACAAAGTGCACACAAAAACAAAAAAAAATGATAAAGCAGGAAAACAAGAAGAACAGTAGAAAAAGAGCACTCATTTTATGCATGCTATCCAGGTAATTCAGTTGGTTATCATACAAATCTACTTTTGCTCCTATGATATTTTTTCAATCTGCATGCCCTAACTGTCATCATGACATACATAGTTTAACAGTTTAGCGAGAGTATACCTCCTTAATTTCCTTCTACATTGTTATGGGTGAATTATATGGACAGTAAAACTCTGAAATGCTGAGACAAGTCAGAACTAAGTATACAATAACTCTGGAAATCACTGCAAGTCACCTCACAGACCTTCTGCGAGTTGTGAAACTGCACTAAAAAATGAACGTTTTCCTGTCTGATCCATGCCCAGTGCTTCCAAAAACTTTCCTGATGTTTCCAGATTTAAATTGGCAGGTACGGTGTTGTGGGTATCAGAGATATGGCTGCAAAGGGATCAGGGCTGGGAACTAACCATCTAAGGATACACGTCCTACAGATGGGCAGAGGGGACAGGGTTGTCTTGTTGGTATGAAATGAAATTAAATCAATAACAACAAGTGATGTAGGGATGGAAAGCATACAATCAGTGCGTGTAAAGTCAAGGTACTGCAAAGGAAAAAAGACCCTGATGGGAATTATGTACAGGTATCCTCGCAGTAGTCAGGATGTGCGACCAAAAATAAATCAGGAGACAGAAAAGGCATGTAGGAAAGGCACTATTACAATAATTGTGAGGGACTTCAATATGCAGGTGGACTGGGAAAATCAGGTTGGTAGTGGATTCCAAGAAAAGGAACTTGTGGAATGTCTATGAGAAGGTTTTTTTGCAGTAACTCATGGTAGCACCCACTAGAGAACAGGCAATTCTGGATTTGGTGATGTGTAATGCAGCAGATTGATTAGGGAGCTGAAGGTAAAGGAACCCCTAGGGGGCAGTGATCATAATATGACATAGTTCACCCTGCAGTTTGAGAGGGAAAGCCTGGAATCAGATATAACTGTATTACCATTGAGTAAAGATAACTACAAATGCGAGGAAGGAACTGGCTATGGTTGTTTTGAAGGGTAGCCTAGTAGGGAAGATGGTGGAGCAGGAATGGCAGGAGTTTCTGGGGTAATTCAGGAGGCACAGCAGAAATTCACCTCAGGGAAGAAGAAACATACTAAGGGGAGGATGAGACAACCCTGGCTGACAAGGGAAGTCAGGGACAGTGAAAAAGCAACATAAAAAGCATGCAAGGTGGTGAAGAGTTAGCAGGAAGGCAGAGGATTGGGAAGTCTTTAAAAACCAGCAGAGCATAACTAAAAAGCAATGGTGGGGGGAGATGAAATATGAGGCTAAGCTAGCCAGTAATATCGAAGAAGATTGCAAGAGCTTTTTTTAGATATATAAAAGATAAGAGAGAGGCAAGAGAGGACATTGCACCAATGGAAAATGAAGCTGGAGAAGTAGAAAGGGGGAACAAAGAAATGGTGGAGGAACTGAATAGGTACTTTGCATCAGTCTTCACGGTGGAAGACACCAGCAACATACCTGAACTTCAAGCGAGTCAGGGGGCAGAGGTGAGTGTAGTGGTCATCATTAAGGAGAAGATGCTGGAGAATCTGCAGAGTCTGAAGGAGCAAAAATCACCCAGACTGGATGGACTACACCCCACAGTTTTAAAGGAGATAGTCAAGGAGATTGCCGAACATTGGTGATGATCTTTCAGGAATCAATGGAGTCAAATGACAGTCTCAGAGGACTGGAAAATGGCTAAAATAGCACCCCTGTTTAAGAAGGGAGGGAGATAGAAGATGGGAAATTATAGGCCAGATGCCTTGACCTCAGGCTATGATTTTAGAGACCACTACTAAGGACGAAATTGCGGAGTACTTGGAAGAGCATGGTAAAATAGGACTCAGTCAGCATGGCTTCATCAAGGGGAGGTGATGTCTGACAAATTTGTTAGAATTCTTGAGTTGGTAACGAGCAACTTAGAGAAAGGAGAGCCAGTGGACATGATCTATTTGGATTTCCAGTAGCTCTTTGACGAAGTTCCAACAGGAAGCCGCTAAATAAGACAACAGCCCGTGCTTATATGGGTAAATTAATGGCATGGATAGAGGATTGGCTGACTGGAGGGGGCAGAGAGTAGGGATAAAGGGGTCTTTTTCAGGATGGTAGCCGGTGGAGTTGTGCAGGGGTCAGGGTTGCGATTACAACTCTTCAGGTTACACATTAATGACCTGAATGAAAGGACTGAGGGCATTGTTGCTAAGTTTGCAGATGAGACCAAGATAGATGGAGGGGCAGGTAGTGTTTGGGAAGTAGGGAGGATACAGAAGGACTCGGACTGACTAGGAGAAGGGACAAAGTAGTGGCAGATGGAATACAATGTAGGATAGTGTATATTATGCACTTTGGTAGGAAGAATAGAAGCATAGACTAAATTATAAATGGGGACAGGCTTCAGAAATCAGAAGCACAAAAGGTCTTAGGAGTCCTAGTTCAGGATTCCTTTAAGGTTAACATGCAGGTCCAGCTGGTAGTTAGGAAGGCAAAAGCAATGTCAGCATTCATTTCAAAAGGGCTAAAATACAAGAGCAGAAATGTACCACTGAGGCCTTACAAGGCTCTGGTCAGATCACATTTGGAACACTGTGAGCAGTTTTGGGCACTGTATCTAAGAAAGGATGTGCTGGACATGGAGGGGGTCCAGAGGAGGTTTCTAAGAATGATCTCAGGGATGAAGTGCTTGCCATATGAGGATGGTTGAGGAGTCTGTGTCTGTACACCATGAATTTTAGAAAGATGAGGGGGGATCTGATTGAAAATTACAGAACACTGACAGGCCTGGATAGAGTGAACATGGAGAAAGTGTTTCCACTAGTAGGAGAGTCCAGGATCCAAGGGGACAGCCTCAGATTGAAGGGACAATCCTTTAGAGCTAAGATGAGGAGGGATTTCTTCAACCAGAGGTTGGTGAGTCTGCAGAACTCATTGCTGTAGAAGGCTGTGGAAGTCAAGTCTTTAAGTGTATTTAAGACATAGATGGGTTCTTGATTAGTAAGAGGATCAAGGGTCACTGGGAGAAGGCAGAAGAGTGGAGTTGAGAAACATATCAGCCATGATCGAATAATGGAGCAGACTTGATGGGCAATCGCAAAATTGTGTCACACAGCCCTCTAACTCCATCATTGACATAAAGGAGCATTAAGATTTCAAACAGTGAAATCAAACTTCTACAATTTATGAACATACCTAAAAATGTGATAATTAATTTCTTTCACACACATGCTCCTATAAAATTATATATTGATCTCCTAACTGTACCAAAAACCTTCTGGAGGTTTGGCAAATATAATTCCACCTTATTTCCCAGAAATGGAATTTGACTCCTTCATTGTAAGCATAATTTTAATGCCTTTCGTTGTCTTAGTGTTGCACAGTTTTGAAATGCAAGAAATATAACACTTCCCATGAACTGAAAACATAATTAAAATTATAAAAAATTATATTGCAAGTATTTCCAATGCTCAACAAAACCTCATTACTAAATCACAATTTAAATTTCGATGGAACTGTTTAGTGCAAATGCCAGAATTAAGGAAGACTTTTATTTACATTGCATGTATAATTACATTAAAATAAATTCCCACAGCACATTTATAATGCATATCTGTTTAGTACAGAATAGCACAAAAGGGGAGGTGACGGCCTAGAGGTATTATTGCTAGACTATGAATCCAGAGGCCCAGATAACATTCTGGGGACATGGGTTCAAATCCTGTCACGGCAGATGGTGGAATTTGAATTCAATAAACATTTGGAATTAAGAGTCTGATGATGACCATGAATCCATTGTCAATTGTCAGGAAAAACACATCTGGTTCACTAATGTCCTTTAGGGAAGGAAACTGCCATCCTTATCTGGTCTGGCCTAAATGTGACTCTAGACCCACAGCAATGTGGTTGACTATGAACTGCCCTCTGGGCAATTAGGGATGGGCAATAAATGCTGCCTGGCCAGCAACACCATCATCCCATTAATGAATCACTGGGAGTCATTGAGATATACAGTATTTTTTTTTATTATTCACTCATGGGGCCTGTCTGGCCAGAATTTATTGCCTGTCCCTAGTTGTCCATGAGAAGGTGGTGATGAGCTGCCTCCTTGAACATTATGGATACCTCTAATTGAAAGCTGGGCAAGCGTTTGCGGGAGATGAGAATAAGCAGGCTGTGCAAATAGATTTAGATGAGGAAAGAGAGAAGATGCTTGAGTGGAACACACACTGTTTGGGCAAAAAGGTTTCTGTTTCTAAATATTCTATTCTGGGTAGAAGAAATCTAAATATTCTACCTCAGGAAGGATATCCACTTCAGTAATTAGCAACAAGAATGCTTGCATCCTGCTACTCAACAGTGTCATATATTCAGAAAGAATTTAATTTCTTTGTCAAAACATCTTGACTGATACGTTTATTGAGAAAATGTCAAAATTAACAATCATGAAACTGTTTTTGGATGAAAATAATCCAGATACTTTTCAATTTAAAAAAAAATCATTTTCTTCATGCCTAGGCATATCACATTTAGCATGAATATTTTTGTTTCCACCTCAATTGCACGCTGCCTCATTCTGTTGAGTCGGTCTGAAAAGGTTGCATTAGACTTTAAATATGCCGAGAAACCTTACCCTAAATTATTTTGGTTCATATTTCCTAGATTACACTTAAAGCTGATTTCAAACTCACCTCATCTTCAAGAGTGTTTATCCTTGCTTTGAGATCTCGGTAAGTAGTCATTAATGTGTCTCCAAATATAAACAGAAAACTTTGCCTGCAATTACATAGTATTATCCTACCACTTTAGTCTTCAGTGAAACTTATTATCTAGTTCAAATTATGTAATAACTAGGTAAAATATCAGTGACATTGTAGTTATATCTTTACAGGAGAAACTCTCATCAAACTCAAGAACAGAAATTAATGAGGGCTGTGATCTAATGTGAAGAGATTCTTATGCACATCAAGGCATGTTTTTCTTTGTTCCACTCTTCCTAACTATATAATTTTGCTAGCTTAAGTTTTCCTGTGAAGTTTCAAATTTATTTGACTACCCTCTAATCAATAGCTCGATTAATGGAAAATGCTGCCATTAGTTACAGGCGCTTTTGGGAACTGACAGTCACATTGAAAATGATCAGTTATAGTGCACTCAACTGAAAGAATCTGCTTGCTCAAAATGCTGGTGGTTCGTTCCATCAAACTTGCAGTTAGTAAACCAGTTCAATTGATGTTTCAGTGCCTTTACCAGCAGTACGTAGGCATAGGAATCTGAACTCCTCTTTTTGAACTGCTTATCTCCAGTGACTGGTTATGAAGAGCTACCTCCTAAACTAAACTCTGTATAGTTACATGAACTTCGTCACGAGGTGATCACAAACAAAATTTCTACATATGTAGTTCAATACTGATGCTCCTCAAAGCAAGCACACTGATTTTAAACTGTTCTCTGTATCTGACATATCCTGACAGACAGTGGATATCCACAGGAAAACAATTAAACTCAAGACCTGGAGTGCACTGTCACTAGGTTTCCTTTACCTTTATTCATTAATGGGATGAGGGTGTCACTGGCTAGGCAGCATTTATTACCCATCCCTAATTGTCCAGAGGCCAGCTGAGAGTCAACCACATTACTGTGGGTCTGGAGTCACATGTCGGCCAGACCAGGTAAGGATGGCAGTTTCATTCCCTAAAGGACATCGGTGAACCAGAGGGGTTTTCCCGACAATCAACAATGGATTCACGGTCATCATTAGATTCTTAATTCCAGATATTTATTGAATTCAAATTCCACCATCTGCCGTGGCAAGATTTAAACCCAGGTCCCCAGAACATTATCTGGGTCTCTGGATTAACAGCCCAGCAATAATACCACCAGGCCATCACCTCCCCAGGTTTCCCACTGATCATAGCCCATTACTGTGGCCCAATTACCGGCTCATGTGGGCCTTAAGATGCGTAAATTAATGTTAAATTATTCATGTCAGAATTTGTAACTATTGAGCTAATCTTCACTCAGTGCATCTCCTGCGCATTCTGTATTACGAACACGGGCCCTAAACATTTCCAACTTGAGCAACCCATCTCAGGATCCTAAATCTGGCTCAATATTTCCACTTGGAAAATCCAAAATAGGGATCTTACATACAAGACAGTTCAGAATAAATCCAACAGGGAACTAAGGAGGAATGTCTTACAATGGTAGATTTTGGAGCCCACTCCTGCAGGAAATAGTTGAGATAAATAGCTCAACAAGAGTGAAATATTCCGGATCAGTGAGGGAAAGAAAAAGTGGAAAGAAAAGCAGTGTTGTAGTTGGAAGAGGAGGAGATGCTTATCGAGCATAAACATCTGCACAGATCAGTTGGGCAAAATGGGCAATATTTTATGTAAATACCTGTTAGTAACTGATTAAATTTCATTTAGTGTAGAACTTGTACGAAGACTATCAGTTTAGTTCTCAGACTAGTAACACAGTGAGTCATATTCAAGAGAAATTATGTATTTTTTAAATGATCAGTGACACATTTGTTAAGGTGATGAGCAATGAAATGCAAACTGATACTGAAGTGTCCAGACGTGAGCCCTCATCTCCTGCTGCATTTGGGGTGAGGCGTTCTCCATTGAGCCCACAGCCTTGGAACCAGACAGTGGGCTGGTTCTCCAAAAGGTTAGCGAACCAGTATTTTCTATTATACTGGGAAGCAGTGACCACGACCTGTGGCACATTGAAGATCTCATGTCTGCTTCCGAAACATCAGCCACTGATGAGCAAATTGTGTCTCTGTAGTTGTACATCCCTTGCACACTGACTGAAAACAACTCCTTTCTCGACATGAATTTCACAGTTGCTACGAAGAGCACATAAGTATTCTGAAGAATGGTCTCTGGACCCAAAACGTTAACTCCGTTTCTCTCTCTACAGATGCTGCCAGACGTGCTGACATTTTTCCAGCAATTTTTGTTTTTGTTTCAGATTTTCAGCATCCACAGTTCTTTGTTTTTTTTTGGAAAGTCTTCCAGATTCAGTTCATAGCTTAATTCTGTTTGGAAGCTGATGCCTTCTGGACATTGATCAAGTCAAAGCCAGATGGTCATTTTACTTCAAATCTTCCCCAGCTCATCTTTATACTTGAAGAGAACTGACTGTATTAATTTACATCTATATACACAAATTCACCTGCTATTTATCTCTCTTCAGAGACAATGCCAAGAAATTTGTGAAATTCTATTAATGCATTTTAATTCTAGTTATTTGTTTTTTTTCACAGAATTAATTGCCCATAGCATTTCTTAATCTCCTTTGACAATCTCCTTTGTGTCATCTTGAACCACATAATCCATCTGGTACAGGTATATCCCATAGAGGTGGTATGAAGGATTATGATCCAGTAACAATGAGCGTTATTACATCCAGCAACAGAAGTATACCAGATTTCAAATTGACAGAGCTATTTCGAAAGAATTTTAAATAGGTATTTTGAAAATTGAACAACAGCTTCAGTCTCCCACTCCCAATACCCTTCCTATGCCCAGGCATTTCTCAGATGCTGCCTGCCCAAGGACTGAGTCTGTTCTGATAACACAGCACCAAATACAGCCTGGAAACAATCCTCCAAACCCTACAAACCAGGTCTAATCATCAGCACAGTTTCATCTTGCAGGGCCAATGGGTGCAGATTGACATTCAATCTCAGGGCTTCTATTTACTTTTAGAGGTCTAAAGAAATAGAAACAGTGGCATTTCAATTCTCATGTCACCCACATCTTGTTGCACTGGCCCTTTCAGATCCTCTGGTGTGGACGAGTCCAAAATGAAGCCTAACATCAACTTTTACAGGTACTTAGCAAAATAGTCATCGCTCAACTGAATGTAGAGGAAATGAAACAGCAGAGTGCCTTAAAACCCTGCCCTGCCCTCATCTCCACTGCTGCTTTCCATCCATGATTGTTTTTTTTTGTGGTGGGCAGATACTTGATAAAACTGCCACATGTAGAAATGGAGAGGGCTCCAACATTAGGAGACATGAAAAAAATTATAGTGGGGAAAACATAGCCTGACAAGAGTTAGCTGAGGCTGAATTATGTGGGTGGACAGGGAGCAGGAAATTGCTGCAGGACTGCACTATTGGAGTCCGGTTGCTAAGATAAAAATAGTCAGCAAACATTCATTCAAATGGAAAATAACTGCTTAGAGACAGTGCATCACAGACACAATTATGGCCCCGATATTAACTTGTAGATGCAATGGGAACAAAGATCCGGGGGGGTGGGTGGGTAGGTTGACACTATGGGAAACCCAGAAGTATAAGCAATGCATCTCTGTGTTTTTTGTCTAAAACAGCAACTTTGGTATTGTTTCACTTCCAGCTTTGATGTCAATTGTGCAGCAAAGGATATGATGAAAGCCTCCATAATGCAACTTCAATTGCAAAAAGGCAACTTGTAGAAGGTTAGAGTCAGACTAAGCAGCAGCAGAAGATCTCTCTGTTTCAAATTCAGGTGTTTGAAGGCCAAACCCACCTTTAGTGACACCTCACAATGCATTGCTGGAGGAGGAGAGAATCTGAAAAGAAATACCTCTCTTCTGTAATGTGAGGGAAAAATAGACAGCTTTTCCAAAGAGGGCATGGCTGGATGTGGGGAGTAGGTCAGCAGCAGCGCATTCATGCCAGAGGCCTGTTCAGTAGAAGAAGTGTTTTAAATAACTCAGCCAGGTCAGAAAATGAGAGTGTAATTGCATTAACCTATACTCTGCTGCTTGCATCACACCAGCCTTTCATTTGGTCTTTGCAAGCCTACTTTGTGACACACATACACACATTTACTTTTTATACAAAGCTATTCTTCTCTTTGCAGAGACGCAAAAGGTCTGCATGCATCAAATTAATGCATACTCTTACTATTATCCACAGGTCTGTTGTTCCTTCTGTTGTGGAAGAGAGCACAGATACCAGACCAAAGAAAAGCATTGGAAGGAATCCTCCAGAGGTTGCATGACTCACAACAACAGAGGAGGGAGCAGAGGAGATCAGAGCCATTTCATCGCCCCTGGTGCCAGAGATCTGGAAATGGAGGCCTCCTAACATGTGACACATTAAATATCAGTGACCCACATGTTATATGGAACATTCTTAACTGTCCAGGACTAATTCAGGTCTTTTATATCTGCCATGGCCTTCACACACATGACAACAGTCAGGGGACCTCACAGGCAACAAATCCTCAAAATAGCTCATTGCTTCATTCTGAAGGTATACCATCACAAGGTTTAGGTGTACCATGCATCAGCGCAGATAGGCACGTTTCAGGGGGTCTAAGAAGGCAGATAAATGTCTAAAAATATCAGCCCCTTCAGCAGTCATAGAATTCAAAATAGTCATGATTTGCTGCATACTGCACAAGCTTGCCTTCTTAAACTTGATGGTCAGTTGGTGTATTGTTTAAAATTTAGCGATTGACTTGTTGCACTCATCCAAGCAAATGGAAAGTATCCCATCACACATGGGAGTCATGCTTACCAGATTCTGAATGGGTTTGGGAAATCTGGGAGTAAGTTACTCAGCACAGAATTCCCAGCCTGTGACTTGATCCGGTAACTACAGTATTTATTTGGTTGGTCCAGTTCAGATTTTGCTCAGAGTATTGATAGTGGGTGATTCAGCGATAGTATTGCTGTTGAATGTCAAGAAGAGATCACTAGATTCTCTCACATAGCAGGTGATCATTGCCTGACAATTGTGTGATGTGAATGTTGTTACTGCTGAGAAAGTGTCATTTGATCCCACAGTCAATGACACTTTTCGTCACTATGTTGATGAATGAGAATAATGTGTTGGAACAGAAATGGCCAAATTAGATTCATCCTTCTATCTGTAGAAAAGACATACCTGAATAATTTTCCACATTTTTGGATAGATGCCAGTGTTGCAGCTGTACTGGAATGTGTGTCAATAGGAAATCCACCACTTCCAAAAGGATTGTATGCAGTCAGCCTATTAAATGTAGAAGTCAATGATTGAGTTCGTCTTCCCAATGAGCTTGCATTATTCCTGGGTTTACCTCCCACCTGCTCCTCGGGGTTATAATTCATCCAGTGAATGCAAGAAACTACTTAAAACAGCAAGTTAGTTGAGCTAGGAAAATCAAATAGGCAGCAGGAAATTACAGCATCGCTACTTATAAATTCAGACAAGATTCACTGGAGAGGCTGTATTTTTCTCTGTCCAGAAGCTTAAAGCAGAGTGTTAAATCAAGGAGAAGAATCAGCAGTAGGGAATTTAAGAATAGGTCAGCGTAAAAGAAGAAAACAACAAATAGCCAATTCCGACATCTTCTGTTAAATGCTTTCAGATTCCCTGTGGCGTTGCTCACGAAGGCTACACTTTTTAACAACAGGGGTGTTATCATCAACATGTGATATTTATATAATGTATGTCCTACATGCAAGATACTTACTTTTGTAATGTCAGCTGAGGAAATTAGCATTCTTAAGTGGTTCAGAACAGTGCAGCAAACTAAAAGGTTGATGGGGAGAGGAAGAATAGTCCAAAAAGATTATAACTAATTAAATATTCTCTAATACTTATTATATATTAGCTGCCATTCTTATATTTGTCTCCATAATGTTATTTAACACTGCAAAGATAATTTTATGTGGAAATATTTTTAGTTATTCTTTAGTGTGATTCGGTTCTATTTAAATGCAGGCATTTCTCCTTTTGGAATTCTAACCTTACCTGGCATTACATTTCTGCTGTACACCACTCCTTCTTGTTTAATTTGTTCAGTAAAATTCTTACACTTGCAAAGTTTGCCCCTCTTTTATCCCCCTGTATGCTTTCTATAACTTTGTCTTTATTACGGTCATTCCAATTGCCCTAATCATTAATTCCTGAACTTTTGGTTTGGGTTACTTATTGTTGGACATATACTTATTGCCAGAGTTAGACCTATAGGCACAGGCTGGGAGATGAGGGAAGATGCACAATCACATGGAAAGCCCATTACTTTCCTGACTAAGTCAGGAACAGTCAGGACAATCAGGCACAGGAAAGGCTGTGATCAGCCTTTCATCATCTAGGTCAACTGAGGTTGCTGAGTGATCAATTAAGAGCCACCCAGGGGCCTCCCCATTATGCTGGTATTTTACAAGCAGTAGGTATAAGCACAAGATACATAGGGATGCCACAGAATAAAAACTCATGGCATCCCTGTGAGCTGTTTTGGTAGGTAAATTCTCATTGCACACCATGTAGTTTTTGGAGGATACAGGACTGACTAACAGGAACCAGTGTTGGGATGAATGGGTTAGTTTCAGGATGGCAAGCTTTAAGCAGTAGAATGTCACAGAGATCAGTATCACTTCACAATCCACAATCTTGACTTGGATGAAGGGGCCAAGGATATTGTCACCAAATATCCTGATTATACAAAGAAATCTAGGAAAGTGAGTGGTGAGGAGGATACAAAGGGTCTGCAAAGGGAAACAGATGGGTTGAAGGAATGGAAAAACATTTGGTAAGTGGAGTATTATAAGCGAAAATACAAGGTTGTCCTGTTTTGTGGGAAGAATAAGAAAACACATGATGCAGGCCAGAGGGATGAGTGTCTTCGTACATTAATCATCCAACCATCAGCATGTTGGTAACCAAGCAATTAGGAAGGTAAATGGTAATGCTGGCTTTTATTGCAAGGAAGGTGGAGCATAAAAATATGGAAGTTTTGATACAACTGTCCAGAGTATTGGTTGGACCACACCGAGAGTACTGCAGACAGTTTTGGCTTCCCTATTTAAAGAAGAATTTAATTACATTGGAAGCTGTTCAGAGAAGATTTATAAGGTTGATTCCTGAGATGAAATGAGTGTTTTACAAAAAAAGGTTTGCATAGTTTGGAGTCTGGAAAATGAGAGATGAGCTTATTGAAACATACAAGATTCTCAGGGAACTTGACAAGATAGGTGCTGAGAAGAGGTATCCTTTCTCAGATCAATCGTTAATATGCTTAATCCATAGTGAGCAGCAAAGTCTGAGTCATTCAATATGTACAAGGCTGAATGAGATTTTTGAACTGCAAAAGAGAGGTGGGTTTTGGAGGGGAACAGTGGAGTTAAGCCCACGATTAGATTAGCCATGATCATACTGAATGGTAGAGTAAGTTGAAGTGGCTAAATGGCCTTCTCCTGACTGATTTCATAAGCTGTCTTCTTAATATTCCTTCAAAGAATTCAATCATTGCTGCATTTTTAAAAAACAATTTAATTTTGTGGGCTGTCATTCTTTTCCTTGCTAATATTCCATTTTTTTTTAAATCTCACTGTGAAGTGAGTTAAATGGCTTTCCAAAAATATATCTTCCTTTGAGGTGACTCCCTTAGGAGGGCTCCTGGTTACTACCTTCTATAAATAATTGTTTATTCTGAAGGACCTTGACATCAGAATTGGCTGAAAAATTGAGTCAAGATGCATATCAACTGCTTGGGAAGTGTTATCTTAATTAAATCCATTTTCATATTACACTGCCATTTTCAGGCAGAATTAGGGATTTTGGTTTCAATCATATCATTTTGACAAATGCTTCATAGTATATGCAGTGCCTTTGCTCAAACGTTTCTTTGAATCAGTTTGCTTTTATCTACTCTCTCCCAAACTTTCATAATTTTAAATGCTTTATTTCATATCGTCCTTGCCATGTGCTCAGACCAAACAAAAAAATCAAGGCTTTTTGTATTTATATTTCCTCATATCAATAGCCTCTCAAGTCTGAATATTGTCCCTCTAGTGTGCAGTCTGAGGTTTTATTAAGGCTTTATAGGGAACTTATTACCCCTGGTACTTATATTCTACTTCTTACGATACAATCTAGAATTCAATTAGTTTTTTCCTATTTACGACATTTCAACCACAGAGCTCTTTGTATTCCCAAGTCCCTCTGCTCTTTCACAGCACTTAGCTGATTTCCATTCAGAGTATAATTAGTGTTTCTTGAAAAGACAAGTGCTGCTGTTCTTTCTTACAGTAAAATCCATCTGCCACTCTTTAGCTCAGTAGTCCATTTTCTAAGTCAGAAGTCACACGACACCAGGTTATACTCCAATAGGTTTATTTGAAATCACAAGCTTTCGAAGCACTGCCCCAGCCCAACACTGGCACCTCCACATCGTGGCTTCCATTTTCTAATTTCCCATTCACAAAAGGTGGTATGTAGGTAAGCAATGGGATATCACACGATGTTACTCATAACACTAAAAGCTGCATTGTTCTTTCTATTTTTAAGGGAGAAAGTGGCACTCAAACAAGAATGATTTTGCTGACCTCATTCCTAATCTGCATGATCTTGCCCTTCAAATTGTGGGATTGGAGCTAATTGCAGGATTTACAAAACAAGAGCTTTTCCCACCGTTTAAACTTATCTAATTATACGAATAGTTGTGCCTGCAAAAAAACCTTGCATTTGTTTAGCACCTTTAACACCGTAACATGTCTTGCGGCAGATCACAGAATCTGCAATCTGACATTAGTGTTTCTTATTTACCACAACGTAGTTATGACATTGGATAAAATTTAACACTGTTCTACATACATTGACATTTGGACCTATGCTTAAAAGCTTGGTTATAGAGGATGGTTTTAAGAAGCACCTTAAAATAGAGTGAGGGACAGAGAGCTGGAAAAGTTGAGTGATGTCATTCAAAAGCATAAAATCTAAGCAGTTGAAGTAATGGCTGTCAATGGTGGAATGATGTAAAAGTAGATGCTCAAAGCGTGAAAAATGGAGGAGTGCAGAGATCTCAATGGGTTCTAAGCTAAAGAAGTTTACAGGAATAGGGATGTGCGAGGCTAAGGAGGGGTTTGAAACAACAGCATAAAACTCATTAGGGTCCAGATACTTTTCCCTTTGTGCAGAGATCTCTGATTAATGACAATCTTGCCATGTACCAAAAGGGAAAAAAACAGTAAAATTGTTGAACATGACATACTGATCTGGCTCATCTTGTATACATCAAGATGGAGGACCAGCATGAGCAATACATTTACTTCCAGGTATGACGAGTTTGTTACTAGTTTTGTTTGCCTATAGAGGTAGTAAGCTGAATTATCTAACAAGCATGTCAAAATCTGATACATGAATGTATTCATTTGGGGGAAATCAAAGAGCCAGATCAGGAGACAGACACTGATGAAACACACAGCACATGAGCAGGAGCAAGAGGAAACAGCTAAGGAGTTACAAAAAAAATATGATTGAGGAACTAAGCTAGACAGAGCCCTTGGATTCGTTTTGCTTTCTAAGAGCTGACAATAGGGGGAGCACACCAACAAGCAGAAGAACTTTAAACAATGTTTTGAAATGTTCAATGTTCCCTACATGATATATTAGAGGTCTTCAAATTACTGAACTATTACCTATACGTTAAAGCAACAGTTAGTAGGAATCCTGTACTTTGCAATAAATCTAATAACGCCACAGTTAACTGAAGGGCAATCCTTGATGATGGTTTTGAACATTGGGTGGTTATTGAGACCCAAGACTCCAAGTTATAGCAAAATTTCACTTTTAACTTCAATTTGCAAGAGATCGGTTGAGACAATCTTGATGGTAGGCTTTACATTCCTAAATCATCAACCACAGATCTCTTACTTTGATCGAGTTCAGATCCAGGCCATTGAAACGCAGACTCTGCACTTGGAGAATGAGAGGCAGATGAGACAATTCCTTCTCAGAATCACAACTATCCAAAAACCTGAGGGAATTGAAAAAATGGCAACTGTGCAAAGTCTCAGCCGAAAAGTTGATTCAGGTATGGAAGTGCTGACAATGGACACAGGACCATGTTATGGCTAGCAGAGAAATTTAACACCAGAGACATGGGATTGGACCCCCATCCAGGAACAGAATACATTTAAAAGGTGCACAAGATTTCACAAGATCTACCACAAATGATATACTTTCCAAAGTTGAGGATGAGGAAAATAAAGTGAAAGTTTATGCATAAAATTGCAGAGAAATAAATTAGCTGAATTTTCACCTGAATGTAATGTGAAGAGTTATGCTAAAATTAGGCATACTAATGTAGTTGATGATGGATTGACAGGCTTGTGCGATTGTGGATAGAATGTTGATTAGACTTAGCATGTTATTCATAGAGCCAGTACAGTGCAACTGACACACACGCACTGTTCTTGCAAAGCACAATTACAGTGTTAAATAAAAGTCCAATCAATGATTCATGAGTCAGAGTCTCTGCAATAATTCTTTCTCACCTTACTCCACTTCTTTCTCTGCTAACGTTTCAGGTCATCTCTCCTGCTGTATGGTTATACCCCTACACATGAAAAACGTACAGATGACACTTTCAAGCTCATCTGCTCGAAGAACAAAATTGCTATTTATCTGGTCTACCAGAATTTTGGCAGAGTTTTGAATGTTGTATCTGCATTCTGTTTCAGTTACAGAGGATGTTTGTTTAGATCGTTAGTCAAGATTGCAATGGACATCTTAAGTCCTGTCACAGCCAGTTGTCCAGTCTAGCCGAACCTTCAAGTATCAATAACAAAGTGGGCTATTACAAAATGAAGTCATTATGGTTGCTGCCATACAGCATGTGTACTTGCATCAATCTCTTCTGAGGACAGACAACAACCTGCACACTAATAGAATAGCATTCCAACTCATATCTTCTTTAAAGTTATTATTAGGTTCCATGGGAGTCACCTTTACACCTTCAATGAGATTCTACACTTTGTTAAATTTGCCATACAGTAATAGTACTACATCAGCTCAAATCATTGCACATTGTTCAATGGGAAAATTATGAAATTGTTTTCCTGGGCAAATAAGGACTTGGATGTCACTGTATCCATTAACTAAGTGCAGGTTCACCCACATCATTATTAGTTTTCTTCTGTTTTTCCTGAATAATTATCTTCAACAGATGACTTTTCAGACAAACAAACACAGCTCCAGTATTCAAATCGGTACACCAAACATGCAAGCTGAAGCAGTTGGATTTGGCATAGAAAGATCAGTGGGGTTGAAACAGGCAAAAACCACACTCCGTTTCTTCAATGCTTTCTCGGATGTGGTGCTGGAGAGTATTACGGACTAGGAGGAGATGCTGTACAACTCCCTACCAAGGGGAGGAAGACTCTTGCTGCAGACACAAAGAGCTTATGTTTAGAGGTTGCTGAGGTGATGTGCAACAGGAAGCATGGTGCCACTCTTTTGGATCCAATGCAGGAAGTGTTTCAATGACATAACTGGGGAGGAAAGGAAAGAAAAAAGGCATATTGCCTACATCCTGATTTGTGTATCATCCCATCCCTTCACTCTGCCTTCTTGAGCTTTTCCCAAGACTTCACTTCTCACACGAATGTAACTTGCACTTATACCCATCTTTCTCTGTCTATATACATCCACAAATTTTCATCTATTAATCCACCACTGATACTCACCCTTATCATACATGTTTTTTTATTACTGTTGGAGTATTGTCTCTTTAAGATCTCAACATGCAAATGAGCCAAACTCCCCAGCAATATCACATGACCACAGGCTCTGTGCATTGTAGCACTCAGCATAAACTGTGTGTCTGGTGATTACTCTCTACTGTATATATTATTTTAAATGTAAATAAACACACAGATCTTCAAGTAACAGATCCTTTTGGTGTTAAATTAGATAACACCAGAATATTCTTACAATACCTTTCCCTCATCATCACTCTCAAGAAATGCTCTCCATCATTGGCCAAACATGTGCGTTACTCTCACTTACACGTCTCTGCTTTCCTGCTTTATAGGAGAAGAGATCAGAGAATAGCAAGAAGAGATGTCTCTATTAACAGCTGCATTGGAGATTGCAGTGGAAATCACCGAAAACTCAACATGTCAGGTCACAGGATATGAGGAGATGTAGGCCTGCCAGCTACCTGGTGCCAGAATTAAATGTCAGGCAGTCAAATGACATAAAACACTCAGTCATGTTGACTTGATGTCAACAGCAAGTGAAATCTGATCATGTACTTAATTATAATGTCAAGCATTTTTACCTTGACAGTAATCATTCAGTGCTTTTATCATCCATCAGTTGGTCTCTCATGGTAATAATAACTCCTCTGAGGAGCTGGCTTTGAGGAGTGCATTATCATAGGTATTATGCAGACTGTGCAGTATCTCAGATACTCACAGATCAGCAAGACTAGCTTGAGAGAGATAGCTAGGAGTTCAGACAGTCACTCAAACTTCATAAGTCAGTATGAACGGATGGTGAAGACAGGGACAACTGTAGTGGGTCCACAAAAGAACCCCAGACTCTCCAAGTTTTGCATTCCATCTGAGCATATACTATATCCTGGGGCTATCAGTTGACAGGATTCCTCTGGAACAGTGTCAGAGACAGTGTGGTGAGTTGACAGGCACTCTGAACTGAACACAACTGCAGAGTGATTGCAGAAGTCTTGTTCAAGCATTAGTAGCAGGCTACTGGAGGTCCATTTAAAAATTATCAGTTTCTATGGATAGACTGACCAAATGCATGTAGTAGGAATCACAAATATTGCAGGCCTTCAATGGTGACATTCCCACCCGGAATGCAATCTTAATTTGGATGCATGATAGCCTAACTTTAGTCATGTGTTCCCTACTGATCTGCAGAAAAGTGTCCTCGATCAGATTGCCAGCTGATAGGTAAAACTGGTTATGTAAGCAATGATGATCAAAGGGGACCTGCTGCAACCCTCTCCCAGGCAGCACCTCACATCGGGAGGCAAATGGGAAGGCAACGGCCTAATGGTATTATCGCTGGACTGTTAATCCAAAGACCCAGATAAAGTTCTGGGGACTCGGGTTCAAATTCCCGTCACGGCGGATGGTGGAACTTGAATTCAATATCTGGAATTAAGATTCTAAATGATGACCATGAACCCATTGTCGATTGTTGGAAAAACCCATCTGGTTCACTAATGTCCTTTAGGGAAGGAAATCTGTCATCCTTACCTGGTCTGGCCTATATGTGACTCCAGACCCATAGCAATGTGGTTGACTCTCAACTGCCCTCTGGGCAATTAGGGATGGGCAATAAATGCTGCCTGGTCAGCGATGCCCTCATCCCATGAATGAATAAATAAAACACATGTTATGCTCTGTAGCAAAGACAGATTCCATCCCAGCATTATTGCATGTGGAGCAGTGTGTGGCAAGGTCATCATGGATTTGGAGGTCAGTAGTCCAGAGCATCTCCCTAGCCAGAGAAACAACTTGAAGCATCTCTCTCAACCTTGGCTGAAGCCACAGGGTTTGCCCCATATTAAAATGTTTGGAAAATATAATCAAAAGTAGTTGCATATAAAGAGCTAAAAATGGATGGCACAACGTTACACTGTTACAATCTGTTCTGGATTGTACAGGGCTGGATTTTGCATGAAGGTGATGGTGACAAGATGCTTGGCGAGTCTCATTATTACCCCTCTGAGATTGGCTGTGACTTCAGGCAGTGGGTCATCCAGATTTAGAGTAGGAGTCCTTAAGTTGTGCCTCGTCACTCAGGGCTCTGACACAGGCTGGACTGGTGAGACCTCCCAGAAGCTAATTACTAACAGTAACTTAATTAAAAAGTTACAGCTCATTCATTCATGTATAACTTGGTTCTTAATAACGCCACAATTAATAAAAATTGATGAACAAGAGAACAGGCCATGAAAAATTAGTTTTATACTCATGGAGTGCTACTGATTAATTAATTGGTAGATTTGAAAGCTATTTTTAACAGTATTCCTTCTTCAAAAAGATTTTTCCAGAATATTTTATGCATCTACTCTGCTCACCACTTCCATTTTATAGACCTTCACTGAGACCTTCACTACTATGTACTTAAGAGAAGCTCCAGATTTCTCCAGGCACTTGAAGCACACCTTCATATTGCAAATGGCTTTGCCATGGAACATCTGGTTGTTATGTATTCCAGGCAGAACTTCACAGCCTCATTCATCAGTTTTTCAGAAGTGTCATCAGCCATGTTTTACGTTGGTAGCCACTGTCCTGAAGTAGCCAGCTACCAACTCAGCCTTAAAGCACAGAGACTCCTGGGGGTTAGACTGTCACAAAGTGGGACATCATTGAACCTGCCCAGGAATCTTACACAGAACTGCACACAGCTGTTGGATATCAACTGCACACTGGAGTGGAAGCCTCATGGATGATCTAGTGACACCTTAATCACCAAATATGAACATGTAATGACATCCTAATCTGTGGGAAGCTAGACAGAGCCACAAACCAGAATACCCACCCTTGCTAGATAGTCTAATCGTAGGTGATGTTCACATTATGCTGGCCCTGCCAAACAAACTATCATGTATTATTCACTTGCATGCTGCAACTGCAAGACACTACAAAAGTCTCCAGCAGAACTCTGGAAGGAAATGCAGGGCAAAACTGTTAAGAACAGCGGTGAATTTGGCAGTCACCAAATAAGCATGGACTCCAGGTCCTGATGCTAGCATGCTTTGTTGCAAAAGTCTACAAGTGTCAACAACCCTCTGTCACAGCAGTCTGAGCCTCCTGAAGCATTGGTGTTCATACACATCAAGGATGTTTATCCTGGACTTGTAAATCCTCTGTACCGGCTATGGTCTCCAATAAGTTTCACC
Source organism: Rhincodon typus (assembly GCF_021869965.1). NCBI lineage: Eukaryota > Metazoa > Chordata > Chondrichthyes > Orectolobiformes > Rhincodontidae > Rhincodon > Rhincodon typus. Next base: position 19,596,137 of record NC_063351.1, on the reverse strand, counting down.
TTTCTTCCCATCTCTCCTTTCTCTGATCAAGCAACAGATCTGTCACCACTGTTGCTGACATCTTGGTGCACATCTGCAGTCTACCCCCTGGCACCATGTAAGGAGCAGTCATGTTGATCTGACGTAGCACAGCTCCAAATTGCAAATCAAACCTCAAGGCGTTGAAGACTTGTGTACTTTACTTGAGTAAATTCATCATGAATAAATAAAACTCTGAGTAAGTACTGTGAAACATTGCTTTTCCACAAAGAGATAAGACAGTAATTGTCAATACTGAGTACATATTAGCATCCTTTCCTGATAATAGCTACAACTCCCTCAACTGCTGTTGTGTTTTTATGCTGTTTTCACTTCAGAGTTCCAGGAAAGCCAGAAAGCCCACACACTCAAGGTTAAATGTGAAAACTCCTGCTCACAGTGGTCCAAGTGAGCAACTAACATACATTAAATGGAAATGCGACTCTACCAACAAGGTTGCCCGCATGTAACTTAATGCCCTTCGGCAGAAGTTGAAAGACAGCAAATTAAATCAAGCTTCTGGATGTTCTGTCAATTTCACTGACTTTAATCTTTCATCCATTTTCAAACTCTCCAGTTCCAGGTCATTAACTTCCAACTTCATGCTTCTTAATTCATCCATGAGTAGAATGAAGATAAACTGAAGGGTATATAACCCTCCTTCCATTCTACTCCATATAATCCTTTCTGCATACCTCGCTAAGCATAAGAACAAACAGATAAATGAAGATAACAAGGTGTAGAGCTGGATGAACACAGCAGGCCAAGCAGCATCAGAGGAGCAGGAAAGCTGACGTTTCGGGTCTGGACACTTCTTCAGAAAAAACTCATGGACGAATTAAGAAGCACAAAGTTGGATGTTAATGACCTGGAGAGTTTGAAAATGGATGAAAGATTTTTTCTGAAGAAGGGTCCAGACCTATTCGCGTCAGCTTTCCTGCCCCTCTGATGCTGCCTGGCCTGCTGTGTTCATCCAACTCTACACCTTGTTATCTCAGATTCTCCAGCATCGGCAGTTCCAACTATCTCCAGATAAATGAAGATGCTGATTTTGGTGTGGATTACATTTAATAGGGATATGAAAGAAAATGAGGTTGCATGAGGCTCCCCTAGCACTAATGCAAGGTGTCCAAAGACTTGGAAATATTTTCAGCCTGCCAAATTGGATCTGTTCCTACATCAATAGTTCCCAAGTGTTACCCAGCAGCTGGGGCACAGCAAAAAGAGATACAGTTGAGACAATTCCCTCTCAGAATGCCATCATATATATGCACCTTAGCCATCCAGCTGAGAAGGCTGGAAAATTTGCAGGTAGTGAACAGAGGCAACTAATCAGAACTGTGGATAAAGAGTTAAGAGGAGAATAATTGCTAAATCATATCATGGCCAGTGCAGAGGCACACCATGATTACAAATATGTTACTAGATGTTTGGTGAGAAGGTCTCTAAAATACTTAGGAAGACAAGATTAGGCAGGAAATGCCCTCAGACAGTGAATATTTGGGTTCACTTCTCAGATTCAGCAAAACACATTTGAACATGTAAGAATATCTTCAATATTGCACCACTCCTGAATCAGTTTGATAGCACCATTCATGGATATCCGGGAATTTGTTTTTCCCTCCACAAATAATTCTGATAAAATACGTTAAGAAATATAAATTGCTGATATAATTCATGTCAATAAATTCCCTGCTTTACAGGGAATGTTAGAAAGTCCACGTTTATTTGCTGTAGCAGAAGTCAAAGCAATTTTGAATGTGTAGTCAGAGCGAGACTGTGCTACTTAAATATCTGGTTAAGCCATTAATTACTTGAATCCAATGGTGTAATTAGAATCACAATAACAAAAATGCAAATTGCAAGAGAAATGTTTTCTCATTTTGATATGACTCTTCTAACACACTTTACATATTCCTTGCCACATGAAATCACAAGCCTCCAGGTTAAGCTTTCATTTGATGCTATAGCCAAGAGTAGAAGCTCTAATGGCAAATCACATACTCGCAACAATGTCATAGCAGTTTGCAGAATCAACGTGCTTTATCATAACACTTTCACCCCTCAAGGCATCGATTTGTTATGGTCTCAATCTACCTTAGATTCCTAATTGAAATTTTAATGGCCAGTTTTTACCAGAGGTGCCCTGAAATTGCAAGTAAATACTTTTCATATTTGAGGGTAATGGCATCACATTCTCTTTACTGTAACTATTTGCCATCAAAATTAAAAAAGTATTTTTAAAATATAACAGTTAAATCCCACTCAACATAAAAATAGCCTGTCTTGTATTCAAGTTGCTTTCAGTTCAACTAAAGCTAAATTATAAAGGAATAATAATATAGTTGAGGTTACAGTTGGTTATTGTCTTTAGGGATTAATCTAGAAAATAATTAACTAATTTATGAAATGCAAGATGAAGAGTATTGTGAAATGATTTGTGCACTATTTTGGTCAGTATTAAGTTAGCAGTTCAATCAATGTTTGAATATAAATCATATCCCATGGGTATTCTTAGAGTAGCATCTTCAATGTCGATATTTTATGTGCTCCTCGAAGTAAGAATATTAGCCCTGGAAATGGATCCTTTCCAGTTTTGGTACCTCAAATTGACTGACTCTGTATAGCTCCCTCCTTAGTTACTTGCAGGTTTTGATACAGCTGATCCACCATCTGCTGTCAAAGCATTTTCTCTGTTGTCTAGCCTATAGGATGCCATAAGACCATAAGACATAGTTCCACAATTAGGCCTTTCAGCTTTTTCGAGTTTGCTCCATCATTCCATCATGGCTGATATGTTTCTTAACTGCATGCTCCTGCCTTCTCCCAATAACTCTTGATCTCCTTACCAATCCAGAACCCATCTGTCTCTGTTTTAAATACACTCAATGGATTGGCCTTCAGATCCTTTTGTGGCAATGAATTCTACACATTCACCACCCTCTGGCTGAAGAAATTTCTCCTCATCTCAGTTCTAAACGGTTATCCCTTCACTCTGAGGCAGTGTCCTTAGGTCATAGTCTCTCCTACTAGTGGAAACACCTTCTCCACATCCATTCTATCCAGGCCTCTCGGCATTCTGTAAGTCTCAATGAAATCTCCCCTCATCCTCTAAACTCAATCAAGTACAGACCAGCGTCCTCAACCGCTCCTCATTCAACAGCCCCGGATCATTCTCATTAATTCCTCTGGACTGCCTCCAATGTCAGCACCTCCTTCCTTAGACACAGGGCCCAAAACTGCTCACAGTATTCCAATGCAGTCTGACCACAGTCTTATACAGCCTCAGCAGTACATTCCTGCTCATGTATTCTAGCCCTCTCAAAATTAATGCTAACATTGCATTTGCCTTCTTAACTGTCAACTGAATCTGCATGCTAACCTTAAGCGAATCCTGAACAAGGATTCCCAAGTCTCTTTGTGCTTCAGATTTCCAACTCCTTTCTCTATTTAGAAAATAGTACACACCTCTATTCTTCTTAATGAAGTGCATAACCTCACACTTTCCCACATTGTATTCCATCTGCCACTTCTTTGCTCACTCTCTTAGTCTGTTCAAGTTGTTGTGCAGCCTCCCTGCTTCCTCTACACTACCTGTCCCCACACCTGTCTTTGTGTCATGTGCCATTGCTGTGTCATTACTTACCTTCAGCTCATGCATCAGCAACACCAGGAACTTCCTGCACTCAGTATTTACTTACCAAGTCCTCCAAAAGTCTATCTTCAGCTTCCTCCTCATCCTCATCTACCCACTGCCCTTTGGCAACATTATCTGAAGATATGGAATGTGTGCTCATGACACCTAAATCAATCTTTCGGATCATTCCACTGCTTCCATAGCATCAGATTGTTTGCTGAACATCCTGTCTTGAATAAAAAAATTTGCAAAGATTCATGAGTCTTTACAACTCTTGTCCTTAAGAGGCAATGTAGGCAGAGTCCTTGAATATGTTTAAGACAGAGGTAGGTCATTTTTTGATAAGCAAGTGGGGTTAAAAGTCTATTGCAGGTAGGCAGGAATGTCATGTGATCAGGTCAGCCATAATCTTATTGAATGGCAGATCAGGATCAAGAGATTGAGTGACCTACTCCTGCTCTTAATTTGTATGTACATAACCATAATTTCTCTCTTTAAAACAGTCAGAAGGCTAAAGCCATTGTTTACAAACTCAACCACAAACTCTATTCTGCTCCCCAGCCACTGTGTCCAGTTGAAAACTGTTTACAACTGTGTCCTGCTCCACTATTCTAAACAACATTGAAAATACACAGGGGTGATAGGCAAAACTGCCCTGAAAGCTCCCAACAACCTGGAAAATTCAGTCATGGAGGTGATCAAGGGGACAAAATTCGCCCCCATATGTGGAACTGCCAGAATCTCTGAAGTGCTGCTGATAGGCTCCAGCAGAAACATAGATGAGAAGCAATTATCATTGGAATGATACTGAGACAGAGAGAGAGAAACATGGAAGATTGTATTTGTTGATCTATTGAAGACTTATGGTGAATGGAGATCGTAAGGAAGGAAGTCAGAGAAAGTGCTAGAATTCATGGAGCTGAGAAGTACATATGATTTTTACAGGACTCATATAAGGAGTGCCTGACAAGAGTCAGAAGCTGTGTGGTAAGAGTGAGAGTTTCAAAGCCAAAACTGGATTGCACCAAGGAGGATAGATTTTTCCTCTTTGAGATTTTCCATGGTCAATGATGTTTGTAGGTGACATTGAGCTACATGGTGGAAATGATGAGAACATGTCTAAGTATATTGAGGATGGGAAAAAAAATCACTGGAAGACAAGACTAAATCCAAGACACAATATATAGACTGTTGGTGTGAGACTAGGAGAAAGACATTGGAGAGAAAGTATAAAGATTATGATAAAGATGTGGAGAAAGTGAGTAGTTTCAACTACAAAGTGTCAGTTGCGGAGAAGATGGAAGTATGAAAATGCAACATCTGATTGAAGTTATTTTTAAAAACGTATTCTTTCATGGGATGTAGGTGTAGCTATTGTTTATCATCCTAAATACCCTTGAACTGAGTGACTTGCTTTTCATTTCAGAGGGCAGTCAAGAATCAACCATGTTATTATGGATCTGGAGTCACGTGTAGTTAAGGATGGCAGATTTCCTTTCCTAAAGGTCATTAGTGAACCAGATAGGTTTTGCAACATCCGATAATTTCTAATACCCCTCTGGTATGGTGGGTAATTTTCAGGGTGAATTTAAGATTTGATTTCTTCCTGCTAATCAAGGGCCCTTTATAGAGACTCAGGAATTTCAGCCCAGTTTACACTGAGCACTACTTCTTTCACCTAATCTCATTTTATGCTGGGTCCCCAAAATGCTGGTGCATCATCCTTCACCATTTCCTCCAAGTCTCTTGCCAAGTCATCCTTCCTTCTGATCTTAGGTCTTGTGTTTCTTGGCAGTGAAATCTCCATCACTTCACCCACCACATGTCCTCTCCCTCTCTCTGCAACAGATTATCATTTCAATCCTTTCTACTTTCTTTGATTACTGGATCCTGAACTTGACCTTCCTTGTCATTCCATATATTAATATCCCTACTCATTGTTCTTATCTTCCTAACATTACCAGAAGTTTCTGCACAACAACAATGACTCAAAACTACCTTGTAGGTTCTTTTTCTCATTTTCATTGATATGTTTCTATTCAACTACATTTCTTTGCACTGTAAAGGAGTTAGTAATGTAGTGATAAAGTCATTGGACTAGTAATCCAGATGCTCAGGCTAATGCTTTGAACACACAAGTCCAAGTCCCACCAAACAACTTGTGGAATTCAACTTGTGGAATAAAATCTGGAATTGTAAAATAGCCTAGTAATAATAAGGCAATGGAGGAGGAAGATCCACCAGCATTCTGGAGAGGTATTAGAAATGCATTCACACATTGCAGTTTTCAGTTGCAAAGAACGGGTGCAGAAGATGGGACTAAAACCATGAGGGATGATTTTCACTGCTCATGTTGTTTTTACTGAACAATCAAAAGTAAAATATTATAGTGAGAATGAATAAATCTTCAGGTAGAAAGCATTGCACTATGTGGTTCAGGTACAACTGTTTCACATAATCACAGAAGTATCGTACTTTGCCAAAATGCCCTCAAATTATGCTCTGTTCCAAAATTATATCTCAGCAAGTCATCTGCTCAATCTGGATTCAGACCAAGAATGAAAATGAGCAAATGTGGGAACCAGCCATAAAGCAACTCTAGCCATTGAGTGGTAACAGCATACAAGGACATAATTTTAAAAAAGGAATATTAAAATAACGCAAATATTTGGAAGATGAATTCAGCCCATTAAATAACTGTAGCATTTTGTGGTGGTATTTATCCATCAAATCTACAAAAACAAAATTGATTCATTTATAAAATTTATGACATCAATTTAATTCAAATTAGAACCCACCATTATCACAGTGTACATAGGGACATCTGAACTGATAAACTCATTTCAATATCTGACTCATTTCAATTGCTAAACATTACACACTATCATTTGCCAAATTGATTCAGTTAGAAATATAGCAACTGATATAAAATTTATTTTAAATGGTTTAAATTATTCTCTTAGTTACCACAGTAGCAATGTTGATAAGAGATGTCAGTGAAGAGGAAAGAATATTTTCTGTTTGTGGAACCCAATCAAGCAGAACAAACCTAAATCATATGAATCCAACTCTTCTACACTGTTCTACCAGAACAAGCCCAAAAAGAAAGGTAGGGTAATGTTTGTATTTCTTCATTGGATTTAACCTCAAAGACTCAGTAAAACTGTTAGCTTAGTGCTGGTAAATTTGTGCTGGCTTGTGCATTGTTGACTCACATCAATGAGCAACCAAATTGAAACTGCTCGAAATGATTAGCCTTGACCTAAAACTAATCAGAACGAAAGCATTCATTCAATCCATCATCTGGGCTGGTTGCCAGCTTACTGAGATAAAAGAACAGTCCCTAAACCCACCCACTTCTTTTCTGAATTGCTACATAATCTATTTCAACATAAGATGGCAATAAAACAGAAAACAATTCCAACGTCCATGCATTTCCAATGGGTAATGCTGTTAATTTTATCTCATCCAGAAATTGGCTACTGAATAATGCAATGGTGTCTTGAACTCACTTTGAAAGATACTTTTAGTACGATTTTGTTATTTACTTTTGATAAAGTGTGGAGCTTTCCCTCGCAGCTATATCAAACCATTCAATCATCTGGGACTTGATGCCCTCAAGCTGAGCAAAAGTGTCGTAATAAAAACCCTGTGGTGGTAAATTCTTTTCAACATGACTTACATTATTTCACATTCACAAAACCAACAGTTTCTAGCTAGTGTCCATCATTGGCTAGCAGGAAGCAGAGAGTAGGAATAAATAGGTCTTTTTCAGGCTGGCAAGATGTCATGTGGTGTGGCACAGGGGTTGGTGCTGAGGCCTCATCTCTTCACAATTTACAGGGGGTCCCTAATTTACAAATGTTCAACTTACGAATGCTTGTATTTTTGAATGTGATGCCCATGCATGGTCTATTAACAATAACTTTAAAGATCTGACATACGAACGCTTCCTTGCAATTACGAATGGCTATTTTAATCCAGACTTGCATACAAATCGAGTCGTGAGCAGACCCAAGAATGGAACCTGTTAGCAACTTGGTAACTGCTTATATATAACTGATTTGGATGAAGAGGCCAAAGGTATGGTAGGTAAATTTATTGATGACACAAAGATAGGTAGGTAAATGAGTTGTGAAGAGGACATAGGTAGCCTAAATAGATCAATTGAGTGAGGAAAGATCTGGCAAATGGATTACAATGTGGGAAAGTGTAAAATTGCCCATTTTGGCAGAAAGAATAAAAAAGAAGCATGTTATCTAAATGGTGAGAGGTTGCAGAGCTCTGTGATGCCAAGAGATCTGGGTGTACCTGTGCATGAATCGCAGAAGGTCATTGCACAAGTACAGCAAGTAATCAGAAAAGCTATTGGATTTTATCTTTCATTGTGAGGAGAATTGAATTTGACAGCAGAGAGTTATGCAGGACATTAGTGAGACCACATCTGGTGGACAGTACTGATCACTGTACTTATGGAAGGATGTTACTACATTGGAAGCAGTTCAGAGAAGTTTTACTAGACTAATGCCCGGAAGGAATGCATTGCCTTATGGGGAAAGATGGGAAAGGCTAGGCCAATATCCTCTGGAGTTTAGAACAGTCAGAAGTGACTTAATTTTTTTTCACTCTTGGGACATGGGCATTACTGACTGGCCAGCATTTATTGCTCGTCCCCAGCTGCCCTTAAATTGAATGGCTTGCCAGGCCTTTTCAGAGAGCAGTTGAGAGTCAACCAAAATGCTGTGGATCTGGAGTCACATGTAGGCCAGAGCAGATGAGGGTGGCAGATTTCCTCCTCTGAAGGACATGAGTGAACCAGATGGGTTTTTCCCTGACAATCAACAATCATTTTATGGTCATCAGTAGATTCTTAATTCCAGACTTGTTTTTAAAATTGAATTCAATTCCACCATCTGCTGTGATGGGATTTGAACACAGGTCCCTAGAACATTAGCTGAGATTCTGGATTAATTGTCTAGTAATAATACTATTAGGTCAACACATTCCTCTATCAATTGCAAAGAGTTAACTGAAACATACAAGGTCCTGGTGGGACTTTACCAAGTGAAAGAATCTTTCCTCTTGTGGTAGAATCTAGAACTCAGGGTCATGGTTTAAAAATAAGGGTGTGCCCAAGATGAGAAAACATTTTTTTCTCTTAGAGGATTGAGAGTCTTTGAAATTCCCTTCTTCAAAAGGCAGCGGATGCAGATTTTAAAAATATTTTTAAGGCAAAGGTAGATAGATTCTTGATTATCAAGGGAATGAAAGATAATCAAGGATATGCAAGAATGGAGAGCTGAGGTTAAAAACCAGATCAACTACAATCTTATTCGATGGCAGAGCAAGCTCAAAGGGTCACGTGGCCTGTTCATGTTCTTTCATCGTCTGTTGATATCATCACCATCAAATGGATCTCTTTTGTAGAATTTTCACTAGCAAGGAGTCTAACTAACATTGCAAACATTCAAGCATAGCAAATGCATACACAGTGGAGATGGAGTAAATGGATATTTCCTACATTAGCAAGTAACGTAGCTTATGGGTAAGTGTTAGGTCAATGCTGAATTTATTATAAACAAGCTGAATATGGGAACCAAAAGAATAATGTAAGCATTTCCTGATAATTTCCTGACCATAGGATAGCATAGGAGAATATGCATAGGTCTTATAGCAAATACAGTTCAATGTAGACAACCTTCCAGGTGACATCAGGCACAAAATTCCATTCCTCTATTTTTCTCACGTATCCATTGCACCCAGTTATTTCCCTAATCATTGGTGCAAATACAATATTTGCAGAGACCTTCAGCCAGAAGTGTCGAATGGATTACCTAAATCAACCGCCTCCTCCATCCCCAGCAAAACAAATGGCAATATTGAGCAAATTTGATTCACTGTGCATGATGCTTGAGCTACATATAAGCAATTTAGACTTGAATGCAGGAAGGTTGATGAGTAAGTTCACAATGATATGAAAATTGGTGGGGTGGTAAATAGTGAGGAGGATAACCTTAGATTACATCTAATGAGGATATAGACTAGCTAGTCAAATGGGTTGATCAGTGGCAAATGGATGTGGATAAGTGTGGGGTGATGCATTTGGGCAGGACAAGCATGACAAGGGAATACATGATGAATGCTAGGACCATAGGAAGCACCAAGGATCAGAGAGGCTTTGGTGTGCATGTCCAATGGTTGCTTAAGGCAGCAGGTCAGGTACATAAAGAGGTTAAGAAGACATGTGGGATACAACTTTATTAGCTGAGGCATACAATGTAAGAGCAGGAGGGTGACACTGAGCTGTATAGAACAGGCCACAGCTATTATGAGCAGTTCTAGAATCTACATTATATGACGCATTTGACTGTAATGGAGCGGGTACAGAGGAGATTTACCAGGATTTCACCTGGGCTGGAGGGTTTTAGTTATGAAGAGAAATGATCAGAATGGGGCAATTTTCCTTTTGAGTAGAGGAAACTGAGAGGGGACATGATTGAGATGTACAAAAGTATGAGGGGTGTAGACAGGAAGGAATTTTTCCCTTGGCGGAGGAATCAATGACTGGGGCATAAAGTTAAGGTAAGGGGGCAGGAAGTTTATGGCGGATGTGAAGATAAACATTTTCACCCAGAGGATGGTGGGAATCTGGAACTCACTGCCTGAATGGGTGGTAGAGGCAGAAACCCTCATAACATTTAAGAAGTATTTGGATGTGCACTTGCATTGCCAAGACATATAAGGTTGTGGGCCAAGTGCTGGAAAATGGATTAGAATGGTCAGGTGGTTATTTTTGACCGGCACATACTCAATGTGCCAAAGGGCCTTTTTCTGTAAACCTCCATGATTCTATGATATTAAAAGCAGGCTGAGCAAACCAGATACCGTAAAGGCTATGGGCCCTGACAACATACCATCTGTCATACTGAAGACTTGTGCTCCAGAACTAGTTGCAGCTCAAGCCAAGCTGTTCCAGTTGAGCTACAATACTGGCATTCACTCAACAATGTGGAAAAAATACTCAAGCTTGCCCAGTCCACAAAAAGGTCAAATCTGGCCAGTTGCTGACACATTGCTCTACTCTCAATCATCAGCAAAGTGATGGAAGGTGTTGCTGAGAGCATTATCAAGTGACACTTTAAAAAACCTGCTCACTGATGCAGTTTGTAATCTGCCAAGACCACTTGACTTCTGGCTTCATTGTTGTTTTGATCAAAATGTGGATAACAGAACCAAATTCTAGAAATGAGATATTAGTGACTACCCTTGATATAAAAAGATCAGCAGACTGTGGCATCAACCCCAGTAAACTGGAATCAGGAGGGAAAACCCCACTAGTTGGCTTAATACCTAACACAAAGGAAGCTATTTGTGGTCATTGGAGGCCAATCAGCCTCAGGGCAACACATAAGGTATTTTCCATATCAACTCGTTCAGAGATGTTAATTCTGAAGCAGGTAGGACTTGAGCCTGAGGCTCCTAGCTCAGAGTAGGAACACTACCACTGCATCACAACAGCCCCTTTAGGTTCCTCAGGGTAGTGATCTAGGCCTAACCATCTTTGGTTGCTTCGTCAATTTCTTCACCATAAGATCACAAGTGGAGGTATTTGCCAATGATTGCACAATGATCCATTTCATTTGTGATAATGAAGCTGCCTGTGCAGGTATACAGCAAGACTTGGATAACATTCGGACTTGAGCAAATAAATGAAAAATAACATTCCTGCAATGCAAGTGCCAAGCAATGACCATCTCCAACAAGAGAGAATTTAATGATCTCCTTTTGACACTCGATGGCATTTCCGTCACAGAATGCCCCACAATCAACAACATTTGGAGTTACCACTAATTAGAGATTTAACTGGACCAGCTATTTAAATACTGTAGCTACAAAATCATGTCAGAAGCTGGGCAGAAGAATCAATCCCAACCCTAAACATGCATACTTTGGACTCAGTTTTTTAGCTCATTGGCATAACTTTACTGCTCTTATCAAGTGAAGAGCAGAAAAGGTTTCCCCCACTTAATTACATAATACATCTTTATTGGACTGCATGGCTCTAACCTGCCAGCTTACACCTAAGTCAAAATAACCAGGTTAAAAGACTGTGGAGAGCAATATTACAGAATTAAAATATTATTTGATCTTCCATTTAATCAAAGGAAAGCTAAAACTTTTCTTTCCTTTCATATAACTGCTTTTTCTGCTGGTTTCCTATTTTCCAATTGTGCATCTTTCTATGTATTCATTTACTTTTTAACTTTTTGACATTTTTTATCTGTTTTGCTCAGTGGCATTTCTCTTGTTTACAATTCCATGTTCTGTTTCAGAGTTGTTTTCTCTTATAGTGTCTCCCACTTAATTGATTCAAATCTTTTACCTGTTGTACATTTTCCACGTTGTCCACTGTATAGCGTTCTGAGGCATAATGTATAACTGCATTTGTATTCATTAGTTTTCTGACTTTAACTGCAGTGGTTGGGGAAGGCACTGAAGAGGAAATTGGAGTTGCGAGCAATAAAGATACAGCTGTAATAATGGGATAGGAAGAGGCAATAAATGCTGACCAGCCAGCGAAGCCCATGTCCCATGAGTGAATAAATACCCATTTCTATATCAATTGTAGTTTCTTCATTTTACCTACTTTTATTTTCTATTGCTCTTCATTGTGTTCAGATTTGTTCTTTTGTGTATTTTCCTTCATGTTCATTTTAATCAACTGTTCATTGTACTTAAGGTCGCAAATATCTAGTTCATGGTTTGTGTTAATACTTAGAGTCATACAGTCATAAAGCACAGAAACAGGCCCTTTGGCCCAACTTGTCCATGCTGACCAGATTTCCTAAACCGAACTAGTCCCATTTGCCTGTGTTTTGCCCACATCCCTCTAAACCTGTCCAAATGTCTTTTAAGACATTTAAAGTACTTGTATATTAATTACCTGTACATAAACTAAATTACTTGTCCAAGGTAATTTTTAGTTCTGAGAAGGTTAAGGTTGCCAAAGGTAAGGTAATTTAAACAAAAACAAAATTGCTGGAAAAGTTCAGCAGGTCTGCCAGCATCTGTGAAGAGAAAAACAGAGTTAATGTTTCAAGTCCGGTGACCCTTCCTCAGAATCTGCTGAGCTTTTCCAGCAACTTTGTTTTTGTTCCTGATTTAAAGCATCTGCAGTTCTTTCGGTTTTTATAAGGTAATTTAAATCCTGGCTTTAGACACTGCTAGAACACATAAACAAAAGGTTGTTCAAAGGGTGATCTTTTTTTAATAGCCTGAAGAGATGGAACTACAAATCAGCATGTAGGCTAACCTAGCTAAGGAACTGGAGACATAATATTTGTAATGTCTGCAAGAAGTACAGTCTAGAGGATTTCTTTTCGTTTGGGGACTTTGTGTTGAATTACTTCAAAAGCATTTAAGAAATCCTAAAAGGCTGTAAAACACATTCACATCATCAAATCAAAGAAGAAATTATAAATGAGGGATAATTTATGTAAAAGTTAGTTTGAGGATAGCACACAGCATCACACATCACTATGGAGTAGGTGGAGCTTAAGTAGATTCTCTTAGAGTCATCGAGCATTACAGCACAGAAACAGACCCTTTAGTCCAACCAGTTCATGATAGCCATAATCCCAAACTAAACTAATTCCACCTGCCTGCGCTTGGCTCATATCCCTCCAAACCTTTCCTATATATGAACTTATCCAAATGTCTTTTAAACATTGTAACTGTATCCACATCCAACACTTCCTCTGGAAGCTCATTCCACACACGAACCACTCTCTGTGTCATTTTTAAATCTTTCTCCTCTCTCTTTAAAAATATGCCCCCTCGTCTTGAAATTCCCCCACCATAGGGAAAAGACACCTGCCATTCCCTTATTCTATACCTGTCATGATTTTAAAATGTTTCTATTTATCTCAACTTTTGCTGGAAAGATTATTCACAATTTGGATGTAATGTGGTTTACAGTTGACTGAGACGGGATAACAAAAGAAAATGACAATTATACAGATATGACCACAAACAGAATAAAACACTAATTTCATCATTGACCCACATGGAAGACTGGTGAAGCTTAATCTCAATTTGAATCTTATGTGGGAAGCTGGAAAAATGCCTGGTTTGAAGCTCGTGGGAGAATCTACTTTGGTCCTTGCATGTCTTATTGCAAAATAAAGTATTAAGTAGAATTAGCTGATTACTTATGAATTGTCCAAAGGTAAATAGCTTTAAATCTGATATTGTCTTTTAAGAGAATTTTTAGGTGAAGAAGTAAATCCAAGTGCATAACATGTAATTACAAACCATATTAAGTCACTATTGTTTGTTCTGTTTTGCAAAAGAAAGTGAAACCTAGCATAGTTCCATTTATTAAAGTGAGGCACTGGGGCTTCTTTTTCAACATTAACAATTTGAAATTGGATTGTAACATAAATTTCCCAACTGTAGTTCTGCCACCAAGTTCATATCAGACAGTAGAGGAGGGAACATCCAGGTGAAGTTTGAATTAGATGTAGAAACACAGAGAGGTTCATCAATGTAAGATCTCAACACATAACTGGATTGTAACACAGAAGAGAGAGAGAGAAGTTTTTTTGTGTTAAATGCTAGAAGTTTAAAATTTCATGCAATTCACCTCCAACCTTCATTTGACCAATGTCCTGATTCATCTACCGTGTCCATTCATTCCCTCATATGCCAAAAAGTTCACACTTCGTAACGGCACTGATCATTGAGACACATTGAGATACTCAGACAAGTTCTGCAGAGTGAGAATTTACAAATCATCACATACTAGCCTTGCACTCTGGCTGCTGAGTAAGCAGGTTGTACATTCAAATATTACAACAGTGCCTGCACTGCAAAATTACTTCATTGGCTTTAAAGCACTGTGGAATATCCCAGAACATCAAAGATAAGCTTTGCCTTTTATTTGTATTGAGTTAATTGAAAGATTAGCAAGCTCCACACACTTTGCTGAGCTGAATATTTCAATGGAAACATGACTCTGGTTGGGATATTTTTGAGATGGTAGCCTCCTGTGGCTGGTAGCTGTAAGTCTCACATAAAACCCAGACTTTCAACCTCATATGTGTGAGAAATTGGGAAAATTTTAAATCTGGTGCTTCTTTCATGTTTAAGTTAAGGTATATTGATGGAGCAAATTAAAGAATTCTTCACTGCATCTAACCTTTGCCATTTCTTGCCAGAAGAGTTTCAAACTTGCAATTAATTCTAATGCTAATATCACTCATGATAAAATTGAATTCTGTACCACTGGCACAGATCTTCTGGCCTCTGAATGGTTTGTCACAAGTATGTAAAACCCAAGATGTGCATCAGTTCCCTGTGAAAGCCCCAATGTGCTGACCCCAGTGGTACTGACTAGGAAATTTGAACTTCTGAAAGGCAACTCCCCCACTCCCCAGAGTCCTCTGCAAAGTAGATGGTGTAGTGGACAGTGAAAAATATTATCTCAAAGTACAACAGGACCTTGATCAGATGGGCCAATGAGCTCAGGAGTGGCAGATGGAGTTTACTTTAGATAAATGTGAGGTGTTGCATTTCCGTCAGGCAAACCAGAGAGGACTTCTACACTTAATGGTAGGGCCATGGGGAGTGTTGTTGAACAGAGGTCTAAGGGTACAGGTGCACAGGTTCTTGAATGTGGGGTCACAGCCGGACAAGGTGGTGAAGAAGGTGTTTGTCACACTTCGCTTCATTGGTCAGAACTCTAAGTATGGGTGTTGGGATGTCATGTTGTGGCTGTACAAGACATTGGTGAGGCCACTTTTGGAATACTGCGTACAATTCTGGTTGCCTTTCTATAGGAGGATGTTGTGAAACTTGAGCGGGTGCAGAAAAGATTTACAAAGATGTTGCTGGAACTGGAGGGTTTGAGCTATAGAGAGAGGCTGAATAGGCTGGGGCTATTTTCCCTGGAGCATTGGAGGCTGAGGGGGTGACCTTATAGAAGTTTATAAAATCATGACGGGCATGAATAGGGTGAATAGTCAAGGTCTTTTTCCCAGGGTAAGGGAGTCGAAAACCAGAGGGCACAGTTTTAAGGTGAAAGGGGAAAGATTTAAAAGTGACCTGAGGCGCAACTTTTTTCACGCAGAGTGGTGCATGTATGAAATGAGCTGCCAGATGTGGAGACTGATACAATTACATCATTTAAAAGGCATCAGGATAGGTATATGAATGGGAAGGTTTAGAGGAATATGGGCAAAATGCTGGCAATTGGGACAAGGTCAGATTGGGGTGTCTGGTCGGCATGGACAAGTTGGACAGAAGGGTCTGTTTCCACGCTGTATGACTCTATGATTCTATAACAGCTGTGAGGTACCTATCTATGTAATTACCCAAAACGTGAAAAACAGAATAAACTTGGTCTAATTCCTAGGTAATAACATAACTGACTCCTCAATCACTCATACAGATGCCACCAACAATCCTCATACGCTCTCAACTTTCCCACAACTCAACCGAGTGAACTCCCCAGACTATCTGTTCTGACCTTACTAACGCCCAACCATCCTGCAACCCAACCTGACTAACCCTGACCCGACTAATCTTCCCAACCCATGTCACCTCCTCCACCTAGCCAGTAAAACTTACCAAACAGCAGTTAATGTGGTAAAAAGGGGGTGTGGATTGTCTTGACCTCACTGTATTGCAATTTGATGGTCCTCTCCCCAGGGGACTCTGCACTCTGCATTTCTAGAGAAGCCAGGTTCAGAAAACCTGTCAAGAAATGCAGAGCAGTATCTAAAGAAGAAAGTTAAAGTGGAGCAGCAGTCCAATAATGATGATTCCAGTCCTCACACCATACAGTCTAATGTACGTCAATTTCAGTTTAAATAATAGGTGCATTGAATGCAATACGAGAAAATAAATAAATTGGTGTTCTATTATATTTTTCAAATTACAAAATGTAAATACAATCATATTTAATAATTTATTAATTTATCATTAGTACAGTGTATAATAACCAAGGAGCATAGTTCTAAGGAATGAGGTAGAAGGCCAAAAGGAGACTTAAGGAGAATTTTCGCAGTGAGCGGTTTGGTGAGAATTTGGGACACACTGCCTGAAAGGTAGAGTTACAAACTCTTGTAACATTTAAGCAGTGTTTAGATATTCACTTGCATTGCCATAGCCTCCAGGGCAATGGACCAAAGCTGGAAAATGGGACTATGTAGTCAGGTCTTTGATATGCATGGACATGATGGGTAGAATGAACTCTTGTGTTGTAAATGTCTATGAGTTTATGAAATTGTTAAGCGCTGAAAATGGTTTAACAGCTCTCTGAGCACAAAAGGTTTGCACTATCATTTAGTATTGTTATCTGAGAAAGTCAGCAGGGGATCAGAGTTTATCAAAATTTGCGAACCATATAATATAGTGCACAAATCTAGCTGAAGGTTTTAAAGCAGTCATGTACATGCTGAATGTTCATTTATGGACTTCCATAAACATTTATTTGGGTTCGATACATAGACCATCAGAGAAAATAAAAGCATCTAAAATTAAATGTAATCTTGGCAAAATTGGTTCATAGATCAGTGCTCAAGAGGACGGATAAATAGAATTTATTATGATGATCAGGACATGATAAATGATGTTCCTCAGGAAACAGCACACGGGCCTCTATATCTTCATTAGACATATCAACAACCTGGATGGAGGAATAAACAGTAGTTTAAACAAGTCTGCAGATGATATTCAGTGAGGAGACATAATAGATTATGTTTATGGAAAGAGGAAGTTTCTAAGGGACATGGACAGGTTAAGTGAATTGAACAAAATGTGACAGATGAGGTTAACTCTTGGAAATGTGAGGCCATTCATCTTGGATACATGGCTGAAAAATTAGTAGACTTTCTTAATAGTGGACAACTAGGAGCTTTGGAGGAGCATTGGGAATTGGTTGTGAACTAACAACTAGTGCACAGATTTTTTTAAAAAAGTAATAAAAATGTTAATACAATGTTGACCTTTATCTCAAAGGAGCCTAGAATATATAAAAAAGAAAGTTACGCTTCAGTTGTGTAGAACTTTGGTTAGCCTCTATCTCACATATGGAGTTCAGTTTTAGATACCATGGGTAAAACAGACCAGCTTTGTGGGAACACTACAAATTTACAAGTGACACAGGAGGGAAAATGGTTAAATTACAGGGAAAAGTTGCATAATCATACCATTAGTCTCTTCAGTTTAGACAGTTGTGAGGTTGTTTTAATTGAAAAATAAGAAAATGATGCAAGGAACAGGGTCAGAGTGCTAGGAGTCAGATTATTTCTGAGTCCAAGCTCCATGCCAATATGAGCACCAGTGAGGTAATGTGATTTTTAAAACTGAAGTTGCTAATTAATTCAGGGAAGAGTTCAGTGCCCAACTAACTAGCACCAAGAGCAGCCTGAAGGTGGTTGCCCCATCTCAGAGGGTGACTCTAAGAAGCAAACAACAGCCATTACTGGGCTTCCTGGTGGCTTGAAGAATGCAGCAGGCAGGAGAGCTGAGGGATAGCCGTCTCACAATTTAACAAACTGTTCTAAATGCACACTCAGGCACTTACGCAATGGTAATTTTGTGCCATTACATGGACACCTCAATTTGACTTTTTTTTATACATACACATGATATTTGATCAATAGCCACCATGAATAATGGTACAAAAGCAGAAATTACTGGAAAAACTCAACAGGTCTGGCATTGAACAACACTGTTCTGAAGAAAGGTCACTGGACCCAAAACTTTAATTCTACTTTTCTCCACAGATGCTGTCAGACCTGCTAAGGTTCTCCAGCA
The DNA here is from genome assembly GCF_021869965.1 of Rhincodon typus. Taxonomy (NCBI): domain Eukaryota; kingdom Metazoa; phylum Chordata; class Chondrichthyes; order Orectolobiformes; family Rhincodontidae; genus Rhincodon; species Rhincodon typus. The sequence goes on along the minus strand of NC_063351.1, from coordinate 19,577,659 downwards.
ATTTCTGTTTTCGTTTCTGATTTCCAGCATCTACAGTTCTTTGGTTTTTATGAATAATGGCTCCCTACAGTGGTGCAATCATATGTCCCTGTCCATTCACTCATCCCCATTTTTAACATTGAACATTTAATTCTGTCCCTCCTCAATCTGTCCCAGAGAAACCAGAAGACTGATACGCCATCCAAGAGTATGATTTTACAATGCATGTCCACACTTGACCTTGTCTGCACTGGCGATTCAAAGTCTGGCTCAGAGAATCCATTTCCTCTGAAGGAGGATTTGTGAACAAAGGAGCTCAAACTTAAGTTAGACCTCGGCCATTTGGGTGAGAAATCAGGAAAATATTTTCACAGATAGGGTAGTGGAAAACTGGAATTCCCTGACTCCCAAATGGGTGTGGATGTTGGATTTCAATTGGAATTTCCAGACTGTGGTTTACAGAATTTTAATGAGTAAGGTTAGCAAGGGATACTGCCATAAAACTGGTTAACTCACTTGAGATTCAATTCAGTCCTCATAATTAAATAGCATAATAAGTTGAACACCTGCTTATACGTTTCTGAAATTTATTCCTGCCCTTGTAGATCAAAAAAAAAACAAACATATGTGGGTCTATGCTCAGTTTTCAGAAATGTATGTGCTCTGATCCCAAAACTAGAAAGATATAAGCATACACTCAATGTAAAGGCCTTCATCTTTAAAACTTCCAAATTTAGATGTAAATAAAATGATACTTTAAGTGGATCTGTTTTATGATTTGAGAAAAGCATTATTTGCTTTTTGTGCAATGTCTCCTTGAAGCCAAACCTGAAACTGGGAATAACTGAAAGATAGGAATCGGTTTCTTGGTTCACCATTACATTTCAAGAAATGGCATGTGACCTGAAATTGTTTTGGAGATAAAAGTTGAAGCAAAAAATAAAAAGAAAGTTAATTGCCGTGTGTCAGTTCTAACCTGTCTTCCAACAGCATGTTCAGAACACAGAAGTCAAGTGAGGGGAGTAAGCTGAGCTCCCACGAGTACATGAGTACTTTCTAATATTGCCGAACAGAAAACAAATCTTAGTGAATCAATATTTGAGTAATGTTCTGACTCTGGTGGGAGGACTGCACTGGAAACCCAACAAACTGCAATAAAACTGCAAACGTCTATTTCAGCCACCAAAAATGATAAATTTGATTCATTTTATTATTCCCAGCTGGAACAAAAGGAATTTTCATCAGGCTTTTGAATAAAATCAAAAATAATTTTATTACAAGCAAACTTATTCTTGAAATAAATGGCAAATTGGTTATCAACTGAGCTATAATGCAAATTGAACTATATCCCACTTAATCCCAAACACACATTCATGCACAGACAGAACATCTCACACACAGAGACATAATGAGTGCAAATGGATATCCCCTTTAATCACAAACACACATTCATGCAGAGAAAACATCTCTCTCTTTCACATACACACACATATATACACACACACACACACACACACACACACACACACACACACACACACAGCAATTATGAATGCAAATGTGAGGGAAAACACTATAGAACAAGATTCCTATCGTAAAGGATAGAATGAGGTCCCTTTCTCCCACACAGTACTTTCAGTTTGCTGTCGACAAGTTCACTTTGCTGTCGGTCCAGAATGATGGGAAATCTTCTAACCAGATTTCAGATTCCACTGAGACACAGATAGAAATCCTGATATTTTGAAACTTTATCAAGTTTTTCCAAACTACTTCACTGAGAGACATAGATTACTGCTCTTGCTCCAAGTTCTCACTCTTACAAACTGACAGTGACAGAGCTGAATCTTGCAAAGTTCTTCAGCAACTACCCACAGGTTTTAGGTAAGTACTGAAAAACACCCATTACCCCTGTCCAGACCCTGTTGCTGGATGATGGCAGTATAGATCCATCAGTGTTCTCGAGGTCTATTTGCTCAACAAGTAAAGTGATAAAGCTCCACTGTTACTTCTCTCCAACTTTGGCAGACACTTTTTCTAATTTTTTTATCGTAAACAGCAAATAGGCTATAGTATCCTTTAGATCATAGCAAACAGATCTTCCAGTTCCAGGCAATTACATGGTAAATCATTTGCAAACCCAGCAAAGTCCAATGTCCAACTCCCAGTTGTCATATTCCATAAATATGTGTATTTATAGGTACCTCAATCTCCTATGCTCCAGTGAAAAAAGTCTTAGCCTATCCAGCCTTTCTTTATAACTCAAACCAATTCAACTAGATTCTGCATGGATCACATTAAAAGGAAGACAGTAACAAAAAGAGGAGTAGCTCTACAGGTATCCTTGAATTTCATAAACAATCATAGTAGACCTTTCCATTGTCCTTCCTCAAGTGTGAGAATATTCATCTAAGCGTTCCAGTATTTCAGTATTGGCTAATCAGATAGTGGTAGTTCAATCTCCTACTCCTCACTCTTACTGTCTCTGTCATCTTCCACCTAAGATATTTGTTCCTTTTTATCTTCCTCTCCAAAATGGCATTGTTTTCACATGTTTATGTGTTTTAACCAATTCTTTTTCCTGTGATCTGGAGTATTTATCAAATAAATCACTTTACTTATTCTCTTAAATTGCCTTGTATGAATGATTGACCCTTACTTTCAGAGGTTTGCCCTGTAAAGATAAGTAGACTTGCACTTTATCTCTTGTTTGAAATCATCTGGTTCCAGCATGCCCAGTCTTTCATCACTACCTGTGAGTTTTTCAAAGTTGCCCTGCTGTTTTGCATGCTTCTGCGAGTCTTTCTGGTAACGTGGACACATAGTCCAATATTGCGGATTGATGTTTCAGTCTTAAAAATGTTTCCATTGCTAATTTTAATGTACTTCTTATCTCATGGCCAAAGATTGATTCAAATAGACTAAACCTATTTTGGGGAATCATTTTTGTGCTTCATTTGGGAATCTTTGATAGAAAATAATAGGAAATCCAAACTATTATTGTATCCTGATAATATTCATAACAATATGCTTTCATCATTGTCTTAAGAATCTTTTGGCATCCCTCTAACACTCCATGTATTTGTGGATGATATGCAGTGGACTTCAGTTACTTTATCCCAGGTTACTTATTATGTCTTGAAAATTTTGAGACAATTGGAATTTTGGCTTGTCTGTATTTTAATTGGTAGCTCATAACAAGTAAAAAATTGAGTTAATTGAATTTTCACATCACTGCTTCACAAGTAATTGCCCTAAGAAAAACAAGATTCTAAAAATCAACTTGTCATTTTCATAACTGTAAGGATATGATGGTATCCCATTTTGATTTTCAGCAATATTCACATACAATCCACAAATACTGCTAAATCAAGCACAGAATGCTGGAGAAACTGAGCAACATTTGTCAATAGAGAAACAGAGTTAACATTGAGTGCAGTAGGGCTCTTTTTCAGAATTGTTCTGAAGGAAAGTCATACTAGATTCAAAACGTGAATGCTCTCTCTACCTCGAGACCTGTTGAGTCTCTCCAGCATTCTCTGTGTTCGTTTCAAATTTCCAGCATCCACAGTGATTTGCTTTTATCACACTTCTGAATAATTCTTCAAAAACTGAGATGGGTACTAACAGTGTCAATTTAATCTCATGTTGAGGTTTTCCTACATGGCACATATAGTATATTTTAAAGAAGTGTGCAACATTCTTATGAAGACCTGGCCAGGATAATTGCCTGCTTATCAGTGCTGGAGTTTTGAGTATTCCCATGGCTTGCCACTGGAATTTCATATGTGACCCACAATATCTCTTTACGATATCTGGGCGGTACCACAATCTGATGAACAATTGTCCATTCTTTACCTGCACATGTGTGTGGATAACTTCTCTTCATCACCAGAGTTCCAATTATAATATGATAACAATCTAGAACATCTTCAGGTTCAGCTACAGCTTCAGCGATCACTGATTGTACAGACTTGCTCAACCATAGATCTTCTTGTTGTGTCTCAATTAAACAAGACTTATTAAACACTTCTTTCGAATTTCCTCATCTTGAAAAAAACAGTGCAAACTCCTATAACATCTGCTTGTGGTATCACTTTGAGCACTGGTGATGGGCTTTGTTTAGCCATTGCTCTAGTCAGTACATATTATGGAAAAATATCTGGGACTTGTTCTTGTCTCTGTTTTGTCTCTTTGAATTCACTCAGACCCTCTATATTTATGACGAAGCTTTGTTCCAGCATATTCATTCCCAGGAGTAAGTTAAACTTATCCACAAGTAATGTCTGAACAACTCCGACTATCACTGTTCCAGACATTAAGTCACATTCTAATTGCATTTTATACAAAAGAACCAGTATATATTTCCCATTTATTCCATTTATTAAAACGTTAGCTTGCAAAGGAGTCTCTGCGGGTACATTTGTCTTTCTCCAGCAAAAAAAGTTTGCATAGCTCCTCTGTAACTTATTACAGTTATGTGTTTAATCACATTATTCGAAGAAAAAGCGGTGACATTTCCTTTTGTTCCTTCTGAGCTCCTTTTCCGGACTCGTTGTTACAAACTCCAGTAAGCCCCATGAGCTTCCCAAGCAACTTTCACCAATCTGAATAAAGTTGTCTCAATTTGTTACAATGGAAACACTTCGGCGTTCAATTCTCACTTCCACCCTCAGCATCTTCCTTTCTAGCTTGAGAAAGAATAGCTTAGGGTATTTCCAGTTGTCAATTCTTCTGTCCTAGCTTCTTGCCTTACTTTCACTCTCCTACCTTCTCTCCTTCTCGCGTTTATGAAAACGACAAAAAAAGTTTAATTTATTGGATCAGTTCAAAATCATCAGCCATCTCTGCTGCTTTTTTAGCTGGTGCATCCCTTTGGGTTCTAATTATTGGAGATGTTTATATTTTTAGCTTCTGGCATTTTTGAATTCTTCTAGAGAATAACTTCTCAGAGCTTCACACATGGTATGTACTCCCAATACACATATATAATGTCCAGCATTACGCTTCTTCACTTTTTCAAATTCAGTCTAGCTCTGGCCAGGCTGTTTCCTTAGGTTTTGAAAAACTGGTCCATATGCTTCAGAAACTAGAGTCATATAGAGTCATAGAGATATACAGCAGGGAAAAATCTCTTCATGCCAACCAGATATCCTATATAAATCTAGTCCCATTTGCCAGCATTTGGCCCATATCCCTCTAAGCCCTTCTTGTTCATATACCCATCCAAATGCCTTTTAACTTTTGTAATCGTACCAGCTTCCACCACTTCCTCTGGCAGCTCATTCCATACATGCACCACCCTCTGTGTGAGAAAGTTGCCCCTCATGTCCCTTTCATATCTTTCTCTTTTCACCTTCAACCTATGCCCTCTAGTTTTGGACTCACCCACGCGGGGGAAAAGACCTTGGCTATTCACCCTATCCATGCCCCTCATGATTTTATAAACCTCTATAACGTCATTCTTCAGCCTCTGACACTATAGGTCCAGCCAATTCAGCCTCTCCCTTGAGCTCAAACCATCCAACCTTGGCAACACCTCATAAATCTTTTCTGAACCTTTTCTAGTTTCACTATTTGATGTACACCCAGAATAGTTTTCTGACAGTGATGCAAATATCTTGCGTGTTCCACTCGCCAACTTCTCTGCATCAGCAGTGTCCAGTTTTCCTTCGCCACTTTATTTGTTTACCTACTTTTTCAAATAAGAGAAGCATATCCCCACATCCTTTTCCTCAAATTTCTTTAAAGTCTGTATAATTTTAACATTTCCTTACTGGACTTCAGGTTATGGCTAGACTTCTGCCCATCAGGACCTTCTGTGGACTGAAGTCATTTATTTAAAAATTCTAGTGTTATAAGCCCAAATTCTCTGTTTCAAAACCTTCTCTTTATCCTTTTCTTTCTCCTGGAACTCCAAATCCACCCTCCTAGTTGCTTCCCTTCTCTTTTTCCTCTTTCAGAAGTTCAAGTTCAAGCTGTTAACTTTTAATTTGCTCTCTATCCTTTCAATTCAAACTTCTTTCCCTGCTCTTTGCAATTCAAATTCGAAATGCTTCATTTCTTTTTCATTTTCAAACTGCTTTAACCAAATCACAATCATTACAAACTCTGGTGACTCACCACTTGGAGTTCCTGGTTGCTGTTGTATTTCCATGAATCTCAAATGATCGTAATTATCTCCTCCTTCATAACTTTTGCAGGAAATTCCACCTCTAACTCCTTCGCCAAAGCTTAGCTTTAGTTAAATTTCGTAAACCAGTCAGAAATGCCACCTCCATGTTTAAAAGGTTTCAGCTGTTTCTAAAGCTGTTTTGTTATATATGATATGAAAACCCAGTCCTTTCTCCCTTTACCAATTACTGTTGTTCAACTTCCAATATCACATTCTCCATATCCAATACCCACAACAAGCCCCTCAAGCTTTGGTCACAACTCTCTTGGGAAGAGAATTGGAAGTCAAGGCCCACTACTCTGTGAGCTATTTATCATTGTGCGCTTTATCAGTATGAAGCATGTGTAGGGACTTCAGAAAGATCACGGCTGCTGGTGAATCTAATCCAAAGGCTGAAACAATTCAGTGTGAAGTGAGAAATCCTACATTACGGGGGCTGAGTTGGAAAGACTGTGAGACTGCACACAGTGCCACAATTCTGCAGGAAGTAACACAAGCACTTGTAAATATAGGACCATAAAACACAGGAGCAGTAGTCGAGTCAGCCCCTTGGTCTGCTCCACCATTCAATGAGAACAATTCAAAGACCTGATAATCCTCAACCCCATTTTCTTACTTTTTCACCATAACCCTTGGATTCTCTTACTGATAAAAAGTCTATCTAGCTCTACCTTAAATAAAAACTTAGTGATGCAGCCTCAACAGCCCTTTGCATTAGAGAACTCTACAGATTAACTACCCTCAGAGAGGAAATACCTCCTCACATCTGTCTTTAATGGGTGACCCCTTACACTGAGAATATGCTCTCTTGTCTCTATACTCTCCTATAAAAAGAAATAACCTCTCTTCATTTTTCTTTTCAAGCTCCTTAAGAGTCTTACAGCTTTCAATACAGTCTCATCTCAGTTTTCTAAATAAATATCACCTAATCTATTTAAGGAAAGATAACAATTCATTGGAGGCAGTTCAGATTAGAATGATCTCTGGTGCAGGGGACTGTTTTATGAGCAAAGGCTAAACAGGTTTGGACTCTACTCACTGGAGTTTAGAAGAATGTGATGTGATCTGATTCAAACATAGGAACTTCTTTTCTTAAAGCTGTGAGTCTTTGGAGCTCCTTGTCATAGAGAGCTGTAGGGGCAATATCGTTGTTTATATTTAAGGCTAAGATAGATAGATTCTTGGTCAATAGGGAAATCAAGGACTACAGGGAAAATGCAGAAAAGTGGATATAAGGGGTGTTGTCAAGGGGTCGGATAACCTACTCTGTTGTTATTTCTTATGGTCTTATTAACCTACTCAACTTCTCCTTTTAAGCCAATGCCTCCATACCCAGAATCAACTAGTGAATTTTCTCTAGATTGTTCCAATGCCAGACCATCTTTTCTTAGATAATGGGACCAAAACTATTCACAGTATAACATTTGTGGTTTTAGTCGTTGTGGCGTTCTACAGTTTTAGCAAGATTTCCCCATATTTATATTCCATTTCTTTTGAAATAAAGGTCACTAGTCCATCTGCCTTCCCTATTTACCACTGAACTTGGATGCAAGCTCATTGCAATTCTTGCACAAGAGCTCCCCATAAAATATCATTCAGTTCTTCCATTCTTCTTGCCAAAATGCATGTTTTCACATTTTCCCATGTTAGATTCCGTCTGCCAAGTTTCTGCCCACTCACCTACCCTGTCTATGTCCCTCTGTAGACTCTATGTCATCCTCACTATTTGTCTTCCCAATTATTGTCATCCACAAACTTGCAACAAATCGACAAACACTGGGGATTTTGTTGTGAACTCACTTGGAACTGCCTCCAATGAAATGTTATCTTTCCTTAAATGGGTTGGGTGATACTTGTTGGTACGCTCTCTGACACTAAACTCTCCCACAAACAGAAACACCCTCTTAGCATTTACCCTGTCAAGCCCTTTATGAATCCTATATGTTCACCTCTCATTCTTCTGAACTGTAATGAGTAGAGCCCCAACTGATTTAGCCTTTGCACATCAGGCAATCCCTACACCCCGAGGATCATCCTAGTAAAGCTTCTCTGAACTGCTTCCAATGCAATGATATCTTTCATTAGATAAGTGGACCAAAATTGCTCACAGTGCTCCTGATACAGTCTCACCAGCACTTTACAAGACATCACTATTTTGATACTCCAACCTCCTTGAAATAAGGTCCAACATTCCATGAGCCTTCCTGATTACCTGCTGCACCTGTGTGCTAGCTTTCTGTGTTTTCTGAACAAGTACCCCCAAGTCCCTTTGTGTTGCAGCATTCTGCAGTTTTTCTCCATTTAAATAATATTCTGTTCTTTTGTTCTCACTTCCAAAATGAACAACTGCAACTTAACCTGTTAATATCTCTCTGTAAATAGTTTGTATCCATCTCACAACCTGCCCTTCCACCAACTTTTGTGTTGTCTGCAAATTTAGCTAGCAAACATTCACTTCCTTGCTCCAAGTCATTAACACATGTTGTAAAAAGATGCAGTCCCAGCACTAATCCCTGTGGAACCTCACTGGTCATGGTGCACCAATCTGAGAAAGAATCCTTTATCCCCACTCACTATTACCACAGTTTCCAGCCCATTAGCAAATTTTCTATCCATGCCAATAAACTACCTCCAACACCATGAGTTCTATTATCTTATGGCTTAATCTCTTGTGAGGTATCTTGTTGAATGTCTTCTGGAAGTCAAAATATAACACATCAACTGGTTCCCCTCTACCCACTTTGATTGCTACTTCATCAAAACAACTCAAATAAATTAGTCAGACATGATTTCCTTTTCATGAAACTATGCTGACTCTGCTTAATTAAATTATGATTTTTCAAATGTTCTGCTATTACTTCCTTAATAATTGATTCCAATACATTCCCAACAATAGATGTTAGGCTCATCACCCAATACTTAACTGCTTTTTGCCTTCCTCCTTTTGTGAAAAGGGTATCACATTGGCAGTTTTTCAATCTTCTGGTACTTCTCAAGAATCCAAAGATTTTTGGGAAAATTAAAACTAAAGCATTCACTACCTCTGTTGCTACCTCTTTTAGGATCCTAGGATGTAAGCCATCAGGGGCAAGGGACTTATCTGCCTTTAGCCTCATTAGTTTGTCTAATACTACTTCTCTAGCAATGGTAGTCAATTCCTCCCTTGTATTCTTTAGGATTAATAGAGTTTTAACTATTCCCTTGTACCCCCTTACTATTTCCCGCCTCGTTCTCTAAAGGATTATGTTAAATTTGGCCTGTCTCTACCTTTTTCTATATTTAAAGAAGCTCTTACTCTCTATTTTCATATTACTTACTAGTTTGACCTTCTTGCTTGCTTCCAACCCTTTATTATTTCTTTGGTCATCTTTAGTCGGCTTTTAAAACTTTCCAAATCCTCTACAAAACTTGTTTTTTGTTATAGTAAATGTTTAAAGAGAAAGCTTTCCATTTTAAATATCCTTCCTCTTTTAACCGATGTTTGAACAATATTGATTTGTTACCATAAATGTTTGTGACAGTGAAATGTGAAAGTTTGTCCAGTAGTTTTCTTTCCATTGGCATGTGGGGATTCCTTTTATTTAAAGGTTACTGGTCCCTACAGAGATTGAAATTACTCGTTTTGCCCAATTTGCATTGCTACTCTAATGGATAGCTCACATCTTCACAAGGTACTACTAGCCCTAGATGACTGCTTTTTAAATGATTACTTTGTTGGCCATTTTCAATCAGTTTAAAAAACATAATTGTGGACCATTCCTTCAATAAAGCAAACTTCCCCTAAAAGGCAAAAACTCAACCCAATCATCAATAAGTAATTTATACAGTTGGTACTGATTACGTCAGTCACATCTGCAGAGTTTTAGCCGATCTCAAGTTTACAGAGGTTACGATAAGGGAGACTGATCGGGGTGACTAGTGACATCTAGAGATAGTAAAGGCCAGTTAATGTTTTCAGCAGCAAAACAGCCAAGGCAGGGGCAGGGTTGAAGGATGTTACAAAGGTGGAATAGACAGCCTTAGTATGTTCATGAACTCAGTTTGGGATCAAATATGACACTAAGGTTGCGAAGAGTCCGGTTCAGCTTCAGACAGTCACCAACAGGAGGGATAGTATCTGTAGCTAGGAAAGGGATTATCACTCAGCATTACAATAGTAAAGGAGTACTGCACTGTTCGTGATGCCTTCTTTCAGATGAGATCTCAACTGGCCATTTGGTCAGGCATGATCAATCTCATGGGACCAGTTTTAGGGATGTGAAGGCATCAAGAGAGGGTGCAGAAAAGATTGATGAGATTGATTTCATGGATGAGGGACTTGGTCGGATACAAAACAGAAGATGAGGAGGCTTGATAGAGAAATCATGGACAGATTAGATGACTGTTGCCATTGGCAGAAGGTGTGAGAACAAGAGGACATGTATTTAAAGTGATTGATGAAAGAACCAAAGGGAACATGAGGATTTTTTTTATTCAGAGAGCGGTTAGTATCCACAAAGTGCTGCCAACAGTAAAGCCATATTCACACATGGTTCTTGAGAGAGAATTATACAGTCATCTGAACAGAATAGAATTGCAAGGCTACAGAGAAAGGGTGAGGGAGTAGGACTAGCTGAATTGTTCGTGCAGAAAGATGGTACAGACAGAAAGGGCCAAGTGGCCTCCTTCTGTGCTAAAACCATTCTATAACTTTTAAGGAGAATACAGGAATTCATCCCATGTGCTGTCCAATATTTATTCCTCTATCTGCTTCTCTTGCTGCTGTGAATGGAGTTGATGCATGTAGTCCCATGTAGCTGGATGATAAAGGAAGCCCCTCCAGTACAGACAGGACAAGAAGGAATCGTTTCCCTGTAACGTATTAATATGGGATGTTAACTGTGATTTTGATAAAAGCTACTTCAGAACTGATTGGCGCGATTCAAAGATAGGCTTCTGATAAAAATCCACACAGGTTTAGCAGGCAGCAGGTTCAAGGATTTGAAAAGGAAAGGGAAGTTGGAGATGTCAAGATAGATTTCAAGGATGGAGGGAATCAGTTACTTTCTTTTCCTGACAGAAGTGATGGCAGATTTGTAGGAAAGGGAACTTGTACCTGAGGAAATCTACAATATGGTGCAACTTTCACGACCACAAAGCAATGGTATGTCTTCAGAAAATGCACTAAATAGGATATACCTCGTACGGAAAAGGATCCAATTCATCAAATTGTAAAGAAATACCAAAAAAAGAGCAGCAAAAAACAAACCAGAAGTAGTTACTTTGGCATCCAGTGTAATTTATCACTGTTACCGAATTGCACGTTTTATGATTCCGCTATATAAACAATGCAAACTTGAATCAGAATTCTGACTAGGCGTTTGTCACTAATGCACGTGTAGTCACCTTTTCAGAAAATATTATTGCTTCTCTAACATTGTGGTTTAAAAGTAATCTCAGACTCTGTGCTGAAATATACTGGAAGTTCATTATTTTTTCATAGATGAAAGCCAAACGGGCATTAAAAAGTTTTGAGTATCTCTAAAATGCATACATTGTGAAACTGCACATTGCAATGATAGTAGTATTGTGGGTTTGCTTCCTTCGCTAACAGCGTTATGTGTAGATTAGCATCCGCTACATCAGGAAGCATCTGGCAATAAAATATGCTGCAACATTAAAGAAGCACCTATTATGGTATTATCCATATTACTGACAAATCCAATTAAGCATCAATGTAATCATGTTGTTCAGAAGCGCAGTAAGTGTGTTTAAGATAATACAGGATCAGAGTTCCGGATCTGTAGCTGGTTCAAAATTGAACAATAGAGAGAGAGAGAACCCTGGACTAATGTATTTCCAAAAAATCTTGTGGTGCTGTATTTTGATTCTTCTCAGGATTTCAGTGATGAATACCCAAAATTTGACATAACATTGTCCACAACACTTCATTTTTAAATGTATTTATTCCGCTTGTTCTAAATAAGTGAAAATAGAAGTGACTACTGAAAAGTGAAAAAAATAACTTTCTAAATAGATATTAGAAAGTCCCCCTTAACCATGAATATCCATCCCATTAAAAAGTTACTTATTTACTATTGGTCCTTTTGCATTAACTGGAACTAGCTCATTATTGGTACACATAAATGGAGATTAACCTGGCCCAGCTCCAACAGAAAGAAAACAGAAACGGTTCGGTGCTTACCGCCCTCCTTTTCATCAAAAACTGGCCGCTTTGAAGAACTGTTCGCTCCCATCCTCTCTCACCTCTGAGACATTTAAGGAGGCGAGCCGCTGGCATTCCTTAGTTGATTCGACACGAGGAGAGCTGTGGACGCGAGCATCTCCCTCCAGTCACTTGCGTCTCACGGCCATAACGTGCGGATTCAAAATGTGCAGCTCCTGATCTGTGTAAAAGCTGTGGGGTCTTTGAAAGGAGTAGAAGGTGGTGAACGGGGGTACTGAGTGTAAAACTACTAGCTGGAGAAGAGGGCACACGGACAGCGGCTTTGGAAGCAGCCCGCTAGCTTATTCCCACAGCACCGGCACTGGTACATCACGGGCAGGCGGGGAGTTCAGTTTCTCTTTCTGCTCCCAACCTCACCCCTCAGTCCACACCTTCCTATCAATATAAAGCTGAGAAATGGCTCAACTTTGTCTTTTTTTTATTGCGGCGAAAATCCAAGAGCGAAAGACAATGTCTGGGGGCAGCCAAATTGCTGCTGTGAAACCTCAGCCTAGCCTTGCTTCACACACACACACACACACACTACCAACCTACTCTCACCCGGCTGCCCATTGTACCAGCTTACAAAGTGCGACGTGATGGAAATCCACTAGATCCCGCCCCTCCTTCGCCACCATTGGCTACCCTGCCGGCCTCTCCGGAGATTCTTTAGCCCCATTGGCCTCTGATCCAGTCAATCATTGAAACTAACCACCGCTGTCATAGCTCGCCAGGGAAAGCGATAGGAAGCATTCGAGTATTTTTTTTTGCACAAGCGAACTCAATTGGAGGGATGTGTGATTCTCCGAATATTATTTATATTGTGGAGACAATTAAGGCTTCTGTTAATCTGACAGCGTTGCATTTATAGAGGAGGGAAACAATCTCAAACCAAGATTAAGATTTGGGATCTCGGAGGTCTCAGTTATAACTGGGACATAGTAGGGTCAAACCCTGAACACATTGTGCAAAAACAGCCCAAAGCTGTTTAACTGTAAATCAACAAAGAGATCGAACAAACAGCAACAGCAGTCTGGAACACTGGACTGATCCTACCCCTATATGCCAATCACCCTGAACAGACAATATATGTGTGGCCTATATCCATTCCTTTAAGATATGCCATCAATATGAACGTGAAAGGACTGTGCACACAGCCTTGATAATCCACCCGTCATTCTTACAGTGTTCTTCCGACATCCTACCAGCGTTTTTCCATTACTCCCACATCTTTGTGGCCAGCAACATCCAGGGCTCTTCATTACTGAAGAGCTGTGTAAGTCCGCAATTCAAGAATCTTCAGCAAAAATCGTAGCTCAAAAACAATGCCCTAGTTTCCTTGCGAGGAAACACGACAGACCCCCCACCTCTCAACTACCTGCTGAGCAATCTCAATCCAGTTTCTAACTGCTCAATCTAAATTCTGAATTATACAGGGAACAAGATCCACGCGTTTTTGCTCGCTGGAGGGGCAATTCCTACCAACACTTGGTGGCGATACATTTCTTCAGGTTTTAAATACTCGCTCGAAACAGAGAGAAAGAAAGCTGTTATAGCTTTGCTCATACTCTGTTATTATGCATCCTGGGAACATTATATAGAGCCTCTTCCCGAAGTATGATTCTGCAGCTAAGTAACGTTTGGGTTTCATTTTGCTCTGTCATATATCGCAAACAAATATTTCACGTAAACTATTCATTTTGCACCATGGTTAAGGTTGATTTAAACAAAAACAGAAATTGCTGGATAAACTCAGCAGGCTTGTGGAAAGAAAGCAAAGTTAACGTTTCGAGTCCAATGACTTCTTCAGAACAGATGCTCCTAGACCTGCTGAGTTTCTGCAGCAATTTCTGTTTTTTTTTCTTTCAGACCTTCAGCATTTGCAAATTCTTGGTTTTACTTCTGGTTGATTATGTTGCCTGTAGTTTCTGGGCTCTAAATACTCTCTAATCATAGAATCCCTACAGTGCGGAAGCAGGCCATTTGGCCCAGTGAGTCCACACAGACCCTCTGAACAGCATCCCACCCAGGCCTGCATTTCCCATGGCTGATCTACCTTGTGTGAACATTCCTGAACACTAGGGGCTATTTAGCACTGCCAATCCACTTCAGACTGTGAGAGGAAACCGGAGTACCAGGTGAAAACCCACGCAGACACAGGGAGAATGTGCAAACTCCACACAGACAGTCATCCGAGGGTGGGTCCCTGGCGCTCTGAGCCACCGTGCTGTCGTGCCGCTGTGTCACTGACCAATGGGTAAGTGGGCAATGGAAAACTGGCAAAACAGTCTCCCTTCCATCCCTTAGTTCATCCTAATGGATTGTTTCCAATTCGGACATTTCGGAGGCTCCCTTGTCGAAGTTGTCCTCATCTCGTCGACTAGGGAGCCTCCGAAATGTCCACCTTCTTCCTCAACTAAGGATTCCCCACCTCCGTTGTTGACAGGGCCCTCAACCAGGTCCGACCCATCGCCCCACTTCCGCCCTCACCCCTTCTCTTGCCTCCTGCAACAGCGATAGGGTTCCCCTTATCCTCACCTACCATCCCACCAGCATCCACATCCAGAAGATCATCAGACACCATTTCCGCCACCTCCAGCGAGATTCCACCACCAGACACATATTCCCCTCCCCTCCCTTGTCCGCCTTCCACAGGGACTGTTCCCTCCGGGACACCCTGGTCCACACTTCCTTCACCCCCAACACCTCCCCACAGCCCTACGGCACCTTCCCCTGTAACCGGCAAAGGTGCAACACCTGCCCATTTACCTCCTCCTTCCCCAGTATCCGAGGGCCCAAACATACCTTCCAGGTGAAGCAACACTTCACCTGCACTTCCCAGAATCTAGTCTACTGCATTCATTGCTCACAATGTGGTCTGCTCGACATTGGGGAAACGAAGCGTAGACTTGGCGACCGCTTCACAGAACATCTACGTTCTGCTCGCAAAAAAGACCCTGAAATACCTGTTGCCTGCCATTTCAATGCACCACCCTGCTCCCTGGCCAACATCTCTGTCTCCAGCTTGCTACAGTGTTCCAGTGAAGCCCAGCGCAAGCTGGAGGAACAACACCTCATTTTCCGCTTGGGGACCCTACAGCCTTCTGGACTCAATATTGAGTTCAATAATTTTAGGGCCTAAACTCTCCCATGCCCCAGCCCCGACCCCACACACCTTGTTATCACATAGCCTGCCACTACACACCCTCTGTTGTTAGTCACTAACAGTCCCCATTAACAACTATTCACCCTCCCAGCCTGATCATTAGCAACTCCTTTGTCTATCCAACTGTCTTTCTCTCTCTTTGGGCTCTATCCTATCGTTTACTCCCTACCCCACCCACCTCCCTATTTTCTGCATATAAACTGACATTTTCCCAGCTACCATCAATTCTGAGGAAGGGTCACTGGACCCGAAACGTTAACTCTGTTTTCTCCTCCACAGATGCTGCCAGACCTGCTGAGCTTTTCCAGCAACTTTGTTTTTGTTCCTGATTTACAGCATCCACAGTTCTTTTGGTTTTAATAAGGTTAGATGAGAAATGATTGGGGAGGTTCAAGTGGAGCACGAATGTCAGCATGGACTGGCTGGAACAAGTCCCCTGTTTCTGTGCCTATGTCTGATACAACTGAATTTAATGCTAAATTAGCGTGTCCTCTTTTCTTGAAAATATTAATCAAAGAAGAAATGAACACTTTATTTTACTGATGTCAAGAACTGTCCTTGTACAATTACGTTTTTAGGTAAAACTTGAAGACTGGTTAAAAAAAGACGTAATTTTAGAAAAATATGATGACATTGGGCAGTAAATTTGGAAGGTGGTATTTAATGAAGTAGAAGGGTAGAAGATAGAGACCTCATTGCCTTCCTCACACCTACTGAATTTAGGCCAGAGCAGGAAGACTCATGGAGAGTCCTCTTGCTCAGACACTAGTTTGCATCCTTAAGTGAGCAATTTATGCCTACTTTAGAGCATCATCAACCAGCAGTATTCAACCAGTAGTGGGTTGCAGAGTTGGTACACAAGAAGCCCAAAAAAGCAAAACCCTGTTGGATGCTGTTTTGGGCTTCCAGGAAGCGACAAGCGAAGGGAGATCCCTGACACAAACACAGTGCCTGTTTAAGAGATACAGCTTCAGGAAGTCGGATCCTGCTGAGAGATAACTTCCTGACATTTTTCCCTTCCCTGCTCTCCTGCTCCTGCATCCTGTGACCCAGATCCAGCCCTCACTCATCTTTCACCTGTGATCCCATATTGATACTATGCCAATATGTGGATGCATTACCAGAAGCTTCCGTTCCTCCTAATAGTGCTAATAGCAATGGAGAGCAACTGGTTTCTGATTGCCTGGTATCTCTTAGTTGGTGAAATTTCTTCCTGCAGGATCCTTAATCCAGAGGAAGGTGTGAGACTGGCCATTTAAATGCTGAGGCTTTCAATACCACTGGACCTTCACCAACAGAGGCAACAAATAGGCTCTCTCTATAAGACCATAAGATGTAGGAGTAGAAGCAGGCCATTCAGTCCATCAAGTCTGCTCCATCATTCATTGAGATCATGACCATTCTAATAATCCTCATTTCCACTTGCTGCCGTTTCCCCATAACCCTTCATTCCTTTACTGAATAAAAATCTACCTCAGCCTTAAATATACTTAACAGGCCAACCTCAACAGCCCTCTGCAGTAAAGAATTCTACAGATTTACTACCCTCTGAAAGAAAAAAATTCCTCCTCCTCTCTGTCGTAAATGGATAACCACTCTGAAACTATGCTCTCTGGTTCTATCTCTCTCACAAAAGGAGGGGAGGAAATAAATACAATTACTATCACTGTAGAAAAAGTACGAGGGGAACTAACAGCCGATATGTCCCATGGATCTGATAGGATACATCCTAGGATGTTAAAAGAAGCAGCTAAAAAGATAGTGGATGCATTGGTTGTCCAAGCTCCCAACTATCCTTAGATTCTGGGAAAGTCCCAGAAGATTGATAACTTGCCAATGTAACACATTTATTTACAAAGGGAAAAAGACAGACATGGGTAGAATTGGTCAGTTATCTTAATCTAAATATTTCAGAATTACAAATCTCCTCTATCATGCCTTCCAAAGAGGACTTTTTTTTGTGTTTATTCATTTATAGGATGTGAGTGTCATTGGCTGGGCCACCCTGTATTGCCCACCCCCACATGGCCTTGAGAAGGTGGTAGTGAGCTGCTTCTTGATGGCTCCAATCCATTTGGTGTAGGTAGGGCCACAATGATTTCTCTGTTCAAGGAATCATGTTATCAATGTTTTTCATAACATTCATGAGCATTGCAGATTGTCTTGGAAAATGAAACTAATAAGAGTAACACTCATTAGATCTCTTCATACTAGTCCACTGCACTTATAGCTATGCACTGAAAATTTAGTGAATAAATTTTTTTTACAAAAGTTTAAAATTACTACCAAAATGTGAATTAAATATATTTAAGACTAGTCACAACTTTCTAATTTGCTTTAGTGGGTATTTTTATATTAAAAATGTGTGAAGTATCAAATATCCTTTGAATAATTAACTCACTAATCCTCCCTTTATAAAACAGTCTTCTCTAGTGGAATATTTGGGATATGCAAATATGTGATGAGATTATTACCATCAATTCTTTTTCTGGCAATATTTCACAAAACATTTCTGATATATACCTCATGCATTTCATGTTTTTCTGATATATTGACAACAAAATGCACATACAACTCTCCTGCAAATCCTTCACAAAGACATCATCATAATTGAATTTAAAAAAAGGCATCATCCAAAATTATTAGAATAAGAAAGCTTCACAGTTTGAATCATTCTTTCAAATCATGCAGAACAAAATCATGTGAGTAATGTCTTATGACAAATTAGAAGGTGTTCCAGGATGCAGTTTAAAGTGATGTTAAAAGTAATGTATTGAATACTTGAGCATTAGGTAGGAGAATTGAAACTTCTGAAAACAATTTCTGGATTGAATGTAGAAAACAGCTTTGAAAAAATATTATCTGGAACAAGACTGACATATCCTAGCAGTTCCACTCTTTCCCACCTCTTTCCTAGCCCTAAAAACCACCAATTATGCTCTATTTTTAGCATTCTATTTTGTATCCAACCTTGTTTTCAATTATTTCTCCTCCAAATGCTGGAGCAAAACCGCTGCTCACATCTTTAAAAATTTCATCACATTCAACCTATCATAATGATCAATGTAGATGGTCGTTCTGGTTTTGTATAAGAAAGGATTTGTTGCGGCAATTTACATTTTGTAGCTTGTGTTCATTTCTGCACAAATATCTTCATCAATTTTTTTTCTTCTTGTTTAAGAAATATAAGCTTATACGTTTAGATCTACTGAGGAACAACTTATTTTGAAGATGGAGAAATTGTCAAAAAAAGGCTCTACCATTGCCACAGGTTTTAGTTCTAAACATTAGTAATGGAGTAAAAAAAATCAACTTCACATTCGGGGTTATTTAAATTGCTGCTAACACTTAAGAGAGAGAACCAGGTGAAAATTTGGTAAAACAGCTAATTTTACGAGGACACAAGTGCAAATATTTGGAGACAGAAACATCCAATTTCATCCCTCTCCTTTCTGAGCAATTAGGTATGAGTAATAAATGTTGGTCTCACCAGTGATATTCACATCCTAAGATTGTATTTAAATCACTGTTTCCCAAATACTTGTGAAGGAGACATTTACTGGGACATGTTTAAAGTGCAGGGGATAGGGTATAAGGACATGTCTTTCAAAGAGCCAACACAAACATGGCGAGTCAAAAGGCCTCTCTCTGTGCTGTATGAATTTATGAAATTCATATTGTGAATTATAATTGTGACAGAAAGTTACATGCAGAAAGTTACAGAACCAAATCTTCATTTGCTTGTGTATGTAAATTTAGAATCTTTCTCTTATAATTAATCAACTTTTAACTTAGAACTATGAATAACCTTTGTATTCCCAAGTTGTTAACAAGATCGATATTCACATTGTTCAAAAATGTAAATTTGAGTTATATTTCAGTAAAAATAATGCATTTATTATGATGTGGTTTTGTTGTGTTTGAAATGGGGTCCTTTTTAAAAATCTAAATGTCAGGGTTTTTGTTTGTTTTGCAATGTCTTAACATTTTAAAATTTTGACTATAGAATAAGGGATCCCATTGATCAAGAGATTGCTATATTTATTGTGAGCTATTAACTCACCAGCATTTCATGTATTAAAATGTTTCTGCAATTATAGCACTGTTGGCAGCTGAGTTGCTGATGCTGTCTCTCCTGGGGATGTCTATATTAGCATTTGCAGGGGTCCCAGCTGAATATTAGTATTTGCAAATAATGTTTGATAACGGCTGACTAAATCAATAAAAAGATTTCAAAACATCTCATTCTTAATGTCTTGCCAAAAAAAATGACATGTTACTCTTTCAGGCCATATTTTAATTATTAACACTTGAGTGTTGAAAGTAGGAATGAGATTAATGCATGAGGGTTTAATTCAGAAGCTGGAACTTCATTTAATGGTGTTTTACTGGCTGAGAACTTACTTAGATTAAATTGTTTTAAATATTTGTTTGATGATAAAATGATTTAGTTACGTGACATTTTACCATTATATACAAGTAGGAGGAAAAGCAAGATAGAAACTTAGTTGCAAGGCTATCCTGAACAGTGCATTTAGAAAATCTTCTTGTGCTGCACTTTCAGACACTTTGTGAGAAAGAATGAAACCATATTTTTTAATACAGTAGAGGATGACACAAAGCATTTTGCAGCCAACAGAGTATTTTTTTTGAAACAGAGTCATTGTTCTTACACATTTGTGGGATCATGTTCAATAGATCGGTCAGTGGCAAAAATAGCCCCTTTATTGAGCATCAATAGTGGCACAGTTCAAGGCAGTGATGGAATCCAAAGTACAGTTTTACAGTGATAGTAGGAACTGCCGATGCTGGAGAATCTGAGATAACAAGGTGTGGAGCTGGATGAACCCAGCAGGCCAAGGAGCATCAGAGGAGCAGGAAAGCTGACGTTTCAGGTCGAGACCCTTCTTCAGAAATT
>NC_063351.1:19541861-19542219 GCF_021869965.1 Rhincodon typus | reverse complement strand
CCCAACACTGACACCATTCCCCAGTCCCAACGCCATCCCCTAGTCCCGACAATGACACTATCCACCAGTCCCAACACTGTTCCCCAGTCCCAACACTGTCCCCCAGTCCCAACGCTGTCCCCCGTCCCAATGCTGTCCCCCAGTCCCGGCACTGACACTATCCTGCAGTCCCAACGCAGTCCCCCAGTCCCAACACTGTCCCCTGGTCCCAACACTGTCCGCCACTGCCGACACTGACACTATCCCCCAGTCCCAATGCTGTCCCCCACTCCTGACACTGTCCCCCCATCCCGACACTGTCCCCCAGTCCCAAAACTGTCCCCCGGTCCCGACACTGACACTATCCCCCCGTCCCAAC
>NC_063351.1:19526754-19541761 GCF_021869965.1 Rhincodon typus | reverse complement strand
CCTGACACTGTCCCCCAGTCCCGAAACTGTCCCCCAGTCCCGACACTGTCCCCTAGTCCCGAAACTGTCCCCCAGTCCCAACACTAACACTATCCCCCAGTCCCAATGCTTTCCCCCAGTCCTGACACTGTCCCCCAGTCCCGACACTGACACTATCCCCCAGTCCCAACGCTGTCCCCCAGCCCCGATACTGACACTTTACCCCAGCCCCAACACTGACACCGTCCCCCAGTCCTGACACTGACACTGTCCTCCAGTCCCATCATTGACACATCCCCCAGCCCCAATCACTGACGCTAATCCTGCTGTTGCCTTGTGTTTAGTTAGTAGAATCAGTAATATTGAATTAGTGTAATTATTTGTACAATGTCTTCCAGTTGCCCATGCATATGCTTCAGTGCTGTTTCCTCCAATAGCTTATATCCAGGTTCTTTTGGGGTGAACAAGTCATCCCTCCTCCCCTGATATCACAGTGGCATCTTGTTTATTTACCCTTTAGACGTGGTGCAAGTAATCTGTGGAGATTTAAGGGGGCAAATTTACTCCATTCATATTAGACTGGTTTCAAGTTGAGAAGTATATTGTCTGATTTTGAAAACTCTTTTCTTTATTCATTCATGGGATGAGGGCGTTGCTGGCCAGGCAGCATTTATTGCCCATAAGTCAGTTAAGAGTCAACCACGTTGCTGTCAATCTGGAGTCACATGTAGGCCAGACCAGGCAAGGATGGCAGTTTCCTTCCCTAAAGGACATAAGTAAACCAGAAGGGTTTTTCCTGACAATTGATAATGGATCATGGTCATCATTATATTCTTATTTCCAGAACTGGTCATTTTATTGAATTCAGGTTCTACCATCTGCTGTGGTGGGATTTGAACCCAGGTACCCAGAAAATTATCTGGGTCTCTGTATTAACAGTCCAGCGATAATACTACTAGGCCATCACTATGGGGTTAAATGTTAAACATCACTATGGGGTTATAAGAAAACAAGAATATGAATACACTCACCAAAGGCCTTGCACATGTTTGTAGCAATACTTGACCAAACTAAAGAACATAGATTATGAAATTCATCTGCCTGATATTTGAGCACTGGCTACTGTTTGTAGCTTGCCTATGACTATTTTTATAAAGGTGGGAAAGATACAATTTGTGTACCTCGTAACATAGGAGCAGAGTAGACCATTCAGCCGCTTGAGGCTGTTCTGCCATTCAGTGAGGTCATGGCAGATCTGTGGTTGGACTCCATTTACCTTTTTCCCATATCCCTTAACACCTTTGCTTAACAAAATTTATCTGTCTCAGATTTAAAATTAGCAACTGATCCAGCATCTACTGTGCTTTTGGAAGAGACTTCCAAGCATCTACCACTCTTTAGCACATAGAAGTGCTTCCTAACATCTCTCCTGAATGGTCTGGCCTTAATTTTCGTACTATGCCCCCTAGTTCTAGGATCCCCAACCATTGGAAATGGCTGTCTTCTTCTGTTAATATATTGAAGACTTCGATCTGAATTCTAATCTTCTAAATTGTGGAGAAAACAGGCCTAAATTTGGGTAATCTCCTCTCATAGCTTAACACCAGAAGTCAAGGTATCCTTCTTGTAAACCTACTTTGTACTCTCTCAAAGACCACTATAACTTTCTTAATGTGTGATGCCCAAATTTGCTCAGAGTACTCCAGGTTGGGTCTCACCAGGGTTTTGTACAACTGCAACTTAACTTCTGTGTCTTTATACTCCAGTCCTCTAGATATAAAGGCAAGTATTCAATTCACATCCCTATTTGAATGATTTTGGCACCAGGTCCTAAACTTCCAGTGCTGTACATAGAAGAAGGCCCTGGCAGCATTGTTGTAGACCATATACATTATACAGGCTCTGTCTTAAAGACAGGCTGCATCTTAAAGGGAATTAAAAATTGCATTGAAAATTCTTACAAATTGAATACCAGTGGTGACAAGGGAATCCTGTTTGATGGGTGGGGCATGAATGATGCAGGCAGGTAGAAGAAGAGATATATCCATGAGTCTGTGAGCACCATTCTCAGAAGTGATATGGTAGAGGTGGCTGGTGGTTTGGGCCCAGACCTGGAAGCAGTGCTTTGGAAAGTCTGATGGTCTCGTGCAGTTGGTTAAAGTCAGAGAATGGTCTGCACCTGACCTCTGCTATCTGCCAAAACACCAACTGCTCATGCACCATATCTCCATTACTCGCCAGCACCAGGCCCTAGCACTTAGAACTCACACCTAACATTGAGAGACTCCCCCTCACCTTCACACACCAATGCTGTTTGCCTCTCATCCACCCCTTGCTGCCTTTACATAAATCCAGGTATTCAGCTATGGTGGGAACTTCATCCAAACATAGTTTTACGCACCAGCTGACATTCTGCCCTCTCTCTTGCAGGATGAGGTGACGCCAAATTGAAGGTAGTAGGGCAGAGCTAGTAGTGGGAGCAAAGATCTCTTGCATGTCCTGAGCCTTATGGAGGTATTCACTCTCAGGATGACGTGGCCAGCTGCACAATGTCAACAGCACTCAATGGCATTGACAACTATGAGAAAAGTGGCATTTTCTTGCCTTATGCTGCTCGTCACCTTCCACAGTTCCCTTGTTCTGCTACAAGGCATGATGAGGATGCTGCTGATGGTGTGACCATGGACCTCCCTCCTACTTTCCACCTCACCATTCTCACCTTCCCTCAGAGTAAATGACCCCTTTTAAGCTCTTGCTGTCAGGGATGAAAGAACTGCTAACAACCCAGCCACAGTTGCCCCAGGAGCATTAAAGAGCAATAGTGCAGCTCTAACAAAATGGCCCTGTCAGTTGATCTGCCACTCATAGGCACCAGTTCATAGACACTGCCTGTCACTTTCAGGATGGTATAGAGGTGCGATCCACATCTGGTAAAATGCTGGGTTCAAGTGTGCTGCTGCCAGGCCAGGGGTAAAGGGTGGTTTGTTTGTGAGTTCACTCGAAGGAAAGGTGGCAGACAAGTGCGATTGCAGAGAATTTGGATGAGAAGGTGAATGTGACAGTTTACAGGAGAGTGCTGAAAGGGCATAGTCTTCCTCCTGTCACTGACAAGTAGCAGAAGAGTCCAGATCCAAAGTAGCAAAGGACATGACATAAAACTTGCCATCTCTGCAGCCTCTGCTCCATCTCCCTGTCATGCTGATGACATAAAGGCATTGCCATCACAACAATCAAACCTGTGCGGCCATTGTATGGACCTGCTCTTCTACCATCCTTGTTCACCATTCAGTAGACCATTCAGCCACTTGAGGCTGTTCTGCCATTCAGTGAGGTCATGGCAGATCTGTGGTTGGACTCCATTTACCTTTGTCCCATATCCCTTAACACCTTTGCTTAACAAAATTTATCTGTCTCAGATTTAAAATTAGCAACTGATCCAGCATCCACTGCGCTTTTGAGAGAGAGTTCCAAGCATCTACCACTCTTTTCCTCTGGAAAATTCAGGAATGCACTAAAATTCATGTGGAAATACACCAGAGTACTTTCAAACACCTTGCAATTGAATAAAATCAAAATATTTATCCTGCCTGCAATTAGGATGACTGCCCCTTTAATTAACTTGAATATGGAGCCCAAGTGCTATTTAATACTTTTTTCAAGATTTAACAATGTAGGTTTTGACAGGACCTGGAATCCTGGAGACACATCAGCTGGTTGAGGAGCATTAGGTCAGGATTGTACCAATTCAGCCTGTGTAAGTCCATGCAGACTCACACCTGTGTGTAAAAATTTCAGTGACACATAATTAGTATTCTGTGGCACAGATTGCATCTGGGGAAGTCAGGTAGTGGCACTGCACAGTTGAATTTTGCACACGTGGTTTTTAAAAAATAATTAGAACAGTTCAGGATCAGTGGGGTTGGCAGCTCCTGCTCCAAAAGGTAAGATGTAATATGAATATTAATCTTTGGGCAAATCAGTTTATAGCACTTTTTTTGTAAATAGCTTTCAGTTTATCTTACTGCATATCACACATTTATGTGTTTTTGGCAGTCTTTAGCAATACATGTGACTTAAAATTTTCTCACATTATCTTCCTATATGTGTCAAATTGACACCTCCTGTATCGTTAACACTTCAGATGCATGGAAATGTATGTTGTAACTTCTTAAGTTATTCCAAAAACTTTAAATATAGCAGTAAATGTATTTCCCACCCACATTGATTCAGTGCTATTTAGTGCTGTTTTCCATCTGTGCAGAAAGAGGATTCTGTGACCAGGTTTTACACTTTCAATATTTAAGATGGTAACTTTGAGTAAATACAACTGATTGCTAATTTTCTGTTACTGTGATTTGTAGTTCATTATCATGAGTAATTCAGGTTGACCATGCTCTTTTCACCGTGCCACTTGAAAAATAGCTGCCAAGTTTCCCAAAGATTGTGGGGATAAAATCAGTTCGGATCATGATAGAATAATATGTTTCCCCACCATGTTTTGGACAGGGAGAAAGGAATGAAGTTAGTTGGGAGGGTGAACTGTGAAGAGGATGCTGAGATGTTTGTGTGATTTGGGCAAATTGAGTGAGTGGTCAAACACATGGGCAGATGAAATATAATGTGGGTAAATGTGAGGTAACCCACTTTGATTGCAAAAATAGGAATGTAGATTATTATCTGAATGGTGATAGATTGGGAAAGGACCTGGGTGTCCTTGTACACCAGTTACTGAAAGTCAGCATGCAGGTGCAGCAGGTAAAGAGGAAGACAAATAAATGCTGGGGTTCATAGTGAGAAGATTCAAGGATAACAGCAGGGATGTCTGACTGTAATTGTATAGAGCCTTGGTGATACCATACCTGGAGTGTAATGTGCAGTTTTGGTCTTCTTATCTGAGGAAGGATGTTCTGGCAATAGAGGAAGTACAGTGAAAGTTTCCCAGATATATTTCTGGGAAGGAAGGACTGACATGAAGAGAGAGTGGATTATAGCATATG
The DNA here is from genome assembly GCF_021869965.1 of Rhincodon typus. Classification (NCBI taxonomy): domain Eukaryota; kingdom Metazoa; phylum Chordata; class Chondrichthyes; order Orectolobiformes; family Rhincodontidae; genus Rhincodon; species Rhincodon typus. Next base: position 19,536,785 of record NC_063351.1, on the reverse strand, counting down.
GTTTGTTCTCACTTGTTTAAACTCCTTTCTACTATTAAATAAATGAGGTCATTTTTGTGCAGTACAAGTTGATCTCTCACCATGTTACATAAGCGATTTTATTTTTGTTGAAAATATTGATTCCCCTTTCCAGAGAATCTTTCATCATCCATTTTCTGATGGTTTCATCTTCAGCCCTACTGACACTACTGTGCAGAGCTCAATTACATTAATCCAGATCAAGATTCACTTGACGTGCTCTTCCATATTCCACAATATCTTTGATGACCTTATTATCCTAATCACCAAAATAGTGTCACCATTTGGTTTGGACCAATTTGCCTTTCATTTGTCTGTTGAAATGAATGTTAGGCTACAATTTTAGCTGCTTGATTGGAACAAGGCTGAACACAAAAAGTTGCTACCTCAGGTTGGCATCCAAATAAACAACTTAGAAAATAGGAGTGAGTAAACCATTCAGCTAATTGAGCCCATTTCACTATTCAACATGATCATGGCAGAACCTCATTGTCATATTTCTTCTCTCACCCTGTACCCTTTTTAAACCTTGAACTTCTAGAATTCTATTTATTTCATTCTTAAAAATACGCAGTAACTTGGCCTCTATAGCATTCTGTGGTAGAGAATTCCATAAGTTCCCTACCCTCTGAGTGAAGAAATTTCTCTTCCTGTCAGTTGGAAATAGCCTACCCATCTCCTGATTCCGTGACCTCTTTTAGTGGACTCTGTGGCCAGGGGAAGCATCATTCCTGCATCCAGTCTATCCGGTCCTTTCAGAACTGTATGTTTCGCTGAGACGCTCTCTCATTCTTCTAAACTCCAGTGTTCACAGGTTCATTTGACCCAATATCTTCTCACATGACAAACCTGCCATCCTAGTAATCAGTCTGGTGACTCGTTGCTGTACTCCATTTATACTGCATATCTCTTCTTAGGTATGGAGACCAAAACTGCACACAATATTCCAAGTGTGGTCTCACCAAGGCCCTGTACTGACCTTTTTGTTCCTGTGCCCAAACACTTGCAATAAAGGCCTATTTACCTTCCCAACTCCTTATTGCACCTGCATGCTTGCTTTCATTAACTGTTGTGCAAGGATAGGCAGGACCCTTTGTACATCAAGCTTTTCCAGCCTATCACCGTTTAAAATATATTCTGCCATTCTGATTTTCCTACTGAAGTGAACAAATTCACTCTTATCTATGTTATACTGCATCTGTCAAACAATTTACCTACTCCACTCTACTTATCAGAAACCTCTTTACATAATCTTCACCATTCACATTCCCCCCTACTTTTGTGTCATCAGCAAATTTGGAAATATAAAATTTGAATCCCCTATCCACATGATTGATATACATTGTGAATAGCTGGGGTCCATGCACATGCTATAATCCACTCTCTCTTCATGTCAGTCCTTCCTTCTCAGGAATAAATGTACGAAACCTTCATTGTACTTCCTCTATTACCATATGCATCACTGCCTTCCATTCTGAAAATGACCCATTTATTCCTCCGGCTAATCAATTCTCAATTCATATCAGCATATTGCCACCAATTCCATGCGTTTTGGTTTTGTGCAATAACCTCTTATGTGGGACCTTATTAAAGTATTCTGAAAATTCAAACAGTCCATGTTGACTTCGTGTAATCCAGCTGGTATTTTCTCCAAGTGTCCTGTAATTACATCTTTTATAAGGGATCTTTGTTTGTCTGCCCTAATAATTTCCTTTTTACATTACATGAAACCTCTTATGATTGCTTTTATGTTCCTTGTATGTTCACTTGTAGTCTTTTCTTTACTGTCTTAATTAACCTATCGGTCCTCCTTTGCAGAATTGTATACTGTTTCCAATTCTCGATCTTGCTACTTTTTTCTGGCAACTTAATATGACTCCTCTTTGGATCCAAAACAATGCTTAATTTCATTTTTTTAGCAATTGTTCTACCACTCTTTTGGTTATGTTTTTCAGGTGAAAGGAATATGTTACTGTTGAAATGGGGCACGCATTCATTCCTTAAATATGAACCATTGCCTGTCCAATTTCCTGCCTTTTAATGAAGTTACCAATCAATTTCAACCTTTCACTCATAAGGCCATAAGATGCAGGAGCAGAAATGGGCCATTTGGCCCATTGAGTCTGCTCCACTGTTCAATGAGATCGTGGCTGATCTGATCATCCTCAACTCCATATCTGCCTCATCCCCATAACTCTTGATTTCCTTATTGATTAAAAATCTGTCTATTCCAGCCTTGAATACTTAACAAACCAACCCTGACATCCCATTTGCTATGAAGAATTCCACAGATTCATTACCTGTAGAGAAAAATTCCTCATTGCTGTTTTAAATGGGTGATCACTTACTCTGAGATTATTCCCTCTGGTCCTAGACTCTCAGACAAGGGGAATCAACTTCTCTACATCTACCCCTAGGAATCTTATGTTTCTCTCCATACCTAGTATCTCTGAGTGAACCTTCTCTAGATTGCCTGCAATGCCAGTATGTCTTCCCTTAGATAACAAGATTAAAACTGATTACAGCATTGCAGGTATGTTTGATTCATGTGTTGTGTTTCTTTAGCAAGCCCTCCCTAATTTTATACTCTACTTCCTTCAAAATAAAAGCCACCAATCTGTTTGCCTTCCCTGTCACTTGGATGCTAGCTTTTTTTTGCATAAGAATCCCCAAATCCCTCTGTGCTGCAGCTTTCTGAAGCGTTTTTCCACTTAAATGTTCAACTTCTTTATCCTTCGTGACAAAGTGCATAACCTCACATTTTCCTACAATATATTGTATTCCAAGTCCTTACTCAGTCACCAAGCCTGTCTATATCCTTCTGTAGAGTTATTGTGTCATCCTCATTACTTGCCTTACCAGCTATTTTTGTGTCATCTGCAAACTTGGTGACACGACATTCACTTCTGTCATTCAAGTCAATTTTATTATATTTTAAATGTGTCCATCCCTCACACCTTCATAGTTTCCTTTGTTTAAGTTTAGGACCCTAGGTTCTGATTGCACTTTCTATCCCAATGAAGAATTCTATGATGTTATGGTCATAGGGGAAACAGCCAGGTAGTCAACCAAGCCATAGTACTGTTGCATATGATGACCACTGCCTGTTATGAAAAATGTTTTGATTCTACATCAAAATCTATACTTGTACCTCTGCAAAATTCTGTAGTCAGTTGTGAGCTAAGAATTTAATTCTGTGAGAACATTTTATCCATCTTTGTTAATTGCATGTTAATTATGTTTAATTCTATACATGTGGTGGCATTAACTGAAGATTTACACATGTTCAGTTTCAGTCTGAAACTGCAGTTGTTGGGTGAGGAGGTGCCTGTTTAGTAATACATATCTCTATAAAGAAATCTCATGAAAATGTGTAAAGATTGCCTCTGGTACTAGCCTTCAACATCTGGCTTCAGGTTTAGAACAAGCTAGCTCCTGCTCTAAAATCTAAACAAAATGAAGACTAACCTTGAATATTGATCCAGATTGTGATTTTTTTAAGTTTAAAACATTTAAGGACTTGTTGAAGCTGCTGGGACGAGACAGTGTTAAAATACGAATATTGCCACTGTCTCTTAATATCTCTAGAACCTCTGAATGGCTTCATGTTGAGATTACCTTGCCTGAGATAATTATGCAATACTTTGCTCCTGAACTTTAGGCTGCAACATATTGGCAATATGGAAATATGCCATTTATATTGCAGGATGCTTCTGCAGCACGTGAGCAACACATTTGCATTGTCTACAAATATGTAAAACTACAAGATAGTTGATGGCTAAAAAGGGCAGGACAAATACAATCACATCGAACAAAATATTCAAGAAAAATACATTTTATTCACGTTTTCTTCAAGCTGGCAGTTGGAAATGAGATTTCTCCTTCACATCTCCAACTGCTAATGAAGCAAGTTAATTTTATATTTTGAATTGAACCGTCATTTGATTATTTAATTTATTCTCATATTGACAACACGTAAGTGTCAATCATGGTTCAGTCGACTGTATTTTCACTTCTCAGTTAGAAGGTTGTCGTTTCAAGCCCCACTCCAGAAATTTGAGCACAAAGTCCAGGCTAATATTTCTGTGCAGCACTAAAAGCTACTCTCTTGGAGATAACAAGGTATAGAGCTGGATGAACACAGCAGGCCAAGCAGCATCATAGGAGCAGGAAGGCTTGTTATCTCTCTTGGAGATGTTGTCTTTTGAATGAAATTTTAAACCGAGGTGCAAAAAAAAATGAAGCGTTGTTTTAAGAGGACTAGATTTATTTCCGGTGTCTTGGCTAATGTTGATCCCTCAATCACCATCACTAAAAACCAATGATCTGGGCACTATCACATCACTGATTGTGGGAGTTGTATGCAAGGTGGTTGCTGCGTGCCCTACACAGCAACAGTAACTATGCTTTCAAAGTACAGTACTTCATTGGTTGTAAAACACGTTGAGGCGCCCTGAGGATAAATGCAACTTCTTCATTTATTTAATAATAAGATGTCTATTGTCACATCAGTCACTAAAATAACTTTTTCCAATAGAATTTGTATCTCGAAGGAAACGCCATCTCTGGACTTTCTGAGGACTTCTTTCATCAATTACCAAATCTTCTCTGGCTGGATTTGCGAAACAATAAGCTCAGAAGCCTTCCTCATTCGATTGGAGACCATAGGTTTGACAATTTTTTTTATTGACTTAGAAATGTATGCTTGTGTGCCTCATTTCATTATTTCATTTATTGTCAGTCGAGAAAATATTTGTATTTGGAGGATTGGGTGTAACTGGTTGGTTATTGTTTTCCTGCTATTTTATGGGAGTTATTTTATGGGAGACGTGAACACAAAGTTCAAGCTGATGCTTCAATGATGTACTGAGCAATTGTTACATTGTCAGAGATGCCACCTTTTGGATGAAAAAAACTAAACTGAGTTCTGTATACTCTCAGGCAGAAGAATTCTATGGTACTGTTTTGTAGAGCATGTGCAATATCTTTGGTGCCCAGAAATATTGATCCCTCAGGCCAGCATCGCTAAAAACAAATCATTATGCTATGTAATGTTACTTTAGTGGAGTAAGACTGGAGGATGGTAGACCAGCTTTACAATTATACTCATAATTTGAAAATATGATTTGGGTATGGAATAATTAATGATCAAAATTTCAAGAAGATATCCAATTGGTGGTACAGCTAACATTGAGGAAGAATGTAACATAATGAAAGAACACAATCGTAAACTTTAGACTTGGGAGTTAAATGGCTTTAGCATAGATGGATGTAAGATGACGCACTTTGGCAGAAAAGCAGAAATGTCTTTCGAGAAAATGAGAATCTAATCTGGGAATAAAAAGCAGAACCATTATTGATACAGATGAACGTATTATTAAATACAGCATTGCTGGTCTACAGAATAAATTGAAGGTCAGAAACTAGTTTTACATGCCCAATTTTACATTGTCTTGAAGTCATAGCACAGATTTTTTAAAAAATTTATTAACTTTGTATTAGTGTAAATATTGAATTTTGAATATGAGAATGCAGTGTGTCCTTACTTAAGGTTAGGGTTGTATTCCTGAAAATTTTAACTTAAGAAAAGCTGTGAATCTCATAAAAATCAATCTTAAATATGAACTATAGTGCCTTCCTTTGCAGAAAAAAGTAAAATATTACACCTGCATGTTTTAAGTTGGAGTACTATACTTTTAGTAGCTAAATTCAGGCATTGATAAGTTAAATAACTATTAAAGTAAAATACATTTAAAAATAAAAGAAAAATGCAACATTCTGGTTATAGGCCTTTGCACTTTGGGCTGTGGACCTCCTGTTGGGACCATTGCTCGTTCCTGGCTATCTTGTGACCACTGCCAGGGTGTGTCTTTTGGGTGTTTGCGGAGCCCCTTGCTGCTGCTGTCTCCAGGGTCCACCTTGGTAAGTGCCACGGCATTTGCCCCCTGACCAGGGGAGGGGGATTGTGCTGATGTGGCTGGGTACGTTGGCATTCTCTGTCTCTTCCCTTTGTGACGGGGGCCAGAAATGTGTGGCTGATGGCCCCTGGGGCAGCTGATGGGTTTTGTCTGTGTTGGGGGTCTGAGTGTGATGGCTACTCTGGTCTGAATGGAATACAGTTCTCTCACATTGTTCCAACACCTCTGGCCAGGTGGAGTGCTGCCACATACTGTCATGGCCAGTACCATGGGGCTAGGCCAGCAGAGCTGGGCAGTTCCTGAGGATGGTAGCAACCTCTTGGGGTGATGCTGAGAGGCATATTTGGTGTGGTTGGGTGTGTTACGGGTGGGGGCTGTTTGATGCGGACCATGGGCAGAGGTACAGCTTCAGGATAAGTTGCAAGTCAGAAGGCTGGGAGCAACCTCACATCTGAGAGAGGGAGCAGTGACAATGAAATGGTGCTAATTGACACAGGTCCTGTAATACAGTTTAAAAAAACCCTTAAACAAATTCTACAACGGCCCACAAGATTTTTGTTCCTAATAGTTTACTGACGTTAACATGTGAAAATGCTAGGCAGGGCAGTATTAAAAGTGGACTCCCTGTAAGTGCCAGGAAATAATGTGGCTATCTGAACACACGATGCTGCAGCAGTTCATCAGGTCTGGCATCATCTGTGGAGAGAGAAAAACAGAGTTAATGTTTCAAGTTTGGTCTGACTCTTTTACAGAACTGCGTTCTCTCTGCACAGATGCTGCCAGACCTGCTGAGCTCCAGTATTTATTTTAACTTTGTAGTATCCACTGTGTTTTGTTCCAATTCCTTCATGTGGGTATGTTTGTTTATGATTCATTGCTGTGATGACACGAGAGTTATTTGTACAAACAAATTTTGATGTCTGATGGTATATTTTGATTGCTATTATTTGGTTGATGGTTAGAATAATAAGATTTGTAGAAGAACAAGCAGTTTCAGGGGAGGTGGTGCTATACAGGTAGTCACTGAACTAACAAGCTAATTCTCTGTAGATACAGATTTAAATCTCATCACGGCAGTTGGTGGCATTTAATTTCAATTTAAAAATCTAGAATTGATAGGTAGTCTCCATAGTGCTGATGCTAAAACCACTGTCAATTGTTGTTAAAAAAAAAATCTGGGTCACTAATGTCCTTCAGAGAAGGAAATCTGCAATCCTTCCCTAGGCTTTATATGAGTCCAAGCCCAGAGTAATGTGTTTGACTGGTAAATACTTCTGAAATTACCTAGCAACCACTCATTTCTATCAATCTGCTACAGAAAAGTCAATTAAGGATCAGTACTGAACTGATCAATACCAGCCGGCATGAACCGAAAGCTACAACAGAGCAATTAGCCCTTTCGGTCCGACAAAATCTTCCTTACTAACATCTTGTGAGCTCTGACTGCAGTTGTGAGATCAAGTGAAAATGCTGCTGTGAGAGTATGAAAAGTGAACAAGATACCTGAGAATTTCAGAAAGTTCTTATCAAGAGGAAAAGTAACTCTTTATTTCTCAAACTCAAAATCTAGAGTCACGCTAAGAGATTCAGGATCCACTCAAACTCTTTTATAAAATAAAAGAACTGTGGATACTGGTAATCTGAAAATAGAAATTCCTGGCAAAACTCAGCAGGGCTGGCAGCACGTGTGGGAAGAAAGCAGAGTTAATATTTCAGGTCTAGTGACTCTTCCTCAGAACCTGTTAGTAACTAGGAAAAAGTGGTATTTATGCTGAAACAGAAGTGGAGGGAGTGGGGGAAGGGTGAGGTGAACAGTTTGGTGGAGACAGAGCCCAGAGAATGATATGAAAGGGGTAGGTAAACAAGGAGATGATGGATAGCAGGCCAGAGAAAAGCTGAATGTGTGATAATAAGAGATAAGAATGAGTTAGCTGTGCTGAGTGCAACCTACATGATATGATAATAAGCTGAGGAGTATGTGGGAATGGCTGACTGTGCTAAAAGCAACCTATGTCATGACAGGACTGGGTGCTGGGTAGGTGAAAAAACAGGGCAGGATGGAACCAGGCTGGAAATTTATTGAACTCGGTGTTGGGTCCAAGACGTCCTCAAGCAAAAAATGCTGTTCCTTGAGCTTATGCTGAGGCTCACTGGAACACTGCAGCAGGCCTGTGACAGAAATGTTGGTGTGGGAACACAATGGTGTGTTGAAGTAGTAGGCAACTGGAAATTCAGGGTCATTTTTGTGGACAGAGCATAGATGTTCTGCAAAGCAGTTACCCAGTCTACGTTTTGTCTCCCTAATGTAGGGAGACCACATTGTGAACAGTGAATCTGCTCACCTCTCCCCTTCCCCTCCCCATTCCTAACTTTGGCTTCAGCATAAATACCAATCCTTCCTACCCACTAACAGTTCTGATGAAGAGTCACTGGACTTGAAATGTTAACTCTGATTTTTCTTTACTGATGCTGCCAGACCTGCTGAGCTTTTCCAGTAACTTCTGTTTTTGTGCCAAAAAAGCCCATCTGGTTCACTAATGTCCTTTAAGGAATGAAACTGCTGTTCTTACCTGGTCTGGCCTACAGGTGGCTCCAGTCCCACAATAATGTGGTTGACTCTTAACTGCCCCCTGGGCAAATAGGGATGAGCAATAAATGCTGCCTAGCCAGTGACCCCCTCATCCTGTGAATGAATAAAGAAAGCAAATCGTAAACCCTCACCATGTGGGACTTTCAGTAAGATGGCGATGGAGAAGTGCTTCTGAGCCAGGAACTTTTCTGCTCCATCCACTTTTCTCTTCTCATTTTATTTTACTTCCCTCTTGTTGAAGAGCTCAGTTGTGGCAACAACATTGCAGTGACGAGTGAGGCCATCGTAGACTCCGTGGGCCCAGCACAGACACATGGCAGTGGCGACGGAGATGAGTTTGGTTTCCGTTCAGCGCAAATTCATGGAGGCAGTGGCGGAGGCGAGTTTGGGCCCAGGACAAGACCAAATGGCATTGGCAGCGGCTGCATTGGCAAGATTGGCCCAAAGCAGACTCATGGTGGTGGTGAAGTTGAGTTTAGGCTGGTGACGTTAGTGGCATCCAGTGAGGACTCATAGTGGTGAGGGAGTCGGTGGAGGCGAGATGGTGCTGAAGAGTGATGACCTTTGTTCCATCGGTGGCACAACAAATGGACATGTGCTTGGCCACCAGACCCAAGGCCCAAGACTGGAGCACTTAACAAGAAGGAATGTAAAGATGAACATTTTTTCTTTATTCCTTTATGCTTTGATTTATTTTTCTGTGTTTTAAGATGGCCCCTGAGAGTGACGACATTATGCAACACTTTTCACTGTATTTTGTAACAAGACACATGGAACAATAAATAAACCAAATTAGACTTCCAGACATTACAAGACTGCTGATAACTGCTTGCTTTGACGTGGAACCCTAATGAGAGTATTTGTTTTGTCACTGGTGGGACAGAGCTTTGGTACCTGCTGTTCAATTGATAGAATGAAACCTGTGAGGATGGGCTACCCAGTCGATCTCTCCTATTTCTGAAAAGATCCCGCATCTGAGAGAGTGATTGGAAGGACTGCTCAATATTCAAGATCCTGAGTAATCTATGCCTGAGAAACTTTAGAGACAACCATGCATGATTCATGACTTGGACACACAGAACATCAGTGACAGAGTTTGGAACATTCAGTAATTTATGCTTTCACTTTTTTTTCAAAAAGGTATCCTGTTTTATTTTTAGAAAGCCTATCTTTGCAATGACTGTGTGTGTGTGTGTGTGTGTGCGTGTGTGTGTGTGTGTGTGTGTGTGTGTGGTTGTGTGTGTATATGTGACTGTGTGTGTGTATGTGGTTGTGTGTGTGTGTATGTGGTTGTGTGTGTGTATGTGATTGTGTGTGTGTATGTGGTTGTGTGTGTGTATGTGATTGTGTGTGTGTATGTGGTTGTGTGTGTTGTGTGTGTGTATATGTATTATGTGTGTATGTGATTGTGCAGGTGTATGTGATTGTGTGTGTGTATGTGATTGTGTGTGTATGTGGTTGTGTGTGTGTATGTGGTTGTGTGTGTTGTGTGTGTGTATATGTGT
>NC_063351.1:19504788-19526744 GCF_021869965.1 Rhincodon typus | reverse complement strand
TGTGTGTGTTGTGTGTGTGTATATGTGTTGTGTGTGTGTATGTGATTATGTGTGTTGTGTGTGTGTATGTGTTGTGTGTGTGTATGTGGTTGTGTGTGTTGTGTGTGTGTGTGAATGTGTTGTGTGTGTGTATGTGGTTGTGTGTGTTGCATGTGTGTGTGTATGTGTCGTGTGTGTTATGTTGTGTGTGTGTGTGTGTGTGTGTGTGTGTGCGTGGTTGTGTGTGTGTCTGTGTTAAACATTCGTACTTTGATATTCCTGTTTGGGTATGTACATCTTCATTGAAAAGCTTTGTTTGATAACAATTGTGTTTCTTAAGAAAACTGGCTAATAGATTGTTTTATTTTAAAGCTGGAGTTGGTGGTGTACTTAATTGGCTATCTTAGTAACTGTGAAAAATATTTTTTATTTTAGGTTATAACCTCTGGAGTATTGGACAATGCTGTTCTTCTCCAGCCTCAGTTGTCGTAGCCCTACTCACAGAATTACATCTTACACACTATGACACAACCATTACTATCCCCGAGTATGTCCTATCCCATTGGCAAGACAGGTGTGCCAGAGGTGGTGTCACAATGGTACACAATTGGAAAAGAGCCTGCCCAGGTTCTATCTGATGCCATGGCTTTGACATGCAAGCAATTGTCTGAATCCATGGATCAGGTGGCAGTTGCTGTGGCAAGCAAGGTTTAGAGGAACACTTAGTACCTGTCGTACAGGCATGTGGACATTGTTGTCTCCATGTGACCTATGAATGCATTCATACATTGGCTCATCCAGAGGGTGCCAAGGGATCTTGACCTCCCTCCAAGTGCCCCATCCCCTCAAGAGTTGAAGGAGGTACCATTGCGCACCGATAGTGAGGAGATGCAACAGCAAGACTCAAGGATTGTTATCACAAGACTCTCCACTGGTATCCTGCCATACCACCTTCCTTCTGCCAGGGACCCAAATGCCTCCATCAGCTGAGGCCTGAGAAGGAACATATTTGTCAATGTTATTCAATTTTAAATTATAAATTTTATTTCTTTTAAATTCCATACCTATGGTGCAATATCTTTTAGTTCTGTCTGTAAATAAGACATTATTTAAAAGTGAAAAATTCAGAGTATTTAACTTCCCGAGTTGCTGTCTGTGAGAATACTTCAGTTTGTTTGGCTGTTTATCCAGCTTGCTGACATCACAGCTGTTGAACGTTTACCCATCCTCTTTACTTAGTGCTGGATTCAAATTGACATTGGGGAAGAGCGATTCTGTGCCACAGAGATCACTAGATCTTTGTGAACAGCTTTCTTTGAGGGCAACAGTGACTGCTTCATGTTTGATCAGCATATTACAAAAAATTATGTAACAATGAAATTAATTGATGTGGTAACTATATTACTTGATTGTACAAACAGTGCAAACAACATAATGATTGTTTTGCATGAAGTGTTCTACCAAAGATGCTTCAACCTTGGTATGTACTTCTTGACTGCTCCAGCTGTTTCAAAAGTAGTTTTGTAACAATATCATCTGGTTTAAGTGAAATAATACCCTGCAAATTGAACTTTCAAACCACCAACACTATTTTAGTTTAAACATAAAATCGTTTTTTTTTTAAACCACATAAACATTCATATTTACTACTTTTAATTGTGTTTTGCATAACCTAATAAATTTTGTAATTATTTCCTCCTGGCACTGAATACTGCTTTAGTTTACACCACAGGACCAGCAAATCTGAACATATGCTGACTCAGTTGTAATCAATCAATCAGCTGTTCACTGCACCCACTCATTAGCTCCCAATTACCTGTTTGTCATCCAGTTGCACTGTGTGAAAGACTTAATTGACATAATTGCAGGGCACTTGGAGGCTTCAACTAAAATGCTGCACATAAAGCAGAGTTCAACTCCCATAAGTAAAACTCTGCATGCACTCGGAGCATTTGTATTTTTATATAAAAGGTGGAACATCATACGTTCCCAAACACTTTGCAAGAGATCAAAAGATGTTAAGCATGGAGAGGACGTGTGTTACTGAAAGCAGAGGAAGTCCAAAATCCACAGCACTGGATGAGCAGTTTGCTTACAATATGGTAATGAGTGCAAGGTCCAAAAAGAAAGACATGCGATTATATAATGTCTTTCATGACCACTGGACATCCTGAAACCTTTTGGAGCAATGAAGTATCTTTGAACTTCTGTTGTAATAAAGAGAATGCAGCAGCCTGTTTGAGAACAGCAAGCTCCCCACAAACAGTAATGTAATAAAAATCAAATCAGTTGTTTCTGTGATGTTGACTGAGGAATATTGGCTGGGACACTACAACATAGTGAAACAGTGAAATGGGTAGGATATTTTATGTCCACCTGAAAAGGGCTTTTGGTTTCATGTCTCATCTAAAAAACAGGTCTCTTACGAGATTAGTTCATCTGTATGGTTGATGAAACTCTGCCAAGCTGAAATTTGAAGATTGTTTTGTTTTGTGGATGAATTAAAAGAACACCTACTAGCAATCCTATTAAAGTACTTCACTTTAATCCACAATCCTCTGCTTTTCCTCCTTTATTAGACCTAAACTTCTCTCAATATTCCAATCAGTTTTCTGGGTGGATTTGAAACAGCTGGTAAAGGGAAACCAATTCTGGAGTTATTTTGTTGATTCCCAAATGGTGAAAAGGCCACTTGGCATCTTCATTTTCATGGTTATGTGGCCTACCCATCCCGTATCACTTCTCATGGTAATCATCTTCTCATGAAACGTTTTATTGAAGTAGAGCTGCAAAACATTACCCTTGCTTTAACTCTGGGCTGCTGCTTAAAATTAACTCCTGTACGAATGGCTCAGTGGCTCCTCAGAAGCTGTATACGGAGTTGAGTCACATCTTGAAATCATTTTTGGGTTTGCTTATTATGTTTGGTTTGGTTTTGCCTCTTTCTGCCATTTCATTCTGTGGAGCAGGAGGGACACAGCAAGTCAGGCAGCATCAGAGGAACAGGAAAGTCGACGTTTCAGGTCAGGACCCTTCATCAGAACAGACCCTTCTGAAGGGTCTGAAGGCTCCTGACCCGAAACGTTGACTTTACCTGTTCCTCTGATGCTGCCTGAATTGATGTGTCCTTCCAACTCCACACTGTGTTGACTCTGACTCCAGCATCTGCAGTTCTTGCTATCCGTCCCATTTTATTCTTGCTCATAGATGGAGCATTGCCCCAGTACTCTTCCTCCTTCATGTGACTCTGGTCTCACATGAGAAGTGGGCAACCAACCCTACCTTGTTAGCATTGCCTATATCCCAAAACAAATACTTTTTTTTAAAAATCATGTACAACTGATGTTTATTGAGAAGCACTTCATCAGGAAAATTAATCTTTGCTAATCAAGGAGTTGGCGCCAACATTTCGCTTTCAGACTGTTGGGTGAAAAGCAGCCATCTGTCTGGATGATTGACTTGCAGATCAAGGCTGCCCTCTGCAGCAATAATCCTCCATATCAGTCCAGACTTGTATAGTACATATGGACATTGAACAATTAGGATTTTCACTGAATATAGAGATTTTGAAGACATACTTCAGATGCCCTAATAGATCTGGAGGAGTACTCTAGTAGGCTGTAGACTACCTTTCATAGTTGTGGATTACTGCATGCCCTTAATTTTTCCTTTTCCAAATGTGGGCTGATTTAATGTACTTGGAAAGAAAAATGACCAGAGTCAGTGAATTCCTGAATTGAAGAAGACAGTTAACAAGAAAACCATTTCTAACTGCTAGACGACTGTAGACATAGGTCACATGGACACCTTCAGCCAAATAATTCTTAGGTTAGCTGCAAAACCAGTCCTACTTTCATGAACACCACATCCAATCATTTAAATGTGGTTATTGAAGTCAGAGGTGGCATTACCGACAGACAGACTAATAGACTATTTTTTCTCCCTTGCCCACAAGAACAAGGCTGTCTTTGTCGTAGTCCCTGCAGTAACCTTCTGCTGTAATCCAGTCCATGGTATAAACTTCATAGTGTCCAAAGTTCCATACCGCTGTGTTTCCTTATCATCATCTTGTTCTCTAGCACTATCGCTACAAAATATAAAGTTTAGCTCCCATGTTATGTTAGCATCACATAATTTGCATCCTTGTTACCAATCTCAACTCCACAGTGACAACTGTGTTTTCTGATCTGTAAAGCAAGAATTTTCTCTCACTTAGCATCAGCAAGATTGAAACAATCATTTTATGTCTCTTTCTGAACTCTGCATATGCCCCATGATTTCCCTGACTGCTTGTTCATGCTGAACCTGACAGTACATTATCACACTGCTGTCTTCAGAGCTTCAAGGCCTTGTTCTAATATTCCCAGTCCAATTATTCTCAATTACAAAATTTTATCTATCACTGCCCTTTACATCACCCATACCTCCATCCTTTTGGTTTCTTTCAATCCAGGCCCCCTGTATTCCCTTCTATGCAAACACCAGCATCCTATCCTAAATCCACTTCCACTGTAGCCTTTGTCACCAATACATCAAATGTGAATTCCCACAACTTTACTTGCCAACATGCAACATTTGGACATCTTTTCTCTAGCATCCTTATGTAGTCCTTTTGGTCCATCGAGCTATCCACTTTAATGCCTTTTTCCCCACACTATTCCCGTATCCCTTTACATCAGTGGAATTTACAAATCTATCAATCTCCATTTTAATCATACTCAGTGAGTGAACTTCTATTGCTTTCCAGTGTGGAGAACTACAGAGGTAATCTGCCCTCTGAGTAAAGAAATTGTTCCTCATCTCAGTCCCAAGTGGCTTCTCCTTTGTTTTGAAATTGTGTCCCCTGGTTTCAGACTCTCAACTGGTGAATCATCTTTTCTGCATCTATCCTGTCAATCACTGTAAATACTTAATAGATTTCACCAAGATCACCTCCCATTCTTCTAAATTTAATAAGGTGCAGAAAATAAACAAGTGGGCTAATAGAATGGGATGCAGAGGTTATGCTGCAGTTATATAAAACCCAGGATTTACCCCACTCTGAGTACTGTAAACAGATCTGGGCACCACATCCTCAGAAGTATTGGTTTGGAGGAAGTATGACATAGGTTTTCAAGAATGATACCTGGACTTCAAGCGTTCAGTTATGACGAGAGACTATACAAATTAGGCCTGTTCTGTCCAGAGTTTAGAAGGGGTGATATGATCAAAGTCTTCAAGATAGTAAGAGGAAAAGACAGTATTAGGGTTAGTATTAGGTTAAAAATGTAAAGATAAACTATTTCCAGTGGTTGCAGATTCTAGAACTTGGGGGAATAGTCCAAAAATTAGGGTCAGACCTTTCAGGAGAGATGTTAGGAAGCATTTCTACACGCAAAAAGTGGTGGAGATTTGGAAAACTGTTCCACAAACAGTGGGTGCTGGATGAGTTATTAATTTTAAATCTGGCATAGATACATTTTTGTTAAGTAAAGAAATTAAGGGATATGGGCCAAAGGCAGGTATATGGAGTTAGGCCACAGATCAGCCATGGTCTCATTAAATTGTGGAACAGGCTCGAGGGGCTGAATGGCCTACTTCTCTTCCTATGTTCCTAAGTCTAGGAAATATACCTTGTAACCTTTTACTATTAAAAAAAATGTTCTGCATGTCTGTTCTTTCTACAAAGTGGATAACCTCACATTATTCCACGTTATATTCCATCCGCCATGTTCTTGCCCACTCACTAAGTTGGCCAAATCCTGTTGGAACTGCTCTACATCATGCATGTTACCACCTTGCTTTATGTTGTCCACAAACTTGGAAATATTACATTTGGTTCCTACGTCCAAACAATTGGTATATATTGTGAACAACTAGGCCTCAGAACTAGAACTGGTCCTTGTGGTACCCCATTAGTCACCACCTGCCAACAGAAGAATGTGTTTCTCACTTCTGTCTATTTTCTGTCTATCAGCTGGTCCTCGAATCTATGCCAATATATTTCCTTTTATCCTATTTTCTTTCGTTTTGCTAACCGGCCCCCTTGCAAGGAACTTTATCAAAAGCCTTCTGAAAGTCTAAGTATACCACGTTCACTGATTCCCCATTACCAATTCAGTTAAGTATATACTCAACAAACTCTCATTAGGTCAATCAAATACAGTTTCACATTCATATCTCCAAGCTGCTTATGTCCATTCAGACATTTATTGTATTCAACAGTCCATTTTTCACATCTTTTCTAATAGATTTTAGCCCCTACTACTGATCTAACAAGCCTGTGGTTCCTGTTTTCTCTGTCCCTCCCTTCTTAAATAGAGGGATAATATTTGCTATTTTATAATCTGCAGGAACCAGTGTATCCATTATCTGCATTGTTACCTCTTTCAACATTCTGGTGTGCAGAATATCCTCTGCTTGTGCTGCTAAACATCTATTTTCACTATTGTGAAGTACCAGGACCATTTTATTATGGGGTAAAGGAAATATATGTAAGTTTAGTTTGTTTCAATCAGTTCACTTCATATGTATGTTGTCTTTTACAGGTGCCTTAAAACGCTGCTTCTTGAGGGGAACCCTATCCGAAAGCTGCCAGTGGAACTTGGTTAGTGTGAAATTCAAGTTCTATTCATTTTTTTTTATATATCAGTTCATGTGACAAAAGCAAAACTTGACATTGCAGAGTCAAAAATAGTTAGCCAAAATGGTCTGTTAGTAAGAGCCTGCATAATAACTCTGGGACAAGTTTCCATTTATTGTAGTTGACTGATTTCTTTTTCACTGCTGTATATGAAATTAACATCTCTTGTCATTCCTTTCTCTGCACTACCACTCCTCAGTTTAGAGTCCATTTATTTGTAATACTGCGTCATGACCCCTTCTATCACAATGACCCAAATCTTTTGTTTCAATCAGTAACAGTAGGCTGCTATGAGGAAGCTAACTAACTGACCCTGTGGTGACAAAAAATTGTTACCCTCATTCTGTAGGAGATTATTTTGGTCACTTATATGTGCTGTGTCTATACCCTCTGCATTAATGTATTACAAACACAAACCTTGTTTTGTTTATCAGAGGTAAACCATATCTGTGAAGAAACACTCCAGCCCTCAATAAATAAGTGAGTGTTGACACAACATGAATCTTTAGTTCCTATCTGTGCACTCTGACTCAATATTTTTTTGACAAACTTACTTCCTGTAGTTTAGAACAGAAATGGCCTTGAACTTATGTTTTTTAATACAGATTTTTCCAGCATGTCTCACTAAAAGGTAATATATTGCCATGTCTCACACATGGAAATTGGCTTAGTCAATTGCGGTCTGTCACTGGGCAAAAATGCCAAAATAAAACAGCCCAAGCACTTGCTGGTAATAGTTGGGATTGAGCCATTTAACCAGCAAGTGACTGCTTCAGCCTGACCAGAAGTGGATAAGTCTGAAAATTGTTTTTCTTGAAATGGAAAAGAACTTTAATATTGCTCCTGACTCTATGAAGAATATCTAACAAATCGCATATCTCTCCCCTTGGAATTGACTGCTTTGTCACACATACCTCATCCTACCTATACCACCTGGACCCCACACTGGACTTGTCCAATTAGCAAACTGTTTAAAGTGAGGTCCAGCAGTTGGCTTATCGTCTAGCCAAGAGTGTCAAAAATAATATTTAGATTTTCTGATATCTAAAAATAATAAATAATTTTTAACATCTAATGCTGGCCAAAACCAAAAATTAACCTATCGTATATCTCCTGTAAGAACCCTTTTCGTGAAATGATTTGGGAAAGCTCAGTTTAAGGATAAAGGGTACAGAAATTCAAGAATACTAGAAACTAGGATAAGAAGCTGATCATACAGGTGGGCGTTGTAAATGTTCCTCCTCTGAGTTTGTGGATGCAGTCTATGAAGAGAGAATGTTACTTTGTATGTGGCATATGCAGGACCAGGCCTGAGAACAGCTTGCATTGTCAATGTTTACTGTATTGACTTCCCAGTACTGAAATTCCTTGCTTTGATCCCTAAATTCTGCTCCATGCCTGCAAAAAAGAACTGAAATGCAACTAAAATGACAAGTTATTTATTTTAAGAAGTGTTGATGTTGTACTCAAGAGCAGGATAGTCATGAATGCAGTTGTAAACTCGCCATTCTTTGGAAAATAGGATGATTAGTTTATTGAGCTGATTGATTTTCTAACAGGTAATCTGACTTCATTGAAGGCCCTCAACCTCAGAAAATGTCCAATAGAGTTTCCTCCTGAAGTTGTAATGCATCAAGGATTAATTGCGATTCTGGCTTTCCTCAGACAGCCATTAGAAAGAGGAGCTGAACATACTGCTTTATCTGCTCACAATACAGGTACAGCCAGAAATCACACCATCAACGCTGATGAAAGATTATTACATATGCTGTATATATACAGAGATATCAGCTGAATAGTTTAACTGTTATTTTTAGAATGCTTTCAGTTGCATTCTTTACGTTCATGTTTTTAAACAGATTGCTATAATTCAGGGTACTCCTCATCAATTTGTGCTTCTGTAAGACATAATTTATGGTAGGTAAGTCTGCACTTCTTATAAACTCCAAGTTGATTTTGCATTAAAATATCTGTATTAGTGTATCTCAACATAAACAGAGAGATATATGTTAGAGTGTCCAACAGAAATAGTATAAAAGTGATTGCATTGCACTTCTCTCCAAATTTACAGTTACATCAGTTGTTTTAGCTCAAGCCAAAACCGACACATTCTGTGAACTAAAATTGTCTGGACATTAAATTCAGATTATGATTCAGATCAATTATTTAATATACTCTGGCATGTTAAATTATGTTTAAATTCTGCATAAATGAACAATTTGATATACTCAAGGTCATTTTTCCAGAATCTTAAACTGGGATTGAATAAGGTACATTGTCTATTCAGCAGCATAGAATTCTGACTTGCAACTGCAGTGTGGAAATAACCAATTGAATTGAGTAGTAAAGCAATTTGTAGGACTTGACCTATTTATTCTCAGTTTACACAATGTTTGGAGGGAGAATAGTCAGAGGCTGAAAATTCTGTATCAGGAAAGTTACCTCGTGTCTCTCCAAAGTCTGTCCACCATGACAAGGCACAAATCAGGAATGTGATGGAATGCTCTTGGATGAGTGCAACCCCAAAAGTATTAAAGCAGTCCATTTGATTAGCACCACACTTAATAATTTCAACATTCACAGCAGCAGCAGTAGTTCCATCTACACGATGTGCTGCAACAACTCACTGAGGCACCTTAGACAACAACTTACAAACCCACATTCTCTTCAGTCTAGAATGACAAGGTAGCAAATACATGGGAAGACCATTCCAAGCCACACACCATTCTGACCTGGAACTTTGCCACCGTTCCTTTGTAGTCACAGTGTCAAAATCCTAGATCTCCCTCCTTAACAGAAATGCGGGTTTACCTTCATCATATGAATGTAGCTCACCACCATCTTCTCTAGGGCAGTTCAGGATGGGTATTACTTCCTGACCCAGCCAGCAACACCCACATCCTGGGTGATTTTTGTTTAAAAGTTTATTATCTGTCTGATCCTTTGCAATCACTATTTATCCTCTGCACCAGACAGGTGAGTAGCGGCCACAGTAGTATAATATTGATTATTTTTGATCCATGTACTCTTTGTGCTATGGGCTAGACCATACTCAACGTACTTGTACAAGAAATTGTAGGACCAATGAGTGCAGAGTGATACTGTAAGGACAGTGACAATGCTCTGACATTAAGAGCTGTATTTTGTCCTGGTTTCTTTTAAGAGAGAGATTGAATGAGAGGTGATGAGCTGTCTGTGGTCATGGAAACAGCTTGTGGGGCCTTGTGTTTTTTTTAAAGTAGGGTCAAAAGGAGCAGCCTGAGTGGGTATGATCCAGCTGCCACAGACCAGAATTTCTAGGCTTTTTTTTCAGTTTTTTTATGTTTAGCTTTAAGCAGTTGTTGATGGAGGCTCAACAGGATTGGAAGCTGCTGTAAATGTATCTCTGAGTTTTCTCTTGATGTTTTTCCTTCTGGCTTGATGGAGTTACCTATGAGACAAATATATCTTCTGAATTTTGCCAAGGATGTGTGTATATGAGTTGTCACTACATTGGAACAGTTATTTAGTAATAGTTACTGTATCTATTATTCTGTCATGTTTTCCAATAGAGTTACATTATTCTAAGCTCTTCTTTCTTTTGTTGTATTTTAACTACAGTGTTTGAGTAAACTGTGTTTCGCTTAATGTCGAGTAATTTCACCAGTCAAATTGTACCTGGAACACAAAACTTTACATTTGCCTTTAAAATAAGAAAAGATTAGGGTGCAGGCTAAATTCTTCATATATTTTGAGGGGACCTGGTCTAGTCTTGTCCATAGCAGGAAATGTTTTAGGATCTTGGAAAATATATTCAGGTGACACATAAGGTTGTAGTTTCAAGGATGGAGGGGTTAGGTGCTGGCTTCTTTTAGGGAATTAAAACAAGTCTTGTAAACATTATGATCAATGCCTCAAGCTACGTAAATCGAAGGCAGAGAGAATAAAGAAGAGCTCAAGACATTTAGAACAATATAAAAGAAGAGCTGAAAGCTTAAAGAAATAGAAAATGTCAGTTCAGGCTCCTTTACGTACATATGAAATTTATGTTAGCAAGAAGAGGAAAATGAATGCTTGTGTGTTGGCTTGAATGACTGCCACAATAGCAGCATGAAAAAACTGAGATAACAAAGTGTGGAGCTAGAGGAACACAGCAGGCCAGGCAGCATCAGAGGAGCAGGAAAGTTGACGTTTCAGATTGGGACCCTTCTTCAGAACTGGGGACGGAGCTCAGAAATAAATAGAGAGAAGGGGTGGGACTGGGGAAGGTGAGTGCAGGTAGGGAATGGTGGGGATTGGTCAGTGAAGTGGAAAGGACACATAGGTGGGAAGGAAGATGGACAGGTTAAGTCAGGTCAAGAAGGCGGGGATGAGAGGGAGGGTTGGATATGGGATGAGGCCCGGGATAGGGAGGTTTTAAAACTGGTGAAATCCATGTTTAGGCCATTGGGCTGTAGGTTCCTGAGGCAGAATATGACATGCTGCTCCTCCAGTTTGCGGATGGCGTCATTGTGACAATAGAGGAGGCCCAGGATGGACATGTCACCCAGGGAGTGGGAGGGGGAGTTAAAATGGTTCGCGACCGGAAGGTGTTGTCATTTGTCACGTACAGAGCGCAGATGCTCTACAAAACAGTCTCTGAGTCTATACTTCGTCTCACCGATGTAGAGGAGGCCATATCAGGAGCAGTGGACATGGTAGACCAAGTTGATGGATGTAAAAGTGAACCCCTGTCTAGTGTGGAAGGTTTGTTTTGTTCCTTGGATGGAGGTGAGGGGGGAGGTGTAGGGGCAGGTGTAGCACTTCCTGTGGTTGCAGGGAAAGGTGCCAGGGGTGGTGGGGATAGTGGGAAGTATGGTGCGGACACAGAGTCGCGGAGAGCGCGGTCCCTACAAAAGGCAGATAGGGGTGGGGAGGGAAATGTCTCTTTGGTTGTGGGATCAGATTGTAGGTGGCAGAAGTGCCGGAGAATGATGCTTTGGATGCAGAAGTTAGTGGGGTGGGGAGGACAAGGGGGATTCTGTCTTTATTTTTATTGGGGGGAGGGGATGTGAGGGCAAAAGTGCGGGAAACATAAGAAATGCGGTTGAGGGTATTTTTGATGACCAGAGTGGGTAAGTTGCTGTCCTTGAAATAGGAAGACCTCTGGGATGTTTGGGAGTGGAATGCCCCATCTTGGGAGCAGATGCAGTGGAGGTGGAGGAATTGGGAGTAGGAGATCGTATTCTTGCAGGAAGATGGGTGAGAGGAGGTGTAATCTAGTTAGCTGTGGGAGTTGATGGGCTTGAACTAGATGTCGGTTTCGAGGTGGTCACCAGAGATGGACACAGTGATGTCCAGGACGGAGAGGGAGGTATTGGAGATGGTCCAGGTGAACTTAAGGTTGGGATGGAAAGTGTTAGTAAAGTTGATGAACCGTTCAAGCTCCTCATGGGAGCACGAGGCAGTGCCGATACAGTCATCCATGTAGCAGAGGAAGAGGTGGGGGATAGGGCCAGTGTAACTGCAGAAGAAGGACTGTTCCATGTATCCTACGAAGAGGCAGGCATAACTTGGGCCCATGCGGGTTCCCATGGCCACCCCCTTAGTCTATAGGAAGTGGGTGGAGTTGAAGGAGAAGTTGTTAAGGGTAAGGACAAGATCAGTTAAGCGGATGAGGGTGTCGGTGGAGGGGGACTGGTTGGGTCTGCAGGAGACGAAGAAGCGGAGGGCTTTTAGGCCATCTGTATGGGGAATGCAAGTGTACAGAGATTGGATGTCTCTGAGTGAAAAAACTGAGGTTCCTATAAGAACTAACAGAGAAGGTGTTAAATGGGCAGATTGCAAGATAGAGAAAGTGTGTTAATAGGTTGTAACCAAAGTGTTCAAACAGAAACAAAGAGACATAGGCTTCCTTTGTGCAGAGAATTTATTGATTATATCAGTACAACAGATTTTTTCCCCAGTGCTAGCTGACCACACCCCCCTTTTATATTCTGATAGTTAAATTAATAATCATCACCAGTTTCCTTTCTAGTCTTAATTATTTGTTATATAAATACATAAAACAAAATCTCTTCACACAGTGGGATTATTTCAGTGGTCATCACTCCATTTTACAATATGCTGCCACGTTGGGCACTTGATAATTTTACATCTGATCATCTCTTTGTTGCAACAATGCTTCACACTCATTTCCTATGCACTGGGCTGTTGTAGCCAGAAGAACTGGGCTTAATCATATGTATGTAAAGGAGCCTGAACTGACATTTTCCATTTCTTTAAGCCTTCAGCTCTTCTTTTATATTGTTCTAAATGTCTTGAACTTTTCTTTATTCACTCTGCCTTTGATTCTATTTTAAATTCTGTTTGAAAAGTTCTCACTGTGCTGGACAGAATTTGACAAATATTGAAGGACGATTTCCTCTTTAAATCATTAAACACTTCATCCTTTGGGTTTTGGAAGCTGACATTTATAGAACGTAGAGATAACAAGGAGTAGAGCTGGATGAACACAGCAGGCCAAGCAGCATCAGAGGAGCAGGAAAGCTGACGTTTCGGGCCTAGACCCTTCTTCAGACATTCATAGAACGCAGTTGCTTTATCCTCAAAGGAGAAAACAGTACAGTATCTGCTGTACTCCAGGTGAAAAACTCACTGTGTTAAAGTTAGGAGCAGGACAAAGTAAAAAATAATATTAGTTCAAATGTCACCCAAGGCTGAAGATTTAAACATTTTTTTAATTAACTCGTGGGATGTGGGCGTCGCTGGTCTGTCAGCATTTATTGCCCATCCCTGGTTATCCTTGAGAAGGTGGTGGTGAGCTGCCTTCTTGAACCACTGGATTCCACTTGCTATAGGTTGACCCACAATTCCCTTAGGGAAGGAATTCCTGGATTTTGACTCAGTGACAAAGGAACGGCGGTATATTACCGAGTCAGGATGGTGGGAAGCTTGGCGGGAGGTGGGGGTTGGGGGATGCAGGGAGGGCGACCTTGGAATTGGTGGTGTTCCCAAATATCTGCTGCCCTTGTCCTTCTAAGTGGAAGTGATTGTGGGTTTGGAACTTGCTGTCTAAGGATCTTTGGAGAATTATCTTTGGAGCTTTGCAGACAAGTTCTTTAAACAGCTCAAATAAAATATGATTTTTCGTCATAGCAGTGGAAGCAAGGGGAAAATCATTGTCTGCAGTGCAGTTCACCATTGAACAGATTGTATTATCAGTAGTAACGATAATGTCCGTGAAAAACATGTCCTACGAATATTGTGGTAGCTTCTTTCATAAACACTTCCACTACTGCAAAGAATGCTTTAGATCCATGATTGAAGAAATACGGAAGGCAGGCATTAATTTGCTTGAACAATGTTTGAAGATGGCCAACAGGGATGAGGGCAGCCATGCCGCCAGATTGGAGAGCCTTCATTGCCCCATCAGCCAAAGATGGGGTATACAATGAAATCCAGCCCCTGTCCTTGCTTCTGAACCTCTCTCCCTGTAATCCTACACCACGATACCTAGAATGAAACACACTTAATCATCCCACAAAAATCGTTTGGAGAAATACAAGTCTTATTTCCAATTCTAATTTATAATTTAACATCAATTGTCGAAAAATACTTTTTGCTAAGGAAATTCCATTGAGAACTGGAAATCATTTGCAAACTATAGAGACCCGAAATGTTTTTTTTTCGGGAATGTTAAAACATTTCTTCGCTTTAGAGGAGATTTGTGTATGTCTAGCATTTCGTCATTAAACATAGTCTGAATTGGACAATATATCATAATCTGTTTGACATTTGCAACACAAAAATAGGCCATTCAGTGCCAGTCAGCAAAGATCTGACTACACTAACCCCATTTTCCACTTTTTGGCTTATAGCTCTTGAAGCCATGGCAAGGCAAGTGAATATCCAACTACTACTTAAATGCTATAAGAATTTGTGACTCAACACCCTTTCAGGCAGTAACTGCCAGACTTCCTGCCACCCACTCAGTGAAACAAATTCTCCTCAACTCTCCTCTTGGCTTTCTATCTTTTATGTTAAATATATGCCCCATGGTTTTGACCCCTCCATTTATGAGAAAAGTGCCTTCTTATCCCAGTATCTATAAGAGAAAGAATATAATTTGAGACTGTTTGTCCAAGTTGTTTTGTGGATGGTGTTGAAACCCAGTTTCATCAATGTCAAAAGTTAAAAGAGCTTTGCTTTGTAAGTAAGGTGGTCAATTATTCATGTTTTTATGATACACATAAGTCAGTGTGCTTAACATTATAGTAATATGAATAATGTATTGCTTTTCTTTCTTCTCAAATCTAACTGATTTTTTTTCATACATACTTTTATAAAGTTATATCATTTTAGCCCTTAATTGTAAAGGATGCAGAAGTTCACAACACATGATCAGGTTCTGGATGTCAAGTTGTGCTTTCCATTTCTCAATTTACTGGTAATAACTTGACACAGCATCGTAAAATGACATGTATTGGATTTGTTTATAAATTGGATTGGTGTTCTGAAGACAAATGCCATATCTGGATGGGTTGGTCCAGAAAAAATTGTGTTTCTCTGAATCGCTTCATTCTGTGTCTGAATCAACAGTATATATTTGCTTATTTCCAAACAAGAAAATTTGTGTTGGTGAACACTCTATAGTGAGAAGAAAAGAAAGATATGTATTTATTTAGCAGCTTTCATGGATTCAAGGTATCTCAAAATGTCCTAAAGCCAATGTGGTACTTTGGGAATGCAGTAATTGTGTGAGAAATCAATCTGTGTCTTGAATTCATACAATCAGAAGTTGCTGAGACTGTTTTGCATACAAAACACTCTCAAAATGCTTGATTATAATGTGGGTAAAAAGTGAAGTATGACATCCGAGTTTTTGTACTGCTGAATATAATATCCAGTACTATCCTAGAAACTCAGTAAAAGCTCTAGGGATGTCCACCAATAATTAGCACTTACTGATCCACATTTACACTTTTTAATCAGTAAAGATGAAAAAAATCAATTTACGTGTAAGGACATTAAGATATTAATGAGCTGTTTGTTTATGCATAATTTCAGTGATCTAGCCTTGATTTGCACCATGAATAATCATTGGGGGAAATCACTTTGAAGTTATTTGCTGACAAAGTGTTCATTCTTCTGTTCAAAGACTAAAGTCAATGGTAAATGTATGGGGAAAAGCAATTTTCAATAATGATGTTTTCTTGGTATTGATAGCCACTTTAGCTTATATGTACATACAATAACATAGGGTCACAGATCAGCTATGACCTAATTAAATGGTGGAACAGGCTCAAAGGACTCGGTGGCCTACTCCTTCCTGTTCCTATGTTGCTATGAACTGTGTAAGAAATGTTACTTTAATTGCACATTACCATTACCAGAAAATTTGAAAATGTTGCAATGGTAGAATAGTTGAGGAAATATTCAACATTATGGCATTTAATTTCTTCACCTAAAATCATTTTGTGGACAATTAAAACCACAATAAATACAAATGTAAATTCTGTACTACAAGTGACCTGTTACTTGTACTAGAAATGATATTGAAATTATGATCCCATTAGAGCTGATTCCAGTGGAGTTAGTAAAGGAGCTACATATTTCTTTAGTTCATATGTAATGGAAGATTGTTTGTTTCAATTTTGTAAACAGGATTTGCTACCACACTGCAGCAAGAGGCGCGGCTTATCATTGACGATTACAGGAGAAAGGTAGACAGGGGGATTCTACCTAGAAAGGCTGTCAGTGAAGTCTGGAAAAAGATGAATGTTAGCAGTGAGTTCAAAATAGTCCAAATAATAAGCTGATTCACTTGCAAGTGTAAATCACCTTAGTCCCTTAAAGACAGGAACAAGATGGGGGGATCATGCAACATCAGAAACTGAAAGAACACTGCTCAAATGTTTTTAGAATAAAACTTAAACTTAGTGGATAACACGTTTGTATTCATTATGGATGCTTGTTGGATGCAAATATATAATGTAATACTATTTGCACCTTATTATCATGTATTTGAAACATATTTTATTAATGTTAGTACCTCATCATGTAAAACATTATGAAGTAAACAGGCGAGAATAGTAGCAAAATAGATAGTCAGTGTTAATGTAGGCTCTTTAAAGTATCCTTTTTATCCTAGGTTATCTTTTAAATGTGATGTGAACTTGTTATAGTCTATTTTAACCCTCCTCTCATTTCAGGTGTAGGTATTTAATCTTTCTGTTAGAATCAATAGCTACACCTTTTTCTAAAATCTGTTAAGAAATCCTCATTACAAGATAAGAAAAAGCCATTGGTTTTCTGTTTAAATTTCTTGGATACTAGTCATTATATGACAGCCTGACATTTTATCTGACGATACCATTAAATTAAAAATATTCTTCAGTGGTATTGTTGTCATAATATCACTCCCATTATACTTCCTTTTGAGAGAGATTCCAGGTCTCTGTCCTATTTAGGAATTTGATGAAATTAATGTGACTCTCACTTCACTTCACTTCCCCCCGACTTATTTATTAGCCAAAATCTTCTTAATGTATTGTTTTCATTTTATTAGAAGAATCATGACCAGTTTCTAAATTAAGAACAAGCAGATTAATCTGAATAACTTAGAGAATTTTAATAAGATGGTCAAATTTGCATTATTACACCTCTCCTCAAAGATAGAAATACATTTTGTGTTTCACTGTATGCATTTTTGGAGGGGAAATGATGGATTGTGTCATGTGGTGCAGATTTTGTTTTGAGAAAATGATCAACTCATTTTCAGAGATGAGTTTTCCAACTGTGTAATACTGCTTTGAAATTTGCAACACCCTTAAGAAATGAACCTATGTATTTTTGTGTTATTCAATCCCTTATACATGGTTAGTTGTGATATTTATTTACCAAGTAAACACACAGAAGAAAAACACAGCATGGCCTACCTTCAGATCCATGGCAATTTAATTCATTCTTAACGGTCATCTGAAATCACTAAACAACCCGTCCCATTGTAGCAAAGTCAAATAAAAAAGTAAAAGGGAGTAAAACTAGGCAGATTACCTGAAATCAACTTAGGTACTGGAAATGGGCAATGAACCACCCAGCCTTTCAAGCTTCCATAGTCTTCCTTACTAATATAAAGCAAAGAATTGTGGATACTAGCGATCTGAAACAAACAAAAACAGAAATTGCTAGAGAACATCAGATGGTCTGCCAGCACCTATGGATAAAAAAATAGAGTTAACATTACAAGTCCCTTAGGTGAAGAAGGGAAACTGGACTTGAAATGTTGACTCTGTTTTCTCTCCACAGATGCTGTCAGACCTGCTGAGTTTCAACAGCAACTCCTGTTTTTGTTTCTTTCTTACTAATTTTGTGCCTAAGTCAGGAGAACTGTTGCACAGACTAGTCAAACAGCAGCCAGATGTGGTCATTTTCACTGAATCACACCTTACATCCTGTATCCCAGACACCACCACCATGCCTGGGAATGGCTTGTCGCAGCAATAGGCCAGATACTGCAGAAGCAGCGACACAGTGATATGTAGTTAGAAGGGAGTTTCCCTGGAAGCCCTGAACATTAACGCTGGATCTCATGAAGCTTCATGGCATCTGGCCAAACACAGGCAACGAAATCTCCAACTGCTTGCCACTTACTGCATTTCCTTGTCAGATGAATCAGTAGTCCTCCATGCTGATCAAACTTGGATGAAGCAACTGAGGATAACGAGGACACAGAGCTGAGGGATTTCAATATCGATCACCAAAAGTGGCCTCGTATTGCACTTAATCACAGACAGATCCGGCTGAGTCCTGAAAGACCTATCTGCCAGATGGCAGAACTTACTTGATCTCATCTTCACCAATCTACCCATCACTGTTGCATCTTCCAATACAGTACAGGGGGAGGAGTGATATTGCCAAAGTCTTTATGAAGACAAAGTCCTGCCTGCATACTGGGCAAACCCTGCATCGTATTGTATGACACTAGCATCATGCTAAATGGGGTAGATTTCAAAAAAATCTAAAGGCTCAAACTTCAAACATCCATGAAACACTGTGGGCATCAGCAGTAGCAGAATTGTATTCAATTGCAATCTGTAACCTCATTGCTTGGCATATCCCTCACTCCACCATTCCTGTCACTCATGGTTCAATGAAATGTACAGGAGCACATTACCAAAATGAAACTCTGGGCATAACTAAAAACAAGATTGCAACTGGGTTAAGCTATAACAAGCATACTAAGGCAGCACATAACAGACAGAGCTAAAGGATCCAACAACCAACCAAACAGGAGGATGAGTCAACATAAATATCCTTATCATCAACGATCAATGTAAGACATAAGGGTGAAACATTTCCAACCAGCTTCAACCAGACATATTGAGTGGATGATTCATCTCGGCTTGCTTCTGAGGTCATTAAGAATCATAGTTGTGGTTTATGTAGGCACTAATGACATATGCAGAACTAGGAAAGAGGAGCTGGGTACTAAATTAAAAAGCGGAACCTGAGCCACATGAAAATTGGCGTAAGGTACCTAAAATTAGAAAGATGAATGTGTGACTGAAAGACTGGTGTGGAGGATTGGATTCACTGGCACCAATGCTGGGGAAAATGGGAGCTGTACTGCACCTGAGCTGTGCTGGGGCTCTAGTGTTCTTGCAAAGTAAGTAACTAAGGAAGTAGAGAGGGTTTCAAACTAAATATTGGAGGCAAGGGATCAAATGTCAAAAGATATGATCTATCAAAGACACAAAATACGAGACAAAAATAATAAATGCAAAATGAGGATCAGTGAGTGGCAGGAAGGGACAAGAAAAAAGACACAGGGATAGCATCAAATCTAGGGAAAATAGCACATAACTGCTCGAAGATGAGAAGCAGTTTAGATGATAGGTCAGAGTATAAAGAATGGCTGAGAATAACTAAAAAGTCAACAAGAAGGAAGCAATTAGATTTTGAGAGAAAAATAGCCAGAAATGTCAAAGTGAATAACACGAGTATCTACAGGTATTTAAAAAGAAAAGACTAAGTAAAGTGAGTGATACACCTCAAGAGAATGAGAATTGGGATTCATTGTAGATAATAAGGAAATGATGGATGAAATGAACAAATAATTTGCTACTTTCTATAGAAGATACAAAAAACGTTCCAGTAACAGATGTAAATCAGGAGATGGAAAGGAGAAATGAGTTTAGTACCACTTCCTTCATGATTATAATTTCACTGAGCAAACTGATGGAGCTGCAGACTGACGAGTCTTTGGGTCCAGATGGACTTCATACTAGGGTCAAACAGAGATGGCTAATGAGGTAGTAAATGCATGGGTATTAATTTTATAAAATTCCCTCAATTCAGATAAGCTTCCATCTGACTTGTAAGTAGCAAATATAATCTCTTTCCTCAAGAAGAGGAGACGGGAAACAGCAATATGTAGGCCAATTAGCTTGACATTTGTCATGGGCAAGTTGTTTGAATTGAGAGTTTACACCTGTGGACTTAGAAAAACTCAATGTAATCAGGAAGTGTCTGTGTAGTTTTGTCGTAAGGAAATCATGTTTAACCAATTTATCAGAGTTATTTGAAGAATTAATGTGCATTGTTGATAAAGGGGAATTTATACACTTAGTGTACTTGAATTTCTAGAAGGCATTTGATAAGGAGTCACGCCAAAGGTTATTGTGGAAAATAAGAGTTCATGCTGTGGGCAGTAACATATATAGATAGAAGGTTAACTGGCTGGCAGAAACATAAATGGTTCTTTATCTGATTGGGCACAATGTGATGTGATCCACAGGGGTCTGTTCTGGGGCCTCAACTTTTTACAACTTACATAATTTAGATGAGGGGAACAAAGGCATGGTAGCTAAACTTGCGAGTGACAATGTTGTAAAGAAGACATAAGGAGTTGTAAATGCAATTAGATAGGTTGAATGAGGGGTCAAAAATCTGGCAGATAATATATAATGTGAGAAAATGCAAACTTATTCACTTTGGCAGGAAAAGTAAATGAGTATTACATAAACAGACGATGAGTGCAGAACTCCAAGGTCCAAAGGTTTTCTTGTGTATGAGTAGCAACAAGTTAGTATGCAGATACAATACATCAAAAGCTAATCAGGTGCTATCCTTTATTACAAGAGGAATTAGACATAAAGGAAAGATATTGTGCTTCAGTTATACAAGGCATTGATAGGACAATGTCAGTCATAGAGTCATACAGCATGGATACAGACTTCTTGGTCCAACCAGTCCATGCCAAATCTAATCCCAAACTAAACCCAGCTGCCTGCTCCTGGCCCATATCCCTCCAAACCTTTCCTACGCATGTACTTATCCAAATGTCTTTTAAACATTGTAATTGTACCCACATCCACCACTTCCTCGGGAAGTTCACTCCACACGCGAACCACCCTCTGTGTAATGTTCTCCTTCTTTAAGGGGAGATGTAAATGAATTGGAGATAATTCATCGGTGGATTATGAGATTGTTGCCCAGAATGAGGATAGGTTGGACAGAATGGGCCTCTTTCCAGTGGAGTGAGAGGTGACTTGAAGTGTATAAGATCCTGAATGGTCATGGCAAAGTGAGTTTGGAAAATATGTTTCCTCTTGTGTCCAGAACCAGGAGGCACTGTTTTAAAATTAGAAGTTGCCCATTTAAGACTGAATTAAGGAGCTTTACTTTTGCTTTCGCAGGATTGTGTGACTTTAGAACTCACTGCCTCAGTAGGTGATGGAGGTCATTAAATATTTCGAAGGTAGAGGTAGTTAGATTCACATTTTGTGAGCCAATCTGAGGTTATTTGGGGTAGAAGGGAACGTGGGATTCAACACATAAAAAGATTAGCCACTGATCTGATCTTATTGAATGGCAAAGCAGGCAAGAGGGGCTCAATGGTCTACTTCTCCTATTTCAAATCACACACACTAATTCTCTTAACTCCATGTGACATCAACACACAATTGAAAGAACTGGAAACTGCAAGATACTGCTGGATACTGGATATTTGGACCTGACTATTTTGCTGCAATAGCAATGAAGACTTGCTCCAGAACTGTCCAAGCCCCTAGCCAGTTCTAACTCTGGCATCTCCCCAACAATGTAGAATATCACACCAGTTTGCCCTATTTACAAAAAGCAGGACAAATCTAGCCCAGCTAATTATAGTTCCACCAACCTCTCCCCATGAGCAAAATGATGGATGGATCATCAACATTGTGATCAAAGAACACTTGGAGAGGAATAACCTGCTTACTAACACTCAGATAAAAAGGTGTAGAGCTAGATGAACACAGCAGGCCAAGCAGCATCAGAGGAGCAGGAAAGCTGATGTTTCAGGCCTAGACCCTTCTTCAGAAATGCTGAAGAAGGGTCCAGACCCGAAACATCA
>NC_063351.1:19456264-19504388 GCF_021869965.1 Rhincodon typus | reverse complement strand
TCAGAGGAGCAGGAAAGCTGATGTTTCGGGTCTGGACCCTTCTTCAGCATTTCTGAAGAAGGGTCTAGGCCTGAAACATCAGCTTTTCTGCTCCTCTGATGCTGCTTGGCCTGCTGTGTTCATCCAGCTCTACACCTTGTTATCTCAGATTCTCCAGCATCTGCAGTTCCTACTATCTCTACTAACACTCAGTTTGGTTTCTGTCAGACCTTACAGCTTCTGATCTCATTACACCCTCGGTCCAAATATAAGAGCTGAACTCTAGAGATGATCGGAGTGATTGTCCTTTAACTCAAAGTAGCACTTGACTGAATATGCCATTGAAGAACTCTGGCAAAATTGAAATGAATGGGAACTGGAAATAAAATTCTTCACCTGAATGAGTCACATCTAACTGAAAAGGAAAATACTTGGTCGTTGTTAGATTCCTTCATCACCCTTCATGGATGTTGTTACAGAAGTTACTGAGAATAGTCTGCTAAGTTTGACAATCTTCAGCTGCTTCATCAATAACCTTCCCTTCATCATGAAGTTGGAAATGGAGATACTCAATGATGTTTTACAATTTTTTCAGCACCATTCTTGACTTCTCAGATATTGAACCAGTCTGTGTCCATATGCAGCAAGACGTCTATCACCTCGAAGAATAAAGGCAACAGATGCATAGGGATACCACCACCTGCAGGTTCCACTCCAAACCACACCATCCAGCTTGGATATATATCACCATTTTTTCACAGTCACCAGGTAAAATCTCTGCGTGCAGCACTATGGGTGTATCTGCAGGGATTCAAGAAAGCCACCTATATATCGACTTTCTCAAGAGTAATTAGGGAAGGGCAGTAAATGTTACTGAGCCAGCTATGTGAGATCCAATTAATAAAAAATAACACTCACCATCATGACTTGCAATGTTTTCTCCGTTTCTTCACCATCATGGAATCAATATCCAGGAATTCTCTTCTGAGCAGTATTGTGGCTGCACCTGAACCGGATGTACTGTAGTAGTTCCAGTAAGTGACTCATCATCACCTTCTCCAGGATGATTAGGGATCGGCAACAGTTAGGCTTAGCCAGAATGTAAAAATAAAGAGCAAGTCCATCAGGGCAGAGAAATATATTGGCAAGAGTTAAAAAGGAGTAGGGAGTACAAATATTCAGCATCATAATAACCTAAGGGAGGTCCAAGCTGTTGTAATTGTTTTCTTGGTTGATGAGAGAAGTTTAAGGCACACACACTAGTAAAGGAAAGGTAACCACAACAATGGTGTCAGATATCTATAAACGATAATAGGTAAACACAACTTATCAATTTTCAAAACACAACTGGTTTATTGCAGATTTGAACATTTACAAACTGCAAAAACAGACTAGATAAATTTTGAAGATTTTGGAGAATTGATGTTTTCACATTGTTCATTGAACTGTTGGTGAGAGAGGTTGGTGCTTTAAATTTTTGATTACTGAAGGAGGTAATTTTAGAATAAGTAGTGCATAATTTATGTGTAAGACAAAGAAAATGATCTTGTGTAATACTTAAATTTATCATGGAAATGATATCTGTGTTTACAAATTTATGTAACGTTTCTTGTAAATTGGGGTTGACATCCTGTCATAAGCTTGCATTTTGTTTTACAAATTTGAACATTTATAGTATGAACTCCAATATCCCGACAGCTGCTGAAACTACTGTCAAGGATTTTGCTTGAGAATAATAATTATTATTATAGGTTATACTTCCATTCAATTTTCTTGTCCAATTTGAAACTCTTTTTTGCTAGACATCAGTTGGTACTATGTCAGTGCAGAGTGGAGCCTTATTATTTCCACAGCTTTGCTGTCACCTGGGAAACCTCAGTTAATGCAAGCATTTCAATTTGGAGGCTGCCTGTAGCAGATGTCAATAGCTGCAAAAATCTTAAAGATAGAACATCAGATCATCAGGGACAAGAAAAAGGAAAGTAAATTGTTCTTTCAACCTTGTTGTGATTTGACCTGCAAACTGCTGAAAATTAATTCATCTGTACAAACTTGTCCTACTAATGAAAATTCCTTTTCAGCAACAACAACAGAATCAAACCTTGACTATTTTAAAATTATAATGCAATTAGACCAAACATATCCAACATAGTAATGAATGCTGCATTAAATCAAGTACAAAGTTGCATAATATTTTTATACTTGAGGTCCCCTAGCAAATACTTCCACTGTCATGATTTCTTCTTTTTGTTTGTGGAGGATGGTTCAGATCACATAAGTCTCTATGGCTGCCTCAATTGCATTGTTTCATGAGCCTAGCAGAAGGGTGATTCAGTCAAGATGAGATATTCCCTCTTGTGGCCTGGCTGAAATATGGCTAAGCTTTTTCTCCTTTGCACTTCCTTCAGATTTCAATGCTGTTTGCCTTCTAATAACAGTCTAAATCTCCATTCCACCCAAAAGCAACTATTCCAGCTTCTTAATGTGGTTGCAATTTGGCGGCCCAGCCATTTTTAAAATAATTAGCTGGCTATACTCCACTGTTCACTAGAGATGTAAGAGACGTTGATGTTTTTTTTTCACAGAAGATCGTTGATGATTATGATTATTGTTAGGTGTGTATATTTCATGTAAACAGCTCTAGAGTATACACTTTGGCATTATAAGCAACAATGCTGTGTTTGGATTGAAACAAACAAGTGGTTAAGTTTGAATTATACAATGAAGTTACAATGTAAGTAATAGCCAGGTTTAGGTGTGTACTTCAGATTGCATAAAATATAGGTCCCTAGCTTTTGGTGTCCCATTGTAATGATTGAGACTTAAATGTAGACAGTACGTCTTCAAAAATATGCTCAGATTACAAAAAAAGGCCATATGGTTCATTGTATAGAAAAAACAGTGTGACTGCAGGAAGGTATCTGTGGACTGGTCAGCGGCAAGTGGATTGCAATCAAGAGTGTTATGAGGTGATGCAATTGGGAAGGGTATTCACGGCAAGGGAATAAATAATACAACACTGTAAACTATGAAGGAGCATAGGTACCTTGGAGTTCCTGACCAGGAGGACAGGTATATAAGATGGCTTAGAAAGCATAATGTACACTTCATTAGCCAAGGTATTGAAAATAAGAAGAGGGAAGGTGTGCTCAACCTACATAACATAATTGTTACTGTTAGATACTACATTCTGTTCAGATCACCACATTTAAGGAAAATTATGATCTGACTAGAAAAGAATTATGAGAACATTGTCAGGAACAGATTATTTTAGTTATGATAAAAGATTAGACAGGTGAGGTGGTGGTTTTAATTGATATGCATAAACCAATGAGGAACCTAGAAAAAGTGGATCAGAACAACCTATTCCACATAGCAGAGAGATTAATAAATAGGAAGCATAAATTTAAAGCAGTTGGTAGAAGAATTAGAGGGGTGTTGAGGTGAATGTTTTTCCCTAAGGGTGTGGTGGGTGTCAGGAATTCAGCATCTAACTATTGAGTAGAAGGAGAAGCTGTCATTGCAGTTAAAAACTGTTTGGTCTTGCATTTGGAGTGCTGTAACTTCTAAGGCTAAGGATCAAGTACTGCAAAGTCAGTCAAGATTAGATTGCTTTTGTTTAGGCCAGCACAAATGTAATGGGCCCAATGGCTTTTTTCTGTGCTTTAAATCTCCATAATTATACATCTATGATTGAAGTCTTAAAAATAATATTAAATAAAATTACAATGCAGTCTATCAAGTGAAATTGCTTTGTAAGTGGGTGCTGGAAACTACGCGTGCATGACTGGGAGTAACTTTTTGACTTAAATGTTCTCTTCCTATCTGTGGAAAACCAATTTCCCTCTGTTTATTCCTGTTTAGAAATCTCAGTCAAGACAGAGTTAGGTTATTAAGTAAACAAAACTGTTGTGTGTTAGTATATGCAGACTATACGTTTGAGACACCTCCTTTGTTAAAAGAATGTGGGTGAGTGCTGTTCAAGTAGTAAATGTGATATCTGAAATGGTTTTGCAATGATACTATATCCATGAGGTTCCATATGCTGTTTACCTTCAGTATCCAGAGTGGTAGGATCCATATTTGCATGTTATCTATATCCTTCAACTTGACACATCACATTTAGTGACTTGTCCTTTGATTTTCTTTTTAGAAATGCCATTAATTGAAAAACTACAATTGAATGTCCAAACAGGATCAAGTTTAAGTTTCTCTGATGAGAAAGAGCAGCAAAGATTCAAAACACTGAAGCAGAAATTATTGCAAGAAGAGAAAAAGGAAGATTCTTCTCAGTCTAAGAAGGTCTGGGGCGCAGGGTTCCTATCGAGCATATCTAATATTCCCAGGTAAATGAAAACATGAATATAACTGAATTACATACTTTGCTGGATAGCTAGACCCAGTGGGAGAACAATCATTGTATTCTTTCCCTTTTTGCCTAGTGCTGCATGAAACAACTCACTTCTTCCACTGCTTTTGTCATGCTCCAATTTGGTTCTGTAAAGAAGATCCTTTTCTGCAGACAAGTTGTTGGCCGCACTCATAAGCTGCCTATCAGATGGTTCACAATGTGTGCAATACGCGCACAATACTCCGATACGCTGCTGGCTATCAACCCAGTATTCAGTGGCATGTGTGTGAGAGGCTGGGACTTTTTTCATTGGACCATAGGAGGTTGAGGGGTGACCTTATAGAGATTTATAAAATCATAAGGGGTATAGATAAGGTGAATAGCAAGGGTTTGGAAGTTCAAAACAAGGGAGTATTTTTAAGGTAAGAGGAGAAAGATTTTAAAAAGTGAGTTGCTGTAGTGCTACTGGTGTTGTGCATTGGTGGTGAAGGGTACGAGTCAAGTGCTTTGTCCTGCATGGAGCTAAACTTCTTGAGTGTTGTTGGACAGATGGAATGTTGCTATATTCGTCCAGACATGATTAGAGTGTTTTATCACTCCTAACTTGTGCCTTACAAATGGTGGACAGGCTTTGGGCATCAGGAGGTAAATTATTTGCCACAGAATTTCCAGTTGCTGACCAGCTTTTGTCACAATTAGCCACAATATTTACATGGCTGGTTCAGTTCGGTTTCCAGTCATCGTGGGGAATGCAGCAATGCTAATGCAACAGGCTGTCAAGAGAAGAAGATTAAATTCTTTCTTGTTTGAGATGGTCATTGACTGGCACTTGTATGGCACAAATGTGACTTGCCACGTCTCAGCCTAATGATATCTGACTCTTGCTGTCTATGGGCATTGAGTGCTTCAGTATTTCTGGAATCACAAATGGTGCCAAACATTGTGCCATCATCAGTGAACATCTGACTTATGACCTTATGATGGAAGGAAGGTAATTAATGAAGCACCTGAAGATGTTTTGGCCTGGGACATTACCCTGAGGAAATCATGCAATGATGTCCCGTGGTTGAAAATGATTGTCCTCCGACAAGTACAACTATCTTCATTTGTGCTTAATCAACTACTGGAAAGTTCACCAGACCCCTCCAATTTCCATTGATTCCAGTTTTGCTGAAGCACTTTGATGTCACGCTAAGTTGAATCTGCCTGGATGTCAAGGCTGTCACTTTCATTTCACCACTTAAGTTCAGCTCTTTGTCCATGTTTGGACTAAGGCACTGATGAGATGGAACCCAAACTCAGGGCCAGTGGACAGGTGATCGCTGAGTAAATGATGCTTGATAACACTATTGATCTGTTGATAACTCCTTCAATCACCTTGCTGATGATCAAGAATAGTCTGATACTTTGGTAATTGGTTGGGTTGGATTTCTGCTGCTATTTGTGTATTGGACTTACTTGGACAATTTTTCTGCACTGTGAAGATGCCACTGATCTCCCAGTTAACTAGGGCCATGGGGAATTCTGGAATACAGGCTGTTAGTACTATAGCTAGAATTTTGTCAGGGCCCACAGTCTTTGCAATACCTGATTCCTCTAAAGCTTTAATCTCCAGGAAATATAACCCTAGTTTGTGTAATCCTGCCTCATAAATCAACCTTTGAGTCCAGATATGCTAATATATCCACTGCCCCTCCAAAGGCAATATATCCTTCGCAATCTCAGAGAAGCAGAAAAGTTGACATTTCAGGTCAGGGCCCTTCCTCAGAAATGGGGAGGGGTAGGGGAGCTCAGAAATAAATAGAGAGAGGAGGGGTGGGGCTGGGGAAGGTAGGTGGGATGGTGATAGGTGAGTGCAGGTAGGAAGTGGTGGGGATTGGTCAATGAGGTGGGAGGGGCAGATAGGTGGGAGAAGAGATGGACAGGTTGTGTCAGGTCGAGGAGGTGGGGATGAGAGGGAGGATTGGACATGGGATGAGGCCAGGGGTGGGGAGATTTTAAAACTGGTGAAATCCATATTTACGCCATAGGGCTGTAGGCTCCCAAGGTGGAATATGAGGTGCTGCTCCTCCAGTTTGCACACCTTGAAATCTCATGTAACTGTTCTCCCACCTGCTTATCTGAAACAAAGGAAAATGAACAGAATTTCAGGAGCAACACACAGGTAGGATAGGCAGGTTGCAGGATCTGGTGGCTGAAACAAGCAGACTATCAGTTGCCTAGTACGTGAATCAAATGGTCCACAAGCTATAAAAATGTTATTTCTGGGGGCTGTCTTGTGATACAGTGGTAGTACCTCTACCTCTGGACCAAAAGACCTGGGTTTAAGTCCCACCTGCTCCAGAAATGTGTAATTACATCTCTGACCAGGTTGATTAGAAAAATAAGGTAATTTAAAAAAAGAGCTATTTCTAGGGGCTCTTTTGTAATGCAGTGGTAGTATCCCTACCTCTGGGCCAAAAGGTCTGGGTTCAAGTCCCACCTGCTTCAGAAGTATGTAATAACATCTCTGAACAGTTTGATTGTGAAAGATAGGTTAATTTTAAAAAATGTTATTTCTACCTTTAGAGAAAGGTAGGCACTGTGGGGGCAGGGCTTTATCTCCCCCAACTCCGTTTTAATTTAGCCCCTTCTTGCTCTCCCTTCCCCATCTTCGCTTTTAATGGTTTGCATTGCCCTTATTGGGCTTTGCTTATAAATATAGAATTGGCTCTATAGGTGTTTTATGGGTGGTGATTAGTGTTTAGAAAGGAAAACAAAAAAAAACAAAAAAAGATTTACACTGATTTTGGTGATGGGAAAGTTGCTCAGTTATGTATGATAGCACTTCTGGATATAGAAAATAAAAAAAACAACAGGAATGTTGCTTTTAGTCACGGTGATTTGGGGGTGGGAAAGTCATTCGGTTGTGTGTGATAGCACTTCTGGATATTAAACAAGAAGAACTTTTTTTTAGGGCTGTTGTGGTGCAGTGATAGTGTCTCTGCCTCTGAGCCCAGAAGACCTGGGTTCAAGTCACATCTGCCCTACAGGTGTGCAATAACCTCTCTGGACAGGTTGACTTGAAAATATAAAGAAATGTTATTTCTGTCCTCATCTCCTCCCTTCCACTAAGTTACTTTCACAAAAGCATTATGTTTTCCTTGTGATTTAGTCTATTTGGCTCCTTTGGGAAAAATAAGCATCATATTGTAGTTAAAACCCAGTGTGGCTACATTGTTATCGCAATATGCACATTCATTAAAATTTAGAACCTTTTCAGAAACTCAGAAGTTACAACTACATGCCATCAACTTTAATCATCTGATTCATTTTAAAATTATTTCATCCAATTTCAGTGTAATCATCCAGAAAAAATATATTTTCGTGTTTTTAAGTTTGAGGCACTGCATCTCAAGAACAATTCCTTGGAGGAATAGATTCTGCAAAGTAACATTGGGGCAAGTGGTGCAAAAAGGTTAAATTGTAATAACTGGTTGCGTAGTCAAACCTTGTATTTCTTAAAGTATAGATTATTTCAGGGATGATAAAACTGAGAGGCTTCTAATGTTGAATGATTCAATAAGCGTAATAGAGAGAAACTGTTCTTCCGCTGGGGAAATTTACAACAATGGTTCATAAGTGTAAAAAAACAGCTGGCCATTCAGGAACGATGTCACGAAACATTTCGCACAAACAATGCGGAAACTTGGAAACTCTTTCTTCTAAAAACTATTGAAACTAGGTGAAATGAAAATTTCAGAATTGCCTAGCAAAACTGTTAATGTCAAAGTTATTTAACAACATGAAACCAAGGTAAATTGAGTCAAGCTATAGAACAGCGCTAATCTAGCTGAACAATTTGAGAAGCTAAATGCTGCCTCAGATTCTTCTGGTGCTTTCTCTGAGGAGGGAATATAATCTGCTAATCTGTCCGGATACATAGTCACACAATAGCCTGAATGTTACCATGCAAAGCCAGTTCTGCACAACCGGGTAAAGAAATTTAAAGGGATCCATGCACTAAAAACAACTTAATAACCTACATTTTAAAAGGAACATTAGCATTTAGTTTCAAGAACAGACATTGATGGAAAAGCTCAGCAGGTCTGGCAGCATCTATGGAGAGAAATCAGAATTAATGTTTCAGGCTGAGAGATCCTACCTCAGAACTTCCTCAGCATTCTGAGGAAGGGTCACTCGACCTGAAACATTAACTTTGATTTCTCTCCACAGATGCTGAAGTTTTCCAGCAATTTCTGGTTTTGGTTCTGATTTACAGCATCGGCAGTTCTTTTGGTTTTTACTTGGCATTTAGTTTGCTATTTATGATGTAAATATCTGGTTTTATATTATGTATTTCAGAGAGAAGACTCCTAATCTAAATATATTATTTCCCGAGTTGACAGCCTATGACGTGACTATTCAGACAAAGAGAAAACGTGAACTTAGATTAGCTGCAATGAAAGAACACAAAGAAAAACAGGCATTTATAGAACAGAGGATGAAGTGAGTACAGTATTTCTCTACATCTCTTGTTAGTGAAATTGTGTCTGTTTTGTTAGAATTATGTCCACATAACACTTAAGTTAGGCTATTTTCATTAAATGCTGAGTGCTTGTAGCAAAGCAGCCTTGATAAATTTCACTTTCTAGTGAAATTATATTTATCGAGTATAATCTTTGAATTTTATTTATGCCTTCGAAGTTTATTAAAACTTTGACTTAAAATGTTTGCGTTGTGTCCAATTTACAATAAAATGCAACTTAATGACATTCTCGCATTTAATAAAGTCTGTTTGAACTGATCATTTAACCAGATGTGAATCTATTCTCTAACTAGAATTTGCTATTTTCTGATAGCAAATTATCCAAACTTCATCATGAAAATGTTAACACTGTTAATAAATAGACTCATAAGTTTATGACTTACAAATAAATTTCAGCATTTATTAAACTTCTTATTTAACTACTACAAAGTATTTTCAAATTTCAACATTTACTCCAAACATTGCATTTAATTTTATGATTTATATAGGAATAATGTTGTCCACCTCACTGGAGTTTCTCTACTTCATGGTACTCTGATTGTGTCAGTATTTTAGCCAATTTGAATGGGAAATGTATTATTTCATGTCAGGACAAACTTTGTTAAAGTAGAAACTGAAAGAACTAAATCAGGAACAAAAGCAGAAGTTGTTGGAAAAGCTCAGCAGGTCTGGCAGCATCTGTGAAGAAAAATCAGAGTTGACGTTTCAGGTCCAGTGACCCTTCCTCAGAACTGATATTTGGAAAATGTTGGTTTATATGCAGAAGATAGGGTGGATGGAGGGGGTAAGGAGTAAATGATAGGTGGGGATAAGGCCCAAAGAGAGAGAAGAGTTAGACAAACAAAGGAGTTGATCATGATCTAGCTAGGAGGGGACTGTTAGTGACTTGTAATAGGTAGCATGGAATAGCAGACTATGTGATAACTGGGCCTGGTGTGTGAGGTAGGGGGCTAGAACATGGGAGATTTTAGGCCCTAAAATTATTCAACTCAGTATTGAGTCCAGCGGGCTGCGGAGTCCCCAAGCAGAAAATGAAGTGTTGTTCTTACAGCTTGCGCTGAGCTTCGCTGGAACACTGCAGCAAGCCTGAGACAGAGATGTTGGCCAGGGAGCAGAGTGGTGTGTTAAAGTGGCAGGCAACTGGAAGTTCAGGGTCTTTTTTGCGGGCAGAACGTAGATGTTCTGTGAGGCAGTCATCCAATCTATGCTTTGTTTGCCCAGTGTAGAGGAGACCTCATTGTGAGCAGCGAATGCAGTAGACTAGATTGTGTGAAGTGCAGGTAAAGTGCTGCTTCACTTGGAAGGTATGTTTGGGCCCTTGGGTACTGGGGAGGGAAGAAGTAAATGGGCAGGTGTTACACCTTCGGCCATTGCAGGGGAAGGTGCTGTGGGGCTGTGTGCGTGTGTTGGGAGTGAAGGAAGAGTGGACCAATAATGGGCCATATTTTCTGGTCAGCGTTCTTTTTAGTATTTCTTCTCTCACATTATTTTCCCTCTGGAGAATGGTGGGGAGATGTTGGGAGGATTCCATGGCTTGTGACTTCAATCTAGAACTTCCGCCCCAGAAGGAATAGTGAATGTTTGTTATTCTGATGACTGCCCCAGAAATATTATAGGCTTTTTCAGAGGTCACTTGCTGTAGCT
This sequence comes from Rhincodon typus, assembly GCF_021869965.1. NCBI lineage: Eukaryota > Metazoa > Chordata > Chondrichthyes > Orectolobiformes > Rhincodontidae > Rhincodon > Rhincodon typus. The sequence goes on along the minus strand of NC_063351.1, from coordinate 19,493,886 downwards.
AGAGATCATTTTTAGAGAGGTTCCCTCTAGTGGGGATTTGTGGCATGTGCATACAGGACAAACAGTAGTTTAACTCTTCCACTAATCTTACTAAGATTGTATGATTCTGAACTAAAAAGTGAAATTAGAATATTTAATTCAAAGAAAAATTGTGTACAGGCAACTAAATAAAGAGAGAGAAGTTAAGATGGAATTGAGAGAAATAAAAGAGATATAAGGCACAATGTTTTTTTCAATCTTTAAAATTGCAAAATTAAATCCTTCAGGGTTGTATCACAGCATTAAAATTTTCCATCAGCTTTAACTATTTTGCTGCTGAATTTATTAAACATCCAGTGGGTAACAACAACGCCATGTCCTAACATTGATTTTAAAGCTTAGTCTGTCCGAGGTAGTTTTGTAATTCAGCCTGCAGAAGAAATTTTGACCACAGCTTCCAAATTTCCACATTTAACTGCATGTGTACTGCGGCAATTTATTCTCAAAATAAAATTTGAGCTATTGTATTCCAACAGGACTTGTGTGGTATTCACGTTTAAACCATAGACAAATTTAAGTTATTTTTTAGCTTTGTTTTGGTAGTTTTGTTTTAAGGGAAGTTGAAAGCAGAGGAACTATCTTGGAATGGTATGCATAATTAAAAGAGAATGAATTAAGTTGCATGCCATAATTCCGCAGTTTGCTTGCAATAGAATATGGAGGTAGTGGGTTGAATACAGCTAAAAATAAATCTTTTCACTTTTTAATTTTAAGGTTTTTGTGATATGTTAATAATGTTATTAAGTTGATTCAAATATTGGGGCTTCTTTCAATTTCAACACCCTGCCCACATTTTATCAGTGATATGGCAACAAGTAGTGCAAACCATATTTCAGATTTTCAGATTTTTTTTGTTTGTGCATCCTGCAATCCCAACCTCCTGCCTGTTGAATTGAACATATGTCACCAGAAGAAGCAGGTTGCAGGATGATGAAATGTATTGGATTCACACCAATTTTGTTTGTATAGACCTTTATAGAACGCCTAGAGAGTCAGGAACAGAGTCTAACAGAAATAGTTCACATAGATAAAGCCAAAACGTTGCAAACACAAAATCTGAAACAAACACAGAAAATGCTGCAGAAACTCAGCAGACCCAACGTCATCTGTGGGGAGAGAAATAGACTTAAATGTTTCACGCTCGGAATATGACTGTTTTTCAGTTTTGACTCAAAACGTTAACTCTGTTTCTTTCTCCACAGATACTGATTCTGAGCAATAACTTACTTAATAATAACTGTTTGATTGCCATTGAGAAAGCAACAAATTCAAAACACAGTAGTTATACTACCACCATAACATTCCAAAGTTTAACACATTGCTTGGTTACCCCTTATTGAAATATGTCTATGTAAAGGTGACATTTTCTCTCTATGTTGGTGGGTGTGAATTCCAAACTCAAAATTTTCTAAGTTTGTGTGTTGTATTTCAGTTCCATAAGAGTCAGTAGTTTTCATTCAGCCAGCTAGGTGTTTTAAAACAAACTTTACAGAGTTACATTCAGTTGACGGAATGCTGCCAGTAACCAAACTCTAACTCGCAGCAGAGGCACCACCACTTTCTTGATGCTTTCCAATTTGAACCCTTTCAAGCATAAATATAACTTATTTAGAAAGAACCTTTCATGGCCGCAGGATGTTGCAAAATGCTTCCCAGTCAATTATTTTTAAAATGTAGTGACTGGTTTTAGGAAAATCCATTGACAAATTGCCAATAGCAACAGAAATTATTTAACAGACCAGATAATATGTTTTACTGATGTTAATTGAGGGCGCCAAGAAACTCTGTAGTAGTTCTTTAAGTAGTGCCATTGAATCTTTTATATCCATCTGAGAACAGATAGGAGCTCAGCCTATTGCACCTTATTTTCATCCCCACAATAACCCTTCTGCACTTTATGTCTCCCTTTTCTGCTTCATCCCCATCTCAGGTTGAGATCTCTATATCTTCCTATCATACCTACCCCATCATTCCATCATAGATAACAAGGTGTAGAGCTGGATGAACACAGCAGGCCAAGCAGCATCAGAGGAACAGGAAGGCTGACGTTTCGGGTCGGGACCGTTCTTCAGAAAATGAAGAAGGAAATGAATTTTTCTGAAGAAGGGTCTAGGCCCGAAACGTCAGCTTTCCTGCTCCTCTGATGCTGCTTGGCCTGCAGTGTTCATCCAGCTCTACACCTTGTTATCTCAGATTCTCCAGCATCTGCAGTTCCTACTATCTCTCCCATCATTCCATCAACCTGATTTTTCATGTTCACAATTTGAAAAGATTTCTTTTAAGTCCTTAAATAGTTCATACCATACGTGGTCACTGATTTTTTTTTCCATTATTCATTCATGGGATGAGGACATTGCTGGCTAGGATCCGCATTTATTGCCCATCTCTAATTGCCCAGAGGGCAGTTAAGAGTCAACCACATTGCTGCGGGCCTGGAGTCAAATGTAGTCCAGACCAGGTAAGGATGGCACTTTCCTTCCCTAAAGCACATTAGTGAGCCAGATGGGTTTTTTTCCCTGACAATCAACTTATTGGTCATCATTAGATTCTTAATTCCAAATATTCATTGAATTCAAATTCCACCATCCGCCATGGTGGGATTCGAGCCCAGCTCCCCAGAATGTTATCTGGGTCTCTGAATTAACAGTCCAGCAATAATACCACTAGGCCATCACCTCCCCATCTTGTTAAGTTGAAAGATGCATTTTCATTCTGATTTTGCTCATTACCTGCCTTGGTAATATAAATAGTTTGTAATCTGGTTGTTGACGGGTTGAAAAGCATTTGGACTGGCTGTGTGAATGTGAGATTCAGAACCAATGTGCAGTTGCCCAAACACAAATATTGCACATATGCAAATTGGAAATGTTGCTGAAACCTTAAAAATTATTTTAAATGAAGTAAATTTGGCAGAACAAAAACTAGCGTATGTTGCAAGATGGGGACAAGATTTGTTTTCTTACACTGGTACCATGCATCAAGGAGCCTAGCTAATTGTAAACAAAATAGAGTTTTCAATATAATAAATGCCCTTTCATCAGATGTTTTAATTCACTCTGAGGTTTAATCATTTCATCAAAAAGCATTGAACGTTGTCAATTATTCACGACACCATGAATGTCTTATAATTTTCAACGTCCTAGAACACAATTGTCTGAAGACATTGAAGAAGTGCTCTGTTTCATGTGTCCTAAATTTTATGTATAAAGGTGCTAACTTATTTTCATGTGAGTCTTCCCCAGTATTCAAATCTGTACTTAAATCAGCTGTACAGTGGAACATTTCTGTTTGGACTTTAATGGAGTCAAGCCAACCCTGGAACCATTTAGAAATCATCGGTGGGGTGCAATTTTGTGAATCCTGTCCACATTGTAGATTTAGGAAATGATTGAAAGGTACATTTAAATGGACTTACCCTTACCACCACCTCCCCACTCCCAACCTCATGCCACATCCATGTCTCCTCAGAAAGAGATAACCAATCATTTGGTTCTCCACCTGGCTTCATTTGGAAGGCTTGACTGACCTCAAGTCTCTCAAATACACTAGCTCAGATGGATTTATCTGGACAAACTGATATGGATTGTTTACATTACATGATTGACAACTTTCTGAGATTATATTAAGTTATTTATTTGTTCTGTGGTCTATTTTATCAATGTGTGTGTTCATTTGGACATTATTAAGAGGTGTAAAGTGGAGAAAGCTTCTGTTATTGCTGCTATAATTACCCCATCTGACATATTTATGGAGTGTTTGAAATGACAGGTTTTTTTTTCAAAGTATACTTCTCAATGGATGTTGTCTTTATTCCCAATATTTCAATATGTTGTTATGTAGGTGTTTGGTTCTGTACACAGGGCATTTGGGTGAAAAGGCAAAGAGGGGTAAAGGGAACAGGTGGGATTTTGACAAAGTCTATAAGGGCTAAGGTCTAGAATTTTAATATAACTAAAACCAAGAAAGGCCTGCTAACCAGCTTGCCTCAATATCCAGCTGTCCTGGTAGTTGCTGACAATCACCTTCTGGGATTGGCAAATCCTGCTCTCCTTTACATTCACCTGACTGGAATGATGTTTTCACAGATTGGACTCCTTTAATCTAAGGCAAATCTGCTGATTCAGGAAAAATGCTACTTGTCTCAGTAACAATCCATAGACTTGTTTTGATTGTAATTTAAATTACTTTTCCTTCTGATTTCCTGTCAAGCTAAAGTATGTAATTTCTAACCTAACCGATGACCTGTCCTGGTAAATGCGACAGTCAAGAAGGCACAACAATGCCTCTTCTTCCTCAGGTGATTTGCGAAATTTGGCATGTCCATAAGGTTCTTCACCAACTTCTACAGATGCTCCACTGAAAGCATACTGTCCGGGTGCGTAACGGCCTGGTATGGCAACTGCTCTGCCTGGGACTGTAAGAAATGACAGAAAGTGGTGTGCACAACCCAGACCATCACAGAAGCCAATCTTCCATCTGTGGACCCTATTTACATGGCTTGCTGCTGTGGAAAGGTGTCCAACATCATCAAAGACCCATTGCACCCTGGTGATCACGTCCTACAACCTCTTCCTTATAGAATAGAATCCGTACAATGTGGAAGCAGGCCCTTCGGCCCAACAAGTCCACACCAAACCTCACAGCATCCCACCCAGACCCATCGCCCTTTCACCCACCTAATCAACACCTCCCTGAGGAGGGCACTACAGGCAATTTTAGCATGGCCAATTCACCTAACCTGCACATCTTTGGACTGTGGGAGGAAACCAGAGCACCCAGAGGAAACCCACACAGACACGGGGAGAACGTGCAAACTCCACACAGACAGTCGCCAGAGGCAGGAATCGAACCCGGGTCCCTGGCACTGTGAGGCAGCAGTGCTAACCACTGTGCCACCGTGCCGTCAGGCAGAAGATGCAGAAGTCTGAACACATACACAAGCAGGTTCAGGAACAGCTTGTTTCCAGCAGCTATCAGACTGTTGAATGGACTCTAGCCTAAAATTATGTAACTTGCAATGTAACCTGTGTCTCTCTAAGTCTTTTTGATCTGTACATCCTTTGCTTGCTGTGATCTGCCTGTACCGTGCATAAACAAAGTTTTTCACTGTATTTCGGTACATGTAACAATAAATAATCAATCATCAATCAATTAAAATCTCAGTTAGTCTAAGTTGAGCATTCTGGTTCAATATCATTTATGACTTTACCTGAATTTACCTTTGTTTTATCTTAAATTATAGTCTTAAACAGGAGTAAACAGAATTGCACTTATTTACAGAGACCAGAAAGTATTGAGGGAATGGAGGGACCAAGCTAAGTTGATGCAGGAGCAGAAAGAAATAGAAATAAAGCAAAGATCTGTAACAGAAAGGAACAAGGTACTGGCAAATTAAAAAATATTTCTACTGTTACTTCCAAATTAATTTTGTCTAACATTATCAAAGTAGGTACATTTGTACTTTTGTTTTTCCTCAATATAATTATGTCAGAGTAATTGAAACACCAGCCAGATTTTCTAGGATGATGGCCATGTTGAGGTACTTGGTCCACTATGAACAGCAAGCCTGATACCTTATCTAGGAGAGGACTTGCAATACCTACCTACGATAAACAGGATCCAATCATTCCCTGTCATGTACAATAAAGTGAAAATAATACCACTCAGTTCAAATTATGCAATACAATTTTTTTATTTGTTCATGGGTATCACTGGCTTGGCCAGCATTTATTGCCCATTCTCTTGGTCTGCCCAGGACCGTAAGAAATGACAATTTAGAAGAAAGTTAAGAGTCAACCACATGCCTGTGTGTCTAGAGTCACTTGCAGTCCAGGCCAAGCAAAAACAGCCGTTAATAATCCAGAATTATGCGTGCAGAGCACATTTTCAAAATCTACAATGATAAAATCTTTGAGTGTCTGAACTGTGAGGAGAATTGTGATATATTTTAAAAGGATGTAGGCTGGTGCAATGAACAAACACATGGTGCATGAAATTTAATGTAGAGAGCAGTGAAATGATAATTTTGGGAGGAAGAATGAGGAGAGAAATATAAAAAAGGATACAATTCTAAGCAGGGATCGAGAAATGTGGCGCCTGAAGGCATATGGACACAAATCACTAAATGTGGCTGAGCAATATAAGAACATGGATAATCAAGCATATAGGTTCTTGGACTTTATCAAGCAAGGTGCAAAAGGAAGGAGTTATGATGAGCCTTCACAATATAAGATTAGAATTAGATTACTGTGTTCAATTCTGACACCACATTTTAAAAACAATGCAAAAGTATTAAGACTGGGTGTGTGGAAAATATTTACAAGAATGGTCTCAGGGATTAGGAGCTTCAGTTTCACGGAAGGATTAGAGTAACTGAGGTTGCGTTCCTTAGAGCGAAAGAGGTTGAAAGTTAATGTTAAAAATGTCTTAAAAGTCATGAGGTATCTGGACAAGGAGATGGGAAGAAATTATTCTATTGGAAGGAAGGTTATGGACCAGAGAACACTAATTTATGATGAAAAGCAAAAGAATCAAAGATGACATGAGGAAAATCTTTTAATATAACATGAGTTAAGATCTGGAATACACCCCCTGAGAGTGGGATGCAGACAAACCCAAATGCAATCCTTGGAAGAGACTTAGACAACTATTCGGGAAAGAAAAGGAAGGCAATTGGGAAAAAAGTAAAGGGAATAAGACCAACTGCGTTTCTCCAAAAGAGAGGCAGCACAGCCATAAAATGATGAGTGGTTGCATCACAGAAGACCTGTAGGTAATAACTTATATCAGTCAGTATGACTACAATTTGATAGAGATGACACATTCAAAAGTTCAGCCTGGGCTAGCGTTGAATCCCAGGTCACAGAGGTAGAAGAATCGTCACAACTTGATCTTTCCCCTTCAGCAACACCTCTCGAGGTGTAATGTTTTGGATAAAAAGCAGGTTGTGTTAGTCAGCCGAATGTCTTGCTCCATAAACCAATGTTATGCATAAATCTTTGTAATCAATTGCATTTTTCTTTCTACCTGACATCCATTTTGAGTGAACCATTTATATATTTCCAGAATTCATAGGATTCTAGTTGCTCCCAAATTGTCAAAAGTATCATTCACACAGGTATAATTATATTTTAATGTTTATAGGCTTATCGAGAACATTTTTGAAAAATGGACATTATGTAACTGTGTAAGACTTTCATCAATTTAAGTAATCAATTGATGCAGTTTATTAAGTGCTGAAGTATTTGAACTAACTGCCACATATTGTTACAAGCAAAAATTTACAGTTTACATGCAAAGCAATCAGCAATTCTATTATTTAATTAACTTTAAACATAATACTTCATAACATATGAAACTCAAGAGCACGACATACCCACATGTAAATTCAATTGTTAACTAACATTGTTTAAGTAAATGCAACAACCTATAAACGACATCAAACCATTCACAATTCTATTAATACAAGCTAAGGTATTTAATAAAATAGTGTCACACAAGTGGCCAGCCTCAATACAAGTGCGTTAAATTAGACTAGAACAAAATCTGCATATTTGAGCAGAAATGTGATTTGTGTTTATTCAAGTATCATTACCTAATCCTAGGAGATTTCCCTACAATGATGACCACCATTGTAGCACTATTTCCAGAGAAGGAGTAAAGATAGAAGTGATTCACAAACCTCTTAATGTGTTCAAAAAAGATTTAAATTGTTTACAGCATGCAATCCTATATCCATCCTTTGATTTCAGCATTTAACAGTAAAATCCATGTGTAAACATTCCAATAATAGAAATCTCTATTTAGATATTCATAAAAGCAAAAGTTCCTGTCTGAGTTTTACCATTATGATTTGGAGATAAATCAAACAAATCATTGTTGCTGTTTGAAATGTTAGCTGTGGAAAAGTTGCAGGCTGCATCTCTGATTGTGGTTACTTGGATGAATATTAGGCAAGAAACAAAATGCATTGCAAAAGTCTTCATTTTTAGTGACTCAGCTGCCTTATGTATATGATTATGTAGAAAATTCATTTACAGATCTGAATTCTAAACTGTTTTTGACGTTTAATGAATAAAAATGTGAAAACAGGTTGATAAGCAATAAATCTCACTGATAGTGCAGTTTTTAACAGTTTTTGGTTGGGGCACAAATACAGTACCTTTTGGGAACTTATATATCCCAGGCTTGTGACTTTCCATTCAGGACTTGAATATGTGCTGTTTCAAAGAATATGCTTCTGGCATGCAACAGGAATATGAAGCTCGCAATCTAACCTGAAATACATTAATGTAAGATTGCGAAGAAAGGAACTAGAGATGATGGGAAAAGCTTTAGCTAATAGAGATTACTTACTGATCCAAAAGGGACCACTGATCGATCTGGAGGTTGGAAGCTCTGAGGATTGCCATGGAAAGGTGACAGCCTAAATCAGGCCTTGGGAATTTTGCATTTTCTTCGCGATCCACTCACTACAAAACCTTCAATTCCAATTCCCTTTTAAAGAAAGGATGTTATTAAACTGGAAAGGGTGCAAAGAAAAATTCACAATGTTACTGAGACTGGAGGGCTTGAGTTATAAGGTGAGGTTAGACCTTAAGACATAGGAGCAGAAATTAGGCCATTCGGCCCATCGAGTCTGCTCCGCCATTCAATCATGGCTGATAAGTCTCTCAACCTCATTCTCCCATTTTCTTCCCTTGATAATCAAGAACCTATCTATCTCCGTCTTAAATTTACTCAATGACCTGGCCTCCACAGCCTTCTGTGGTAGTGAATTCCACAGATTCACCACTCTCTGGCTGAAGGTTGATAGACTGAGACCTTTATTCCTAGAATGTAGGAGGCTAAAGGGTGACCTTATAGATGTTTATAAAATCATGAGGGGCATAGATAAGATGTATATCCAAAGTCTTTTCTCCAGGGTAGGGAAGTCCAAAAGTAGAGAACACGGGGTTAAAGTGAGAGAAGAAAGACTTAAAAGGGATCTGAGGGGCAACAGAGGGTGGTACGTATTTGGAAGGAGCTGCCAAAGGAAGTGGTAGAGGTGGGTACAATTACAACATTTAAAAGATATTTGGATAGATACATGGATAGGAAAGGTTGAGAGGGATATGGGGCAAATGCAGGCAAATGGGACTAGTTTAGTTTGGAAAACTGGTTGGCATGGACAAGTTGGGCCGAAAGGGTCTGTTTCTGTGCTCAATCTATAAATTGGATGCATCAAACAGGCACATTGGTGTTTCAGGATTATGTAATGGCAGAAGTGTCGCACACTTTCAGCTGAGTACAAATTTGAATTTGTCTGTTTAAAAAAACAGCCTTTGAAGATTTGGACGCTAGGGTAGACCATTTAATACTGTGGTATTGAACTATAGTAAAATCAATTTCCTTCTGAAAGTGACATTGATTCCCTTGTTATGAGTTTGAAAAAAGATAAGGGATGACTTCATGAGGGACATAGAAATCAGAAAACATGTCTTGTAAGAGCCAAAGGAAACCTTTGACCCTGTGAACTCTATTAAAGCTATGCAGATGCAGCTACCCAGTGTAATTTTGCAATCTACCAATGATATTTGCCTGCCAGATATAAGAGCTAAATGCATGCCATCCTCTGGATAATAACCTCCTTACTTTATCTATTTAAGCTGAAACACAGAGAAAATGCCGGAAGTACTCAGCAGGTCTGGCAACATATATCGGTTTTTGATGAAAGATCATCAACCTGAAATATTATCTGCTTTGCTCTTCGCATTTGCTGCCTGACCTGCTAAGAATTTTCAATACTTCTTGTTTTCTTTCAGAGTTGCAGTATTTTGCTTTGGTAATAAGCACACTGGTGTTTTGTTCTCAGATAGTGAAGAGTGCACCATATGCTACGGATCCAAACTACTACCAAAGTGTGAGAAGTGGGGATTTGAAAGGGCCACATACCTGTGAACCTACACGAAGATTGTACTCCAGAAATGAAATGGAAGAAGCAAAGTATGTTCTCTGAGTTGTTTTTTGTTACATTCTCAGAAATGCTCATCAATACTAGGACAACATAAATATTCAAAAGACATCCTTTTTATCTTAAATAATAAATTTTCTTATTTACACTGTTCAAAACTTCCCTTAAAAGCTAGATTAGTTAGTTTGAATGAGATTGTTTGATGTGAAAGATATTCTCTCCTTACTTTCCTTTCAGCACCTTAGTTATCTTCTACTTCAAGATGTAATTAATTACAAATCTGGCTCATGTTGCAAATATTTTCTTTAACAAAGGATATTTTTGTTGTTATAAGGAAATATGATACCTAAACACCATAACCTTACCTTATCCAGCTTGCTCCTCTGTGGATTTTAGACCTACATTAGTTAGTCAATTGCAGATGGAAGTATGGTTTCTATTTAATGATTTGAACTGTTTTTGCAACTATTTTCACTAGTATTATTTACCAAGGTTTATCTATAGTTTTTTGTGTTGCTTTCACACAGACATGCTACTTTCTTTCTCATATAAGTTTTAGTAATATTTAATTGGAGTATTAAAATAGGGTCACAATACTGCTCTATAACATTTTTAAAAATAGCACATGCTAGATCTTTGAACTATGGAAGAAATGCTCCTTTCAAAGTGACTTGGACAATACACATGAGACTGGTGCAGTGGTAGTGATCCAGGAGGCCCAGATTAAAATCCCACCAGCTCAGAGTTTAATGATTGTAACAAGGTCAGCTAGGTGGACCTCATAGAATATGAGTTCCCTGATTGGGGCTGTTAATCTGGTCCAAATGGGGACCCCTGGCTGACAGATAGGAGCAGAAGTGTCAGGCATCTGGACACTATGAGAGCTGGCCCTGAGGGAGTGGATCAGTGTCAAGGACTTCCCACATGTAAGTAAGAGTGACTTGATGACAGGATACTGGCCTCTGTGGAGTTATTTCAAGAGGTGTGTAATAACATTTTGGAACTGGTTGATCAGAAAATATCTACACAAGAGGCAGAAATTCTATTGACCAGACATTTGACATGCTGTAACAATTGTTCTGATCTTTAGGTTGCCTCAGGGTGCTCTGTAATATATCTTCAGACTGTTAATGTTAGACTCACACTACACTAAGATAGCTATGGTCAGACACCAACAATAAATGGTAGATGAGGAGCAGTAACAAAAGGCGTGGCATGGGGATTACAGGAGGATGATGTGTTCCAAGGATTTCTGCAGAAATCAGCCTTTGGATTTTGGACTTTAATAGAAGACATCTTCCATTGAGATCCATTTTCTGAAGAAGGGTCCTGACCTGAACCATCAACTTGCCTGCACCTCTGAAGCTGCCTGGCCTGCTGCGTTCCTCCAGCTCCACACTGTGTTGTCTCTTCCATTGAGATCTGCTTTTATTTTTAACTGAATATTTATATTTCCTTTGCTAAAAAAAGACACTATTTCTACTGCAGTTTCTCTGGAGGAACAATTTAGAAAGGAAACAATGACAATAACTTCAGCTAATGTCTTATACCATGTATTTATTTCAGTGTTAAGAAAGGTGCATTGTATGTTTAATGTAATCTAACATTTCTATGCTCTGCATTCTGATATGTCATGTTCCGGTTTTGAAGGAATGAAAATATTGAAAGCAGATTAATAGAGAAAGTTTTTTTTTGTCAGACACTGCAATTATGGCACCGTTACCTTCTTTAATTTTCTAATTTATTATTTACTAATGATCAAACTTTTACATCTGAAAGTATAAGAGTTAAGTAGTGGTGTACACATAGTTTCACAAAGCAAGTAAGCATTTCAATCTTGAATTCAGAGATTCTTTGGAAGTTCAATGTATTTTTATTTATTATTCTGTAGAGCAGCGAAAGATCAAGAACTGAGGGAACGGATTCAGCAACATATCAAACTGCTACGAGAAAGAAGAAAAAGACAAAAGGGAAGCCTTCAAGAAGAATTGGCGACTGCAAAAGCAGATTTAGAAATTGTGTGTTCATCAAACATTCTTGCTTGCATAAGTTAAATTTAGTGTTGTTTTTGTATTTTTATAACCAATTAATTTATTACTTTTTTAAAGGATTTTACTAGTAGACTTTAAGAATAGGAAATGAGAAAAGCTATTACATTCATGGGAGTCTTTTTAAAAAAAATTCTATTGGGCAACTATTGTACTTTTACTTTTAAAGAGAGGCTAATTCTGGTACTAAGACCATTAACTTTCAGAGAACCAAAGAGAAAGTTAAGCAATCGACAGAATCTGTATTTCAATTATAAGATTTGGTTTACTGATACAAGGAGTCCACAGCTTTTGGGTTCAGCAAAATAATGATTTAAAGTAGAAACTCTGTTTCTACACTGAGTGTATGGAAAAGGAAAAGACTGTAGGAAAATTTATATGTAACTAAGAAGCCATAAAAAAAGAAGTAACACACAACCACTGATCAAAGTAACTGACAACATTGAAGAGACATGCATCGCACACTAAAAGGTCTTTATTTTTGTCTCCAGTTTTACATCTTGCCACTTGAATGTGCAAAATTATAAATAAAGGAAGAACATATGTTCACATAGCGCCTTTCACAACATTCCAAAGCTGCTCTGAGCTGACTTCTGAAACATAGTCATTGGTATGACTAATTTTTGAACAGATACAAGGACGATGTTACTGTGTTTGATGTTGTCAACATAGACATTAGCAATGTTTTGATAGGTGTCCTATCTTGTAAACCATTCCGAGGAATAAGAGCCATGAAAATTCCAAGGGAAAAAAGTGAGTTGAGTCCAAAATGGGCTCAGAAGCATGGTGCAAAGTACAATGGTTCTTTGTGTTTTTGTAACTGCATTGTTATTTCTGTTCAGATTTTCCAGTGCACAGAATGTGATCCTTTGTATTTTGTATTCTACATCAATGATTTGGAGGGGTCATGTCTCACAAGTTTGCAGACATAACAAAATCAATCATTTGATTGATAGTGTGGAAAAAGAAGTGTAAATTGCAGGAGGATACCATGGGACTGGTCAGGCGGGGGCAGTGTGTTATAATGCATTTAGGAGAGCAACCTAGTCAAGCAGACAGAGGAGGTTGGGGGGAGATTTAATTAAAGTGTATGCAATTATGAATAGTCTAGTTAAATTGGATTGGAAGGATTTGTTTTACTTACAGAAAGGTCAGTAACTGAAGGCATAGAGTTAAAGTAATTGGCAGAAGGGTTAAAGGTGAGTCGAAGAGAAATGTTTTCAGCTGGAGGGCAGTGGAGGGGTGTGGCTCTGGAAGTCGCTGAAAGAGTGATGGAGGCAGAAATACTCATCACATTTAAAAACAAAACGTTACTTGTACACCTGGAGTACCATAATATAAAGATCTCTAGATCAGGACTCCGAAAGCAGAATTAGATTGGGTCACTTTATTTCAAGTGGCACAGATATAGCAATGGGCTGAATTGCTTCTAGCTGTGCATTTTCTAGTTTGCATTGTAGGTAAATGTAGCATTGGATTTGCACGCAGCAAGATTCCACAAACAGTAATGAGATAAGTGAACAGACAATCTACTTCATCAATCTCCACCAAAAGATGTTGAAGTTTGCACACAGACTTGAATGCAAAACCATCCAGTTGAGGCAAGAGGATTAGCTAAATTCAGTATGCTTTACGTTCAGAAGTGATGTTAACAGCGGGAGAAGCATATGATTTAATTAATTGTCTTAGCTGACTTTCTCCAGTAGAGATGTACATGTAAATAAAATTTTCTTGCTACTGCAATGCCATTATTTTTCAACCAAGAAGAAAACCAGACCAAGCTCTTGACTACCACAAAAAGTAGAAGAACTACATAGGCTAGCGTGTGGTGGCAGCAAGGCCTTGTGTTCTGAAGTCCGGTCGGCACGGATTCAGTGGAAAAGGACTATAATTTGAGTTCTTTAAAGATACTTTACAGTATCACTCTGGACTTTTGAACTCTACATTCCCATGCAAGCCTTTTTTTTACTATTTCAATTCTTTAACAGCATTTAAAGTATCTGTACTTAGGTACCCTGTACCTAAGATGGCACTAAGAGGTGACATTACAAACCTTTCTCTGCACTCACTCAAGTGCACATGACAATAAAGGCTATTCTAATCTTTCTATTATTCCTGGCAACATCTGCATTACTCATCTTATATTGAATGAACAAATTCTGCCCATATGCTACATATATATAGTATGCATGTCTGTATATGTGTGAATATATGTACATGTTTTTGTACACATGTATATCTTGCTGTCTTTATACACATATATAGACATAATTACATATTAATTTCTCAAAAGTCACAGCCTTTGAATTAACACTTACAAAATTAATCTTTATAATGGGAAAAACCTACTTCAAACCTGCCCCATCAAACTTTATTGGTTCCTCACAGCTGCACTTGGTAGAAAAAGGGAGCATAGAAACTAAAGACTTAGTGTTATAAAACAGCCTATTATCTGAATTCCAGTGAACAGCACCATAATAATGTATTTGATGTTTTGTATATGTATAAAATTCCTGTGAAGGTAGTACATTTTTCCTTTAAACTCAACTGCCATGCTTTCAGTCAGACTGTTCCCATTGTGTCGGCCTACTTCTGTCAAATCATATCAATTCATCTTCATCCTACTTATTTTGTTACCATTGGGTGTAGTTAAAGCAAACAGAAGCTATTAGAGGAAACAAGGCAAGGGGTATATTGGCCTTCATTGCAAAAGGATTTCAGTCCTGAAGTAGGGATGTCTTACTGCAGTAATACAGGGCTTTAGTGAGACTATACCTGGAGTATTGCACACAGTTTTGGTCTCTTACCTAAGAAATGATATACTTGCCACAGAGGCAATGCAGCAGATGTTCATTATGCTGATTATGGGGATAGCAGGACCGCCATATGAGAAAAAATTTGTCTGTATACAATAGAGCTAAGAAGGATGAGAGGGAATTTGATTGAAATGTATTAAATTCGAACAGGGCTGTACAGACTGAATGAAGGAGAATGTTTTCCCTGGATGGGGAGTCTAGAACCAGGAGACACAGTCTCAGGATGTGGAGTGTACCATTTAGGATTGATATGAGAAAATATATCTTCTCTCAAATGTTGTGATCCTGTGGAATTGTCTCTCAAAGAAGGCTATGGATGTCAAACTTACTCCACATATTCAAGAAAGAGATGATAATTCTTTATTTTTTAAAGTCATCAAGGGATATGAAGAGAAAGCAGGAATATGGCATTGAGATAGAGGATCAGCCATAATCATTTTGAAAGGCAGTGCAGACTTGATGAGTGAAACGGGAAAAAAAAGTCCAGTGTCTTCTAGACACAAGAAATGGGAAATTAAAGAAACTTTAAGTATTGAACAAGCCCTATTATGAACTTAAAACTGAGTGCCTCCCTATAGGAAGTACAATTTCAATTAGTGTGTATTTGACATCAAAGCTCAGCTGCTGCTGAGTTGCATCTCCTGCAGAACCATACCTCTCCAATGCTCCACCAGCCCACATCTTCATATCTTCTCTGATCATTTTACAGGTCAGTGTACAACTGCAAGTAATATAAAAGTAAAATGTCTGCATGTGTTTTACATTCACGTTATTTCAATTTCCACATTCTGTATGCTGCAAATTTCCATAGCATTCTTTAACATGATCAGGCCAAATTTTACATTTCTGAAATGGTACTACTGCAGAAGTCTGCAAACATAGGCAACTGGAAAAACCTAACAACAAAATACAGTAGACAGTGAAATCACTTAAAACATTATTCAATTTTTTTCTGCCAAATCTTTTATTTTAGTCAGTCCACGATATGCTCCAGTGAAAGAAATGCTAAACTTGGGAGTTTTAATGTAATGCTTTTATTGCATATTTTGCAAGTGGGTTTGGACTTATCTATAAAATTGTCTTTTGTCTTTTTTGAATTCCTTAATCTTACTTGGAGGTGTCAGTCTTGGAAATTTATTTGGTTTCAGTTGATCTTCTTCCTAGATCTTTGTTAGTTCAGGCATGTCATTCCTTCAGTTTGCAATTAGAAGTTAAGCTTATTATTCCAAATTACTTCTGAGCAATCTGGAGCATGAACTTTTGAAACTTTGTTGAAGTGAACTTTGATTGGAAAACTTACTTTCAAGAGCTTATTTTCACTTCAGAGAGGGTCTGATTAAGATGGATGACACAAGGAAGGAAACATTAACTCATACATAGTGTCTATAATAGTTGCAAACAGATAGAAGTAACATTCCACGACAGAGACAGCAAGAGCTGCAGATGCTGGAGTCAGAGATAACACAGCGTGTAGTTGGAGGAACACAGCAGGCCAGGCAGCATCAGAGGAGCAGGAAAATTGATGATTCGGGTCAGGACCCTTCTTCAGATGCTTTTTTCTGAAGAAGGGTTCCGATGTGTAACATTAACTTTCCTGCTCCTCTGATGCTGCCTTGCCTACTGTGTTCCTCCAGGTCCACACTGTGTTGTGTCAACATTCCACTGCAGTTGTTTAAAATTCTCATATTATTTTCATACGAATATAACTTTTAATCTGTTTAAATTTTTTTTTTCTCTTTTTGTGTAGGCTACAGAACTGAAATCTACACTTGCTAGAAGAAAAATAATTGGGAATCTCTCATAAAATAACGTTATTTTGATTGTTGGAGGACCTTTATCCAGAAATTCATCTACTATCCATTCCCAAAATGCTATTTTTATCAAGAAATGGTAATAGACTATCACAACACTGAAGAATATCTACAGTTGATAATGGAAGTGCAATAAATGGGAATATTGTATTTAATATTCTGTCTAAAGTCAAATTTCATCAATAGCTATGTTCAATTGGTATATGCTGTTCAAAACATGCTACCTTATAATTATACCTGTCTGCAACAAGAAATAATTAATAGGTTATTAAACCTTTTCCTTTGACATATTGTTATAAGGCGGAGATTGACCCCACTCTGATAACTTAAACCAAAACACCCAGAGAGGAGCACCTCACCTTATAATCTGTTGAAAGAATTCCCAATCAATTATAAAGGAGTGGTTAAATAAAATAAACCCCTGACACTCACTTTATAATCAACAAGTAACAATCTATTTATCTAACTCTAACAGTGGACAAATTAACTGAACTAATAACAAACTGAATAAACCTCTTCTAGCTACTAACTATTCCCGAATAAAACAAAATTCTGATGGCATGCTGTTCCAATAAATACAAGTCCACTTATATAAACCAAAATAAAAAAAAAATTAGAATTTAGTCTCCGAAATTACAGCCAGGTTAACTCTTCCGGAATGTTCTGTGTCTTCCCCGTTGATCTTCTGTCAGGAATGCCTTCTTCATTGAATTCTTTTATCAGGAATATTAACTAAGAGTGCTGAATTGCCTTTATTTAGATGATGCTTTCTCTAAGAGCTGAGAGAGCTAATCTCTTAGCAGATGGTAGTTCAATCTCTGCTGATTTTGCAACTGTCCCCGTCTTTTGTACCCTTGATGACATATCAATTTCTTATAATGGGACTGGTGCTATGTGGTCAAAACCGTCAGATTTAAATTTAATTGGTTTTTAGTTTCTAAGTGCCTGGTTTAAATTAATTGGCTAAATCAAAACTTGTCTTAATAACAAAACAAAACTGTATAGCTAACTGTACAGCCTTTAATATAAGTGTTATAATTCAGATGCTCTGTGCACCTGCAAACCCATAAACTGCCCACAGACTTTTTTTTTAATCTCCAAGCCTCAAAAAAGCAGATAATCTTTTAAAGAGACCACACACTGCTTTCCATCCTATCATTTTATAAACATCAATATTATACAAACACCAAGTTCTAACATCCTTCCTTCCAATCCACAAGTACTCTGCCCAACTTCGCAACACCTCCCGCCTTAAAAAAAGAACCATCATTATGAAAAGATGGCTTCATTTTTAAAACCTTAATACTATTATGACTAGATCCACAGGTCATTAATCTAGAGTTACACATTTCATATATTCTATATACATATTTTATATACATATAACATTGAACATTGCCGTTCCTATCTTACATACACACTTTTCTGTTAAACCTGCGATAATGCATCTGCAATAACATTTTCATGACCTGCAACACATACAATCTGTAAATTAAATGCTTGTAACATAAGTCTCCAACAAAATAATCTGGTGTTCATGTCCTTAAATCTTTCAAAAATGTCAAAGGATTGCGATCGGTATACATAACCGCCTCTGATACATTGTTTGCAATGGAAATATTAAAATGTTGTAAGGTCAGTAGCAAACTCAATAATTCTTTTTCAATGGTTGAGTATCTTTTCTGGTGGATATTAAGTTTATTTGAAAAATAACTGATTGGCCTTTCAATTCCACAATCATCCTCCTGTAGCAACACAGTTCCAACCCTTATATCACTTGTGTCGATGGCAACTTTAAAGGGTTTCAAGAAATTTGATGTGGCTAAAACTGGTGTGGTTATTAACACTGCTTTTAAATTCTCAAAAGCCCCGTGGCATTGTTCTGTCTAACGATATTTCATATTCTTTTTTAACATCTGTCAGCACTGCCACCACACTACTAAGGTTTGGTACAAATTTCCTGTAGAATCTGCTCAATTCCAAAAATCGTAGCTCTTTCTTCTTCGAGGATGGTCTTGGAAATTCCTCAAAGGCCTCCGTCTTCACATTCCTCAGTGTCATCCATCCGTGTCTGATGTTGCGTCCTAAGAACGTCACTTCCATTTTTGTGAATTCTGTTTTTTGCCAAGTTTATGACCAACTGTGCCTTCTGTAGTCTCTCAAAGAACTCTGTCAAATGCTCCATGTGATCTTTTCACGATTGGCTAAAGATCACTAAGGCATCTATGTAGACAGTGCAATTATTTAATCCTGCCATAACTCTGTTCATAAGTCTTTGAAAAGTGGCTGGTGCATTTTTTATTCCAAAAGGTGTTACTTTAAATTGATATAGCCCATGTGGGTTTACAAAAGTAGAAATTTCTTTCGGTCTCTCCAACAAAGGTACTTGCCAGTAACCGCGAAGCAAGTCCAACTTTGTGATGTAAGTGGCCTGTCCTACTTTTTCCACACAGTCCTCCAGCCTTGGAATTGGGCATGAATCTGATTTGGTCACGGCATTGATCTTCTGATAATTTACACAGAATCATTGAGTACCATCAGGTTTGGGAACCAACATGATCGGCAAATTCTGCTTGCTTTGATTCGGCTCAATGCTGTCATCTTGGAGCATCGCTTTCACTTCCTTCTGAGCCTGCACTGCTTTGAGAGGATTACGCCTGTAGCGGCGTTGTTTTATCGGAACAGCATTCTCTATGTCAACCTCATGTACTATGGTATTAGTCCTCCCCATTCTATTTCTACATATGTCCTCATAGCACTGCAACAAATCTTTCAATTGAGTTCTCTGTTCCTGGAACTGATAACTCACTACCCTATCCCATTCTTTAAGGTCTTCTTCATTATTCAATTTATTCTGAGGCACATCAAAATCCAAATCATCTGGATTTGAGTCCTCACTCTGAGTGGCAGTAACTAATACCTGTTTCTCCAGTTCCCTTTCCCTGTCATAGTAATGTTTCAGCATATTCATGTGATGTACCCGTTAATTATCTTTTCCTATCTGGCATCTTTACCAGGTAATCCACCTGACTGACTTTTCTCACAATCTGATAGGGACCACTAAACCTTGCTTTGAGGGGGTGTCTCACCACAAGTAACAGCACTAATACTTTTCCCCATGGGCAAATGTACGAATTTTCGATTTCTTATCTGCTTCATGCTTCATTAGATGCTGTGCCACCTTCAAATGTTGTCTAGCTAATTCATTTACTCTACTTAATCTTTCTCTCACCTCAGATACATAATCCAACTGTGAGATCTCTGACTTTGGACCTATCGATTTTTCCTTAATTAATTTTAAAGGGCCTCTTACTTCGTTTCCGAATATCAATTCAAATGGAGTAAACTGGATTGATTCATTTGAACAACTCTAATAGCAAATCATTTGGGTAACCCTTGCAATAAGCCCGCAGCATGGTCTTTAGGGTCTGATGCTACCTTTCCAACTTTGCAACAATATTCACAAACTTTCAAGTATATTGTTTAATTTACTATAATGCAGCATATTATATACTTCAAATTATTAATAGAACTCAATGTTGTGTAGTAATTTCCTTCGCACCCATCATGATTTAGAGTAGAAACAAATTAATGGCTATTGTCACTGATAATTCATCGAGGTGTTTTCTTGTCTTTGGTAATTTAGATGAAGTGGGAACCTTTTCTGTATGAACTTAAGTAGGATGTTAGCCAGTTATTACAGGTGCTTATCCACCTGTAACAATGCCAACAAAGATCACTCTCCTCACCAAGATGGGTATGAGAATTTATCATAACTTTTGTGGTACCATCTTAGCACTCACCAGCTAATTCAACATACTCCTAGTGTGTAGAATGAGATTTTTCTCACATTATACTGTAACCCATCATAAAGAATTAGCCACAGGGTATTATGTGAATGCCAAAATGGTCTTTGGCATCAAATTATTTGTTTTTTCAATTATAATTTTGAATTTTATAGATGTGATTAATTAGCGTCAATGGACAGTGAAGTTAAAAGCTTTGCAATATTGTTTTATAGTAGTTATCTAATGCTCCATTGGTCTCCTATTGTCTTCAGGTGTATGTCTCATGAAAACCTTTCACTGTGTTTAAAAGTCTCAATAACAAAATAGTGGACAAATTTCCACCAATAGCATCTCTGTTTGTCCAATATGGAGAGTATATACTATATGCCTATGGGAACAAGCTCCATTGCTTCAATCCAGGGGAAGAAGTGCAAATTAGAAAGTGATGAAATTTAGAGACTTACAGCTTTTTCAAGGCATGCTGTTGCAGTTTAAGCAGTAATGAGCTGGATAGGATTAATCTATCCTGCAGGAAGTTGGCTTCAAAAGTGTTCTGGTAACAACTGCAAAGACACTCGATCCTCAAGAACAGGATGAACTTTCCTAATGCCATTAATAACACTGCCTGCCTTGAAGCACTGCAATCTACTCTGGTTCACATATTGTCCAATTGATTATTATTTAGACTTTAAATTACACTTTAGTGACACTGATCTCTGTCAATAAGAAAAAAAATTATTTTGAACAAAATTATCTTCAAGGGGAAAATAATGGCAGAAGTCCTACCTTAACCCTCCTCTTGTTACCTGCATTTTATCCAACTCAAAACATTTATAATTATAATTTCTGCATTATATTGCTTCTGGTGCAAAAAGGAAATTGAACCTTTAAAGGTTTCTTTAAGCAAAGGACAGCTAAAGAGGTGAACTCCTGGGGTCAAGTGAGAGTGATTGCCCTTAATATCAAGGCAGCATTAGATCATGTATGGCATTGAGGAGCTTGAGCAAAACTACACTCAACCAGAATTAGAGGAAATGCTGGAAGAGCACAAAGGAAGATGTTTTTGGTTGTTGCAGGTCAGTCATATTGGCTCCAGGACATCTTTGCAGGAGTTTTTCATGGTAGTGTCCCAGGCCCAACCATCCACAGCTAATTTATCAATGACCTTCCTTCAAATCATAAGGTCAGAAGTGTGTTAGCTGATGATGCAACTTCTAAAATATTAGGCAGTCCATGGATAAATGCAATGAGACCTGGAAAATATCTAGGCTTGGATTGAACATTCACATAAATGGGCAATGGCCATCTCAAGCAAGAGAGAAACTAACTTGTCATTTAATGGCATTACCACTGCTGACTTCCCATTGTCAACATCCTAGGGGTTACCATTGATCAGAAACTGAATTGGGCTGGCCAATTAAATAGGATCTACAAGAGCAGGTCAAGGTTTGGGAATTATGCAGAAAATAACTGACCTCCTGACTCCCCAAATTCTTTCTACCATCGATAAGGCACAAGTCAGGAGTATGATGGAGTACTCCCCACCTTCCTGGATGAGTGTAACTCAAACATTACTCAAGAAACTCAATAACATCCAGGACGAAGCACCCCACATGATTGGTTTCGCATCCACCAGCGTTCACCGCTGACACTCAGTAGTAGCAGTGTGCACCATCCACAAGATGCACTGCAATAATTCACTGAAGCCTCCTTAGAAACCTTCCAAACCCGTGACCACTACCATCGAGAAGGACAAGGACAGCAGATTACAGAAACACTACCACCTGCAAGTTCCCTTCCAATCCACTCACCATCCTGACTTGGAAATATATCATCCTTCCTTCTTATGTCATTGAGTCAAAGTTGTTGAACTCCTTCCCTGATGGTATTGTGGGTACACCTACACCAAATGGACTGCAGCATTTCAAGGAGGCAGCTCACCATCACTTTTGTAAGGGCAGCTAAGGATTGACAATAAATGCTGACCCAAGCAGCTCTGCCCATATCTCTGAATGAATAAAGGAATATCCACTAGTTGGAGACAACAAGGTTCAGGGCTGGATGAACACAGCAGGCCAAGCAGCATCATAGGAGCAGAGAGGCTTATGATGCTGCTTGGCCTGCTGTGTTCATCCAGCCCTGAACCTTGTTGTCTCGGATTCTCCAGCATCTGCAGTTCCTACTGTCTCTGATCCACTAGTTGGATACAGTTTCATATAAAACGAACCATGGAATCTTTTAGGCTCATTTGATTTGGTGGTTAAAGCATTTGTACCTAAATGGCAGTCATCAAAAATTAGCAACAATTTTGAAAGAGAATGTTACTGAATGAGATAATTTGTAGTTAGGCAATACCATCACAAATAGATAGTGAACAGGCAGAGAGAAAAAATAGAGCTTTAAATCAAATTGAAAGGTTAGATACAGATTGCTACATTCAACGTGCTACCACAATAAATGGGCTATTTTTTACACTGACAATCGATATACCTTTGGCGTAGTATTCATTGATATGGTAACATGGAGTTGTTAGAGGATAAGGGTATACAGCATGAGGGAGCAACTATGGTATTAGTCAAAGCTGCCAGACTAGAATTAAAGGCAGCAATGATCAAGGATAAAGTAGACCAGATGAAAACGGCCTTCAAAGCAGCTAGCCAAGTGCAGATGAGGCAATTAAGGAAGACGTAGCATCTGGCTCTCAATGCTGAATGGCAGTGACAGTAAGTACACTTGAGGAGTTGAACATGGTAGGTTTAAACAGAGACACAGAAGAAGAAAGAAGGTGATGGGAAAAACAGAATGGTAAAAGACACTGTTTGATCTGATTTGTGGTTGCCATGTGTATCTATATACAGTGAAAAGTTTTGTTTTGTGAGCAGTTCAGGCAGATCATAACATACAAGAACATACAGATCATAGGATGTTGAGACAAAGCAAGGCATACAGGGTTACGGCTGCACAGAAGGTGCACAAAAGCAAGGTCATTGATGGTATCTGGCAGTAAGAGAAAAGGGGTGGTAGCCCCACGCTGCAGTCAGCATAACTTTATGAAAACATAGAAGGAAATGCACACTGTTGATGGAAGAGATGGGCAGCTGCTGGCAGTGGCAAGGAATGGCAACAGACATAACACAACTTTGTGAGCAATGCTTGGTAAATGGCTTACATAACCTGGGAAGATCAGTCAAAGTCCACATGTTGTATAATCCCCCATCTCAGGGGCCATGGGAACAATTACAAATAGCATTCCCACAGACTCCTGGAAAGACCTATTTTTTGACTATTACGGACCAATTTATGAAGTGGGTAAACCCATTATTCCAAATGGGTTTGTTCATCTACGAATGTTGCTTGAGTAATGGTCAAAATGGTAGACCCGAAATGGGATTTGACGAACATTCATTGAGAAACAGGAGCTCCAGAAAAAATGAAACGGCTCCACATTCCAGTTACCAACTAGTGACAAGGACATAACCCATTGTCCTGGACAAGGGCCATGATGGTTTTGGCTGCAAGAACATCAAACCACGACATCAACCACTATCAAAACAATATCTACAAATAAGGGAAAGTGCAGATGCTGAGGCCAGTGTTGGACTAGTGTTGGAAAAGGATAATAAAGTTTTATATGATTATGTACACCATGAGCTGGTACCCAGTATTCTAAACATCTCTGATATTGGATTGCCTGGCCGGTGTTCAATTCAGACTCAATCAATATGTACAGCTTTGGTACAACAAGTGAACTCACAGCTGGTTTGGTCCAACAATGGAAGGAATGCCAATGGCTACACTCCTTGCTTGGGGAAATGTTCAAATGCAGCACAGCCTGGCCTATGATGCTACCTTGGGCATTTAATGCAGGAGTAAATGTGATTGATTGATCAAAACATTCAGACATTCAGTTTCCAACTTAAGAAAATTCTGGAAAAAAGGATAAGTAACCTAGGACAACTAACTTGGTATAGACCAAGACCTGACATGGTTAATTCAGAGCATGGCCACTGGCAGGAGAGTCATGCACGGACCATTAACTGATTGATCGATGTGCAGAAAAATATCTCAGACAATGAGATCAGGAATGGTCAGCACTAATGCATCATGCATGCTCATGCAAATAAGAGACAATCTGAGATAAATTCACGAGGATGTGGTATCCCTGTGGATAAGAGGCATGCATTTGCTTAACTTGTCACAGAATAGAGAGTATAGTCTAAACAGCTGCCTGCTCAGGAGATTAATAATATGTATACAAAACTGATGTGCATATTCTTAGAAATAATATGTTAATTGACATTGTTACGGCAATCCCAGTTATACCAGATTCAACACCTAATGAGATATTACACAGGGTAAAGAATATTGGCATTATTATGTAAGATATTATTACATATCTCCATATGTAGTAGAGATAGAAGGTAATATAATAAGCACACTTTAGATAGATGTAGTGTAGAAGTCTCTTTGGTATGAGACTGAAGAAATAAGGTGTAAGCTTAATGCAACAGCCAATTACACAAGGGAAACTATATGGGCTGCAATAGAATCAACTCACATTGCTTATCTGGGCACAGGGAGATATTGTATTACCACATCACCAGAGTACCAATATGGAAGCAATTAATCCTGTCCTTTAACTAGCCATGAAGTGTGTTTATACACTCAGATACTGGCTAGGATGGGAAGGATAGAACAGATCGAAATCTACAGGAGAGAAACAGTTAATGTATATGCGAAGGAGGATGTTAAGGAAAAGTTGACAAAGTACCTGAACTAATTCTCCTATATAATCCCACTCTTGCCTGAACATCTTACAGGTGTTCGAGATAAGATCCAGCAAGTGCATAGAACATATTACATACTGGAGCAATAAGCCAGGGCATTAGGTGATGGAGAATAAAAAGAAAGAGCAATCCAACTAAGTTGGCGATATTGGCCTGGCCAAGGGCCAAAAGGAGAAATGCTGAAATGGTTCAATCCGAAAGCATTAAGTAGGCGTTAAACAGTTAAAAGTGTTTCATTTAGAATAAATGTAATGAATTTTAATGAAAACATCTCCTGGTGATCGTTTCAGACCTGTAAATGAAATCCAGCTCCTGTACATTAGAATTTCTGCTGCAGAATGAGTGTTGCTGCAAAGCCAAAAACATTCAGTAGTGGTGTAAAATATGCAGAATTGCTCAAATATCCTTTAAGGAGTTAATTGACTTCAATCTGTTAATTTTATCTACTTATTGAACGAGGAATCTATTCCTTACTTGTTTTCAAAGAAACTGATAATTAAAACAAATTGTTCATTCAAATAGTTTTGATTATTAGATTTAAAAACTTACATCAACATGCACTTAGTAATAAGTTCATTTCACTTTAATTTTCACCGGAACATATAATGAAGACATTTGCTTGCATGATCAACAACAGAAATTGCTGGAAAGACTCAGCAGGTCTTGCAGCATCTGTGATGAGAAAGCAGAGTTAATGTTTCAGGTCTAGTGACCCTTCTTCAGAGCTCTGCGAACTCTCCACAGATGCTGCCAGACCTGCTGAGTTTCTCCAGCAATTTCTGCCTTTGTTTCTGATTCCCAGCATCCGCAGTTCTTTTGTTTCTTTTTGACTTCTATGTTGTTATTCTGTAAACGATCATCACCCACCTCCAATGGAAATGTTCCAGCACCACCAATGGGAGGGTGATGTCATTACAACATGAAATTTGCATTGGTGCTTTTCTTCACGTATGTGCACATTTGAATTTATAATAAAAACATGAAAATAAATGCAGAGTGTGGACTTTAAAATCAAGTGATATTATGATGTATGGCCTAATCTATTATTCACTAATCCTTTTCACCTAAAAGTCATCCTGCCCATCCCAAGCACAGTGGCCTTGCCCCACAATCTGTGCCCAGTGGCCTGGCCCCTGACCCTTGAGCCAGACACAGTGACCATTCCACCAGAGGATTTCAAGATCATTGCTGGATTGAGATTATCCATTGAAGGATTGTCGACTGAGTTGAGCTGCAATTGGTGGATCTTTATGCTGGCTTCGCCCTAATATCAATTTAGTGTCCAGCCAGCCAGAACTATGACCCCTGCAAGAGTCTGAGCCCCAGGCCAGGGTGTCTGGAACACAGTCAGAGTGACTGTGAAGAAGGTGGAGGAAGGAACACTGGTTGATTGGACCTTCTTTGTGAAAAGGACCCTCCTGGATTGCTGCGGATTCCAAGCAGTGGATATTTCTTGTCTGCAGGATTCCCCAATTGGGGGAAGGTATTTTCAGCATGATATTCCTGAGCAAAATCAATGTGAACATCTCCTGAAGGTATTGAAGGAGGAAGGAGGTGAAGGCCCCCTCTCTGTCCTGTCTATGGCACCATTCTTCATCCTGCGAGTGTAGAGGAGCCGGTTCATTACAATCCATATGTATAATCCCAACATGCTAGCAGCAGATATCCTGACCTCTCTGGGAAGATGTGTACAGCTTGAAGGCAGCAGTGATGTAGTGGACCCCTTCAGAATTTGGACCAACAAGCAGCAGGTCAAGGTGACCCTGAAGGTTGATGCCAGCGGGAACACTGTCCACCTGCACTCCAGCTTCACGATTGGAGGGAGCTAAGGTCACCTTATTTTTGAGGGACAGTCTTGAGTGTGCCAAATCTGGGGGAGGTCAGGGCACATAGCAGCATACTGCAAAGTGACACTGTGCAGGAACTGCAAACAGGCGAGGCATCTGACTGAGGACTGCAAAGAGTCCAAGAAAGCAAAGAGACCAAGCTGTGTGGGGAAGCAAGCCTCCTTTACAAAGCCTGTTGAAGACAAGGGCCAAGTATGCGCAAAAGGCCAGAAGTGGCAACAGAAGTGTCGATTTCAAAAGGACAGTAAGATGGCACCCTCCAATAAGATGACTGAGAAAAGGAACAGTCAAAAGGAAGGCAAGAAGGAAAAAAAATGAAGGTACCCCAGTGAGTGAAAAAATGACTGATCCTCCATCTGAGAATATAGAATCAATGGAGGAGGAGGCATTGAACAAACAGGAGGGTGTGAGGCAGGTAGCGAGGAATAACCGTGAAAGGAAAACCCTTCAGTCACACAGGACCAGCACAGACCAGCAGCAGAGTGGAGAGAGATAGCTGTATGAAGGACACCCCAGCAATCCCTTTTCTGAAGAAAATGGACTAAACCTGTGCTATACAGGGCAGGAAGATCCCTCATGCTCCTCAGGGATACAATCACCTACATGCAGGACAGGGGAGTGGTCACCTGACTCATCAGCCTGGACCAGGAGAAGGCGTTTGACAGGATGTCGCACACCTACGTATAGGATGTGCTCTCCATAATGACCTTTGGGGAGGGAATCTGCAATTAGATTTGACTGCTCCTCACCAACATCAACAGTGCATTCTCAAACAAAGGGAGGGGATGAGAAAGCTTCCTTGAAGGTGCTGGGAGTATGGCTCAGAGGGACCGGGGAGTGCACCAAAACTTAGGAGGAGCATATCATCAAGGTGAGGCTGAAATGGGGCATTTGTGAGCACTGTTCCCTCTTCATTGTGAGTAAAAACCTGGTCATGAGGTGTGAGGTACTCTGTCTTGTTGTGTGTGATGCAGCCCCATTCCCTGAACCTGTGCTTTAGCAGTCACCTGAGCCATCTTTCAGCTGATCTGGAGGTCAAAGATGGGAGTGTGTCTGCAGGAACACCATGTACAAAGCTCTGGATAAGGTGTGGGGGAGAATGTCCCTAACGCTGCCCTCATTGTAATGGCTATCTTTGTGTTTGGCTGCATCATGCCGTGCGTAGACCCTCAGTACACAAACACCAAGAGTCACTATGTACTGAGGTTCTACCTGTCCACAGAACTCCCACAGTGGGGAAACAGTCCATTTGGCCCAATGGGTTCACACTGACCAAGCCTCCAAAGAGCCTCTCAGCTGGACTCATCCCCCTATCCTATCCCTGTAACACTGCATTTACCATGGCTAACCCACCTAGCCTGCCCATCCCTGAACACTGTGGGCAATTTAGCATGGCCAATCCACCTAAACTGCATGTCCTTGGACTGTGGGAGGAAACTGGAGCATCTGATGGAAACCCATGCAGACACAGGGAGAATGTGCAAACTCCGTACAGACAGTCACCTGAGGGTGGAATTGAACCCGGCTCCCTGGCGCTGTGAGGCAGCAGTGCTAACCACTGAGCCACCGTGATGTAGTCCCAGGGAACGTTGATATAGTTCCAAGTCGGGATGGAGTGAGACTTGGAGCTGAACATGCAGGTGGTGGTGTTCCCATGTATCTGCTACCTTCTATATCTAGGTGGCAGAGGTTATGGGTTGGAAGGTGCTGTCAGAGAAGTGTTGGAGAGTTATTGCAGTTTAACTTTAGATCCTACAGGGCTTGGGACAGTGGTGTACACCAGAGTCAAATAACTGAGCCCAGGTCTCCTGGAGACCATGATACTCAGATAGAGGTCAGTTCTTGGATCAGGGACAGGATCACTGTTCTCAAGTTGAGGGCATGATCACTTTTTTAAAAATTTCAACAATGTACTTTATTCATAAAAATCGTCTACAAGTACAAACATTCTAAATCATATCTGCACAGTCTTTGCAGAGAGAAAGAAAACAAACAAAACGTTGGAATTTTTACATTACTCAGAACGTCTTCGCAGTTGCAAAATACAAAGGCATTTCCTACATGTGCAGGGAACTGTTTGAATTCATTTTGAGGCACCGAGAGGGCCTGATAACTGAACAGACCTTTATTATATTTGGCAGAATGACCTTAGGAGATGGTCTTTCCCTACTGTTCCCTGGCGGCAGCTGCCGTAAGTTTTAGTATGTCCTTCAGCGTGTAATCCTGGACCGTGGAATGTGCCAGTCTGCAACACTCAGTCGGGGTCAACTTTTTACACTGGAAGACCAACAAGTTTCGGGCAGACCAATGAGTGTCTTTCACTGAGTTGATGGTCCTCCAGGTGCAGTTGATGTTTGTCTTGGTGTGCGTCCCAGGGAACAGACTGTACAGCATAGAATCCTGTGTCACAGAGCTGCTCGGAACAAATCTCAGCAAAAATCACTGCATCTCTCTCCAGATTTCCTTTACAAAAGGGTATTCCAGAAGGAGATTTGTGACAGTTTCTAACCCCCTGCAACTGCTTTGAGGGTGGTGTGGGGTGAGACACAGAGTCCGGGCATACATGGTGCCCTTCTCACCATCAGCCATGCGATATCTTGGTGCTTGTTGGAAAGTTCTAGTGTTAAGGCATTCTGACAAATGACTTTGACAATCTGCTCAGGGAAACACATGACAGGATCCCCCTCTCCTTTTGCTGCAGGCCCTTGAGGACACTGCATGCTGACCACTGCCTGACTCGTGATCAAAGGTTTTTCTTTTGCAAATTTTCAGATAAGGGACAGGTGATATGGAACAGTCCAACTACTTTCAGTGTTCCACAGTGCCAAGGCCAGACCCATCCTGTGTAACACTGGGGTCAGAATCCTGAACTCCTCCTTAACATCACTGAGGGTGTATCTCCAGCTACAGTTGCTCGAGAAGGAAGCTCACCATGACCATCTCTGGGGAATTTAGGATAGGCAATAAATGCTGGTCTAGCCAGCAATACCTATATTCCATGACAAATAGAAATAAAGCTGTCTATATACATTACAGACTCTTCTCACTCATAGCTTTATTGAATATGTAGGTGCTGACAGGAGGAGTGTGTAGAAATGGTAAAGTACTTCTCCACAGGGAATGAAGACAAATCAGCAGGGCTTATAGCACAATTTGAATAAACAACAATGCTGATCTTTGGAGAAAATAGCACAGTGCCACGTTCAGCTGTGTAGTATAGAAACAAAAATAAAATGCTGTTATTGATTTTCAGTCTCATGCAATTAGGGGTACAGCTTTTGATGCACTATGTTGCTTTATGATTTTCTTTTAGTATATTGCAGATGATATTAGCTCCTCTTTGTAAAATATAAATATTATTTATATTTCATCCGCAATTTTTTTTAAAAATTGTGCTGAATTATCTTCCAATGCCTTGAAGGTTCTTCAAGGCTACAATAACATGAACCTGGAAATAATGACCAACTCACATCATATGCATCCTTCTTGAAATGAATGAATTTTTAGGCAGTATTTTAGGCCAATTGTGCTCTTTTGACCCTGGATATAAATCCATTTCAACCAAGGGCTGCCTTGATTAATTCTGCAGAGAGAAGACATTCAAAAATTAGCATAAGAAGAAGTTGTAACTATTACTAAAAATTAATAAGACATGAGAATCCAATTCATATCGGTGAAGGGCAAATTTA
Organism: Rhincodon typus; assembly: GCF_021869965.1. Classification (NCBI taxonomy): domain Eukaryota; kingdom Metazoa; phylum Chordata; class Chondrichthyes; order Orectolobiformes; family Rhincodontidae; genus Rhincodon; species Rhincodon typus. Next base: position 19,463,109 of record NC_063351.1, on the reverse strand, counting down.
TACTTCAGAGTTGCGTGAACATTACATGCATATTAAAGGACACAGAGCAATGGGAGATGGAGTGTAGTATTGGTGCTGTATTTGTAATTCGGAGACCCAGATAGTATTCTGGGATTCAAATCACAGCAGATGGTTGGAATTTTTTTGAAGTCTGTAATGAAAAGTCTAATGATGACCATATAACCACAGTGGATTGTAAAAATCACATCCTTAGGGAAGGAAGTCTGCTTTTGGTCTACATTTAACTCTAAACTCACAATAATATAGTTAATTCTTGACTGTCCTCTGAACTATCTTTACAAGACACTCATTTGCACAACTAGAGAGGGGCATTAAGTTTTTGCCCAGCCAGTTAAGTCCATACCTCTGAATGAATTAACAAAAATGAATAAGTTCAGGTTTACAAAGGATGGAACATGGAAGGTCACCCAGGAGAACATTGGAATAGTTAATTCCAGACATAATGAAATAATGGATTAACTGCTTTTAATCCTGGCAGTATGATCAAATGCTAAGAACACACAGATTTCTTGGATCGGGTCATTTACCTAACTATTCACAGATTCAGGGACTGAATTAATGGCGGTAGGATTGGAAATTTTGTGTACCAGATACTTAAAGAAATAATGCAATTAAACAATAGTTTAAGAATCAAATGATAAAAATGCTGAAAGGCACAAAAGGCATGCCAACCCATTAGATACCTTTGCGAAAGCTGAGGGGAGTAGTTTAGGAAAAGCAACCTAAGATGGAAAGTGCAGGCATGATTCAGTTGGCAAATCCTCAGCAGCCCTGTATTCAAACTATTGTAGTGCATCATTGATTTGATGGACCAAATAACATCCTTCTTTATCTTTATGATTCTAGATTAAATTGTGAAGTAGACCTCAACTGCATTGCTCAGGGTGAGTCAATGTACTATCTTCTTGTGCTACCGTCTCGATAAATCCATATTGTAGCATTGCTAGAAGCAGTAATGTCCTGGCTGACCTATACTGCCACTGACGGCACAGCCCTATAACACATGTAAGCATCATGTATCCTTGATCAGATGACCACGATTCAGTATTCGTATCTCTGCTAATCAGGAAGCACACATAGTGTTTTATCAGGCTATTTATCAGGAAGCACTCATTGTGTTTTATCAAGTTATCACTCCCGTTCCAAAACCTATATACTAAACTGACATTAATTTTTAACTAGAGATATTATAAGGATTTTCCTTTGTTTACTTTCAAAAATGTGAAGACCATCAATTTACAAATGAAAATCATTAATCATGTTTGCACATTAAAAGTGGATTATATGGGCAGAATTTTCAGGTCTTGCCAAGGTTCAGAATCAATGCAGATGTGATACAAAAGTAACAATACCAGCCAGCATGCCAATTTTCCAATATCGTTCCTGGTGAGACAGGTTTGGGACACGGAAAGATTGCTCAATCTTACAAAGCAGGCAGTCTATTCGGCTCATTGAGAATCATATTAAGAAAACATAAAGGAGGCCAACTAGGATTTTTTCATTGGCCTTCAGTATCCTGAAGGGCAATTTAGCAGTCAGTCAGGGTGAGCCAAGCCCAGGCAGGGCTGTACAAAGATAGTAGGAACTGCAGATGCTGGAGAATCCGAGACAACAAGGTGCAGAGCTGGATGAACACAGCAGGCCAAGCAGCATCATAGGAGCAGAAAGGCTGACGTTTCGGGCCTAGACCCTAAACCCTCCTTGCCAGTGTGGAATGCAGCTCCCAATTGTAATGGCCTGGCTCCAAACCTGTTTTTCATCTGTTTTGTTCTTAAAAAGCTGCTGAGACTGCACCTTCATGTTGAACCATCCAAAGGGTTACTTATCCTTTCCTGCAGCCTACTGCCTCTATTAAACTCGAACAAGTTTGATTTGCCATCCTGCTTCAGGAATCTGCCTGCCACCCTTCATTGGACAAGAAAGCTGTTTCTACATCAGTCAAGGGGCTTCTCCAGTCAAATTCGCAATGAGTAACTATTATTCTCTGATGTTGGGTCCAGAACCCAGAAACAAGCCCAACTCCTGTTTACTATCTTCAGAGCAAAACTTTAATCCTACCTAGTTGCCAGCTATTAAAGTCACTTCTGTGTTCATCTCATTAAACATCAGATTTTATAACTTTTTCTGTAATCTTGCCTTTTTTTTAAGATAGCATCTCTTGGGAACTGCATTTCTTTACTTCAAGGCTGAATCATAATTACTTGTTCTGTTTATGTGTGCCTATCCCATGACCTTGTGTATTGTGCAAATCATTCCAATGTGATCAATGTGCTTAAATTCCTCAAAGCAAATGTTTAAACATTATGAAATGTCTCTGACACCTGTAAATCTTGTTGCTATGTGTCTGCTTGCACATTTTCCTTAACCATCTGTTTGTACATATCATTACTAAAAGGTGTCACTGTAGTACCACACAGCACTGTAGCAATCTAGGAGATGACAAAGTATTTGCATGTTTTCCTGCGATTGTGTTGTGATCTATCTACCCATGAATCCTGACTATCAGAATGTCATTATTAAAATTCTAATGACTAGCATTGTGTTATGTGAACTCTATAACAACTCCCTTGTGCACAATTGTGATTCATACTTCAGATTTTAGTTTTATTGAACTTGTGAGCGAAGGATGAGCATTATAATGAAATAAAGATTCTGTTCACATTGCATTCATGGTTTACTAAACAACAAGCAATCATTTCATTCTCCTTCTTTAAACCTCTTACTTAGTTTTGTATTGGCAGCAATAAAAGAGTTATGTATATTCCCACTGTAATCAGCACATACATCAGCATACCTTGGCATCAAAGATTGCTTGCATATTCATTTGTAAGTGTAGGGATGGGTGGTTAGCTATGCAGAGTTGTGAAGAATGGAATTTGCTGGATAATTTATTCACACTGTTACCTTGCACTAGAGGCCTGATAGACACTAGTAGACAATCAGCACCCTATTCTCCTGTAATATTAATTGTTGCAATCACTTAAAATTTGGCATTCTTGCGTTTCTCCTGATGACTGAAAGATGAGAAGCTTTAGCAAAGTGTCTCCTTTTCAGCAAAACACCTGTAATTCAAAACATTTAGTGAGCTCTGGTGTGTGTTTTGTCTCCAACAGGGCATTTGAACCTCATGCGGCATTGCTTGTTATCTCTCACAACATAAGAATTGGACATGAGTAAAGTGATATTAAACTATGTTTATTGTAGCTTACTGACATATATGCACAAATATTACATTCACAGGCACTTCAATGTCTGGGCTAACTTTAAGCTATTCAGTTCTAAAGAGTAGCATGCTTTCATTAGCGTCTCATGCTGCATGCCTGAGTTAAGTTGGAATCTGAGACTCTGATCCCCTCAGGTCACATATGCTAAGATACAAAGATGAAGCCATGAGTATGTCTCTTAAAGATATACTCATAGACTGTGAGACATAACAGGTCAAACTCCTTCGTTGACATTAGCAAGTTATAATTGATTTATAAACCTGATGCTGTAAGTCTGCATTTACAAGCTACAAAGTATATGAATGATTTTGCAAAATTAAGTCCATTCAGAGCAGAATTTTCTCCTTCCTGATGTGAAATGGGCAATGGTGTGCATTGGAGACAGGGTAGTGGTGAATTAAAGTGGATAATAGGATGGGATTTGGCCAAGGACAAGCAAGATGTTTGGCCTTGTGGTTAGACAGGGGCAAATGAAGCTGAATGTGTCACAAAACATCATCCATGCTAGTTAACAAAGGCTGACAACTATATGATTAGCTCCCAGATAGAAGAACTGCTTGTGGGTGTGAATGCTTAGGTCAGACCTCTGGAAAGGAAACAGCTGCCCTTCTCTCTGCAGTGAAAAGTACCTCAAGTCTGAGAGAAACTAATTTATTTCCCCTCATCAGTGGCTGTAAGCTATGGCTCTTAATTAATAAGTGAGAGACTTAACATGTGAACCAGTCACTTTGTACTTCCTGCAAGCAACAGAACATACCTGGAGAAGAAGTTGAAGGAGAAGCAAGTCCTGACAAGACAAAAGAATCATTTCAATGACCTCAGTGGCCATGGACCATTGAACTGCTTTCCCAGTCTTTCCTTCTGCCCATGACATCCATGACTTTTTGTGTCTGTCATTCTGTGCATGTTGGGGAATTTTTGTAAACAGTTATAAGTCATTATTTGTTATCTGTAGCTAGAATCTATTTATTTTGAATAAATAGTAATGATTCTTAAGCACAGAATCTTGGTCCAGGCTTTCAGTCAACCTAAACCTGAAAGGCAAATAAATTGGGAAATTTTGGATATTTTTGTAAAGTCTTTAACCTTTGTGATAATTCTGGGAATAGAGGGGCCTGCTGTCGAGCGCACCACCCCAATGAAGCATGACAACAATGAGGACAAGGGCTATCCCCTTCATACATGGCTGATGACACAGTTACAAAACCCTCAGACTGGTGCAGAATGTTGCTCACTCTTCCACCAGCTCTATAATGGAACAGACTTTAGGCCTCTGTAGAATGTTAGTTCGATGTCTGGACTGCTCTAAAGGGGCTTTGAAGTGTAGCCCAAAAAAAAATGCTGCATCTCTGTGTCATGCTGTGCCCTTCACAATGTAAGCTGACAAAGGAGGCATGTCTTGAATGTAGAGGAAATGGGGGATTGACAGCAAATTTCTGCAGAAGAGAATGAGGACATTGATGAGGTGGTCCATCCACGACAGTATGACAGAGCAATACATCAATGAACGGGGATGAATCTTCTTCCAGGATAAATGAACTGGTTTGGACCTCCATTAATTGTTAACGTTTCCATTGGTTATATGAGAAACAGTCCCTGTTCAGTGAAAAGAACATGTGGACCTTGTAATTTCTGTACCCTTTTTCCTTTTCTGTCACTGAGTAAAAAATTTGTAATCTATCATATGTACACTTGATGTCTTCAGGTGATTTCACTTTTAAGTATCTTTACATTTACATATCCTACTGACCATTTAGGAAACAACAATAGGCAGGGAGCTGTTCAACTACCATCACATGGTACCAGATTAGTTTGCTCTTAAGGCTGCCATTAGCATATTATTGCTAAGTGTTGCGCAATGAACGCTCTCATGATAGCCATCAGGCTGAGAGAAATCTCCTTTCGACACCTTCATCATTGGTTAACCTTCAATCTTCCAAAGTGCGCACAGACTGAAAAGTTGCCCTGAAATGCTTGAACATCCTGTAGGACAGTGTTGATCCGGTGAGAGACTGTGATTAGGCAACTTTTCTCTGCAAACCACAGTACTATGAGGGAGCATAGCCATGTAGGCTTCCTATTCCACATCTCACCGTTTGAAAGGCAGTGCTTCTGATTCCATACTCTGGTTGGTAAATGGGTGTAAGCGTGGAATGTGTGCAGTCCAGGCCCTAGCACAATCTAACATTAATGTTAGGGAAAGTTGGAAAAAGTTCTGAGGGACAGAATCTCCAGAGACAAGGATTAATTAAGCATTGTCAGCATTGCTTTGTCAGGGAAGAACATAGTTATATTTTTGAGGTGAATAGATGTGTAGATGAGGTTTATGCAGGTGTATTTTGTTTATTCACTCATGGGATGTGGGTGTCACTGGCTGGTCAGCATTTATCACCCCAGCTGGCTTTGAGAAGGTGGTGGTGAGTTGGCGCTGCAATACATGTGATGTAAGTAGACCCACAATGTCCTTGGGTTGGGATATGATATAGTCGACATGAATTGCAGTAATGCTTTTGATGAGATCTGGCATGGCAGAATGGCTAAGGAGCTAAGAGCCCATGAGATCCAGGGCACTTTGGCAAATTCGATCCAAAATTGGCTTAGTAGCAGGAAGCCGAGCGTGATAGTTAAACGATGTTTTTGTGACCAGAAGCCTGTGAAAGTGGTATGCTACAAGAGTGGTATCCCACTCACATCACCGTCACCACCTTACCATCCCACTCTCACCACTGTCACTGCCTTACCGTCACACTCTCTCCTCCGTTACCACCTTACCATCCCACTCTCACCGTCACTGCCTTACCATCCCACTCTCACCACCGTCACCACCTTACCATCCCACTCTCTCCTCCGTTACCACCTTACCATCCCACTCTCACCACTGTCACTGCCTTAACCGTCACACTCTCAACTCCATCACCACCTTACCATCCCAATCTCACCTCCGTCACCACCTTACCATCCCACTCTCACAACTGTCACCACCTTACCATCCCACCCACACCACCGTCACCACCTTACCATCCCACTCTCACCTCCGTTACCACCTTACCATCCCACTCTCACAACTGTCACAACCTTAGCATCCCACCCACACCACTGTCACCACCTTACCATCCCACTCTCACCTCCGTCACCACCTTACCGTCCCACTCTCACAACTGTCACCATCTTACCATCCCACTCTCACCACCTTACCGTCCCACTCTCACCACTGTCACTGCCTTACCGTCCCACCCACACCACAGTCACCACCTTACCATCCCAGGCTCACCAATGTCACTGCCTCACCGTCCCACTCTCACCACTGTCACCACCTTACCGTCCCACTCTCACCACTGTCACCGCCTCACCGTCCCACTCTCACCGCCGTCACCGCCTCACCGTCCCACTCTCACCATCGTCACCGCCTTACCGTCCCACTTTCACCTCCGTCACCGCCTCACCGTCCCACTCTCACCGCCGTCACCGCCTCACCGTCCCACTCTCACCATCGTCACCACAACCTTACTGTCCCACTCTCACCACCGTCACCACCTTACCGTCCCACTCTCACCACAGTCACCACCTTACCGTCCCACTCTCGCCAGGGTGACCACCTTA
>NC_063351.1:19455508-19456164 GCF_021869965.1 Rhincodon typus | reverse complement strand
CCGTCACCACCTTACCGTCCCACTCTCGCCAGGGTGACCACCTTACGGGCCCACTTTCACCTCCATCACCACCTTACCGTCCCACTCTCACCACCGTCACCATCTTACCGTCCCATTGTCACCACCATCACCACCTTACCATCCCACTCTCACCACAGTCACCACCTTACGGTCCCATTCTCACCACTGTCACCACCTTACCATCCCACTCTCACCACCGTCACCATCTTACCGTCTGACCCACACCACCGGCACCACCTTACCATCCCAGGCTCACCACTGTCACTGCCTTACCGTCCCACTCACACCACCATCACCACAACCTTAACGTCCCACTCTCATCACCGTCACCATCTTAACGTCCCACACTCACCACCGTCACCGTCTTACCAGCCCACTCTCACCGCCATCACTGCCTCACCGTCACACTCTCACCACCGTCACCGCCTTACCGTCCCACTCTCACCACCGTCACCGCCTTACCGTCCCACTCTCACCACCGTCACTGCCTTACTGTCCCACTCTCACTACCGTCACTGCCTTACCGTCCCACTCTCACCTCCATCACTGCCTCACTGTCACACTCTCACCACCATCACCGCCTCACCATCACACTCTCACCGCCGTCACCGCCTTACCGTCACACTCTCACCGCC
>NC_063351.1:19455112-19455408 GCF_021869965.1 Rhincodon typus | reverse complement strand
GTCCCACTCTCATCACCGTCACCATCTTAACGTCCCACACTCACCACTGTCACCGTCTTACCAGCCCACTCTCACCACGGTCACCATCTTACTGTCCCACTCTCACCACTGTCACCGCCTTACCGTCCCACTCTCACCGCCATCACTGCCTCACCGTCACACTCTCACCACCGTCACCGCCTTACCGTCCCACTCTCACCACCGTCACTGCCTTACCGTCACACTCTCACCACCGTCACCGCCTCACCATCACACTCTCACCGCCGTCACCGCCTCACCGTCCCACTGTCACCACC
>NC_063351.1:19426938-19445112 GCF_021869965.1 Rhincodon typus | reverse complement strand
CACTCTCACCACCGTCACCGCCTCACCGTCCCACTCTCACCTCCGTCACCGCCTTACCGTCACACTCTCACCGCTGACTGCTGATGTCGCAAGCTGTATATCACATTAGTTAGACCACAGTTGGAGTATTGTGTGCAGTTCTGGTCACCACACGATAATAAGGATATGATTACACTGGGACGGGATTGCAGGGGAGATTCCCCAGGGTGGTGCTTGAGATGGAACAATTCACCTATGAAGAGTAGCTGGATAAGCTAGAGTTCTCATATGGCAGAGACGGCTGGAGGGGTTCCTGATGGAGATCTATAACGTTATAAGGAGTGTAGGTAGAGTGGATAGGGAGAAACCTTCTGCCGTAATAGAGGTGTCAATAATCAGGGTCACAATATTAAGATTTTAGATCTAGGTTTTATTGTCATGTGTACTCAAGCAGGAGGGACAAGAGTGCAGTGAAAAGTGTACAATGTTGCCACACACAGCACCATCTCAGGCACAAAAGTACTTATGTTCAAAATCTTACTTACAGAAGTAGAAAAATAAAGAAATAAGTTAAAAAGTTCAGCATTACAGTCTTCTTAGTTTAAAAGTAGAAAAATAAAGGAATACAGATAAAAAGTCAAATATTACAGTCCTTTCTTAAGCCATGGGCCTGCAGACACTCCAAGCTGGGCTTTCCCCAAGATGGTTCACTTTCCCCTGGGCTGGGCATGCTTTCACCCGGACTGGGCTAAGAGCCGTCTGTGCTTGCCAGCCGCTGCTGCCGATCTCCATTGGGCACGCCAGGCAATGTCACCGCTCGCAAAGCTTCAGCCCCGACCATCGCTTTGCCACTGCCGCCATCCTACGTGATTGCATGTCACTGCCACCATCCTTTGCAGCCAGTTGCCACCACGCTAGCTCTGCCATCCAGGCTCACCCTGGGCCCCAGCTACGACCACGTTCCATTGCCGCATTAGCAACCTCACTTCAGGGTCCTGCTCTTGCATTCCTCCAGACAATAATGAAGCTGCGATACCACCGACCGCCAAAGTTCCACCTGGGCACGCCAGCTGCCTTGTGGCCAACTGTTACAGTCCCCCAGCTGCTGCCAGAGCTGCCTCTACAACCGAGCTCCCTCCAGAAAGATAAAAAAAGAAAGAAGCAAAAAAAGAAGAAAGAAAAGCAGTCAAAGTGGATGAGCTCCAGTCAAGAGCCCTACTCCATTGCCATCTAATCGTGGGAAGTTTAGAGGGTTTTTGAGGAAGATGTTTCTCACCCAGAGTGTAGTAGGTATGTGGAACTCACTGCCTAAAAGGGTGATAAAGGCAGGAACCTTCAAAACATTAAAGAACTATTTAGACGAGCTCTTGAAATGCCATAGATACAAGTCTATCGGCCTAGCGCTTGAAAATGAGATTGGAATAGATAGATGTTCGATAATTTGCATGAATACAATGGTTTGAAGGATCACTTGCCATGCTGTAAAATTCTATGATTCAATGACTTTATGACAATCCCTGCACACTATGTTTAGCCCCAATTTATTCCACACCATGGTGTGACATCCTGGCTGCAATCTTGGCTCCTGAAGTTCAAGGATGCTTGATGTCTCAGGCTATCTGCTGTCAAGAAATTGGTTTCATGTGAGAGATGATCAATAATTGGCCATTACAACATTTTCAGCTTGGGGTGTCTAAAGATGCTGGTCATCTCTCAAATGGGTGTGGCTTAATCAGATCCAACATCAAAATAACACTAGAGCAGATATTTTAAGAGTGCAAGTAGTTATATGCTTACAAAAGTGCAAGGCTATTTACAATCATGTGTATGCCATGCCACCTATTTGCTTTCTCTATTTACCTCTTCCCCTCCCTTTCACTATGTTGGGTGCAGTCCCAACAAACATAGTTGGGGTGCAGGAAGCCCACTTTGCAGTTGGCTCTGTCAGCCTGGAAGTGTTGGGCTGTAATCCCTTGGGGATTTAGGCCTAGAGGACTCAGACCTGCTGCAAATGGTCCTGCCCAGATGCAGGCTCACCTTCCTTGATCTAGTCTTCAGCAGGCTTTTGCATTATGGGCAGCAAGGAGGTGGAGGCACTAAACATCTCTGGATGTCCTGGAAAGAAGATTCATGGCCCTGTGTGTGGCTGTTCCTCCTCATGAGTGCCTGCTGGCACCCTATTCTTCCTGAGGGGAAGGGATACCTGGAGTGAGAATGAAATCCCTTGCCTCTCTCTTGCCTTGCCATTGATGCTGATCACCAGTGACCGCAGCAATGGAGTGCACATCTGGCAAATATTGAGTGCGCTAGACTTCGCTCAACAAAAGAATGAAAACAGCCTGGACGTTCCATTTGCTTTCACCGTTTCTCCCAGGACAAATTGACTGAAAGCAGCCAAACTAAAAGACCACAGAACTTTAATTGTTTGTGCAAGTTTGAGAAGCATTGCACTGGAGCACAACACAACACGCAAAGTGGTTTTACACCCTTTTGTAAAGTCATTTCCAGTAATTTAAAAATCAGTTTATACACAGATAAGGGACAAGACAGACTATATTTAAACGCTTTTCTTTTATGATAAAACTATTTTCAGCTGAATTAAAAAAATTGTTACAAGTTACCACTCTTACTGATCCAACATTCTCAAATGTTTCCAAATTGTGTTGGTTTATGGAAATTTTTGTGTTTAATTAAATATAAATGAGTTTGGAATGAAAATTCAGCAGAAGAACGCGCTTCTCAAAATTTACACCCAGATTGCCAATTATGGCCAAAGTTGAAACTCTACCTTGCTATTTTCACTCTGCTTTAAGGCAAACACAGTAAAGTTTGAAGATCTTTTAAATCTGCTAACGCTGCATCTGCTGTTCATGGAGAGTTACTATTCTAAAGAACTGGTGTGCAAATGATGGGCTAAATGGCTCCCTTCATGATTCTACCCCTAGGCGTTAACAATCATAATAGAATTGAATTACTATATTCAGTTTGCAGGAGAGAGGATGGGTCAAAGACTAGAATTTTAAACTGAAATAGGGCTAATTACAGGGCATGTAATCAGAGCTGGCTAAACTAAACTGGCAAATTAGATTAAAGGATAGGTAATTAGAGATGCAGTGACATATATTTAAGGGGATATTCCAGAATATATAAAATAATTGCTTTGCAACAAGAAAGCAAAATTCCAATGGGAGGAGCCACCATCTATCGTTATCTGAAATAAGTTTTAAGATAGTATCAAACTTAAAGAGAAATTAAATAATTGTGTGAAGATGAGTGGCAGGTCAGAAGATTGGAATGAATTTTAAAACAGCAAAGAGTTTCTAAACAATTACTAAAGAGGGAAAATATAGAGCAAGCGAGAAAGCTAAGTTTCTATGGCTAAGATTTATAGATACTTACAAAAAAAGAAAAGCACTAACAATGAAAGTGTTGTCCTGTAGAAAATGTATCTGCGAATTAATAATGGAAAATAACAAGATGGCAGATAAATTGAATGGGTGTTTTGCATCAGTTGCATTATAGAGTATGCTAGTAACATCCCAGGAATAGCTATAAATCAGTAAATGGAAGGGAGGGAGGAATGCAAGAAAATTACACTTACCAAGGAAAGTACTGAGCAAATTACTGGAATTGTGGGTTGACAAGTCTCCAGGTCCTAATGGATGTCATCTGAATATCTTGAAGGAAGTGTCTAGTGAGATCGTTAACATATTGGTTTTAATCTACCAGAAATCCATAGATTTGAGGAAGGTTTCATTAAATTGGAAAATAGCAAGTGTAACTCCTTTATTCAAAAAGGAAGGAAACAAAAGGCAGGGAACTATAGGCCAGTTGGCTTAATATCCGTCATAAGGTAGATGCTAGAAGCTATGATTAAAGAAGTTATAGCAGGGCATTTAGAAAAAATCAGTCAGTCAGAGTCAAAATTGTTTTGTGAAAGGGAAATTATGTTTACCTGATTTATTGCAATTCTTCAAAGAAGTAACTTGTGCTGTAGAGAAAGTAGCTCATAAGGTACCGCATTAAAAGTCATGGTGGAAATAAAAGATCATAGTGTAGTTGGTAACGTACTGTCATGGATAGAACTTTGGGAGGCAAACAGAAAACAAACAGTAAGCATAGGCATAGGTGCATCATTTTCTACTTGTCAAGTGCCACAGGGATCAGAAATGGATTCTCAACTATTTACAATTTGTATCAATGACTTGGATGAAGAGACTGAAAATATGTGCATTAAATTTGCTGATGACATAAAAATAGGTGGAAAAATAAGTTGTGAAGATAATGTAAGGAGACTACAAAAGGGTATAGGTAGATTAAGTGAGTGGGCAAAAATCTGGCAAATTGACTATAATGCAGGAAAATGAGAAATTATCCATTTTGGCAGGAAGAATAATAAAAATGCATATTATCTAAGTAATGAAAGATTGCAGAGCTCTGAGAGGGTCTTGGTATCCTCTTGCATGAATTATATAAGGCTTGTTTGCAGACACAGCATATACAACATTTGGCCAAGCATTTGATCATCTAAAAGATATCCCTTTTACGGTGCAGGATAATGTTTGTTCTACGAAGCAGCTTTGTACATTTTAATGCATTAAAGGCACTAAATAAATACAAATTTTTTTTATTGTAACAGAACTACAAGTGAGAGATGTAACAGCATATGGGCTAAGACAATGCAGCTGAGCTATGTCATGAAAAGAGAAAGTGCTTGCTCTTTGTGATGCAGAGAGACAGCATCTCAACTCAGAGTCAGCTAGAATGCTAGAGCTGCAGTCTGATTCATCTGATGGTAGTGGCTAGGAAGGGGGGCAGTGTAGTGGCAGAGTGTAGCAGCAGGGAGCAAGGTAAAAACAATGGCCATTTATCAAAAACAAGTACGACTAATGTATAAACCAATAGACCTGTAAATGAACATATTTATTAATTAATCTTGATCTTATCTGTTGTTCTCAGTTTAATTGATGCACATATACAGGCAACAAAGTAGACAGCATGTCTAGACTGATGCATTCCTTCTTGAGAAATAACTCGGACAACAATTCAAACACAGCATAAATGTAAATTGTAAAGATAATTCAACACAAACTAAAAAAAAAGAGTTTGTAGAAACAGCATCACATGAAGGAGGCAGTTTGGATACAGAAGGAACAGTGATTATTGGAAGACAGTGTGAGGACAGAAAAAGACTGGTATGGCAAGAATTTGAAGTATTTTTAATTAAGGGAAGAATTTTGTCAGGGAGAGCAGATAAAATCAAACATGCAGGTAGAATTTGGTGTGGCAACACTTCAAAAAACACTGGGAACAACCCTCTAATTGCAGAAAGAGACTAATTTTATTTATTAAAATAATATTGGGACAACTTCCATAATAATGCATATAAAGGAAAAAGCAAGACTGTTTCTATGCTGGTAAATTCACGGAGGGAATTCAATATAAGAAACTTCAAGGGATCAAATGCTCCTGGATAATGTGACAGATGTGAATTGAAAGTAAATTTTCAAATTAAGACAGGAAATTATTATTAGACTGATCCTTTTGGTGTTATAGGGAGATGCAGCTGGTTGTTACGCTACAATTTACAATTAATGCGTGCTATGTGCAATATTGATGCTCTGTAAATATAAAAACTTACACATTACTAAAAAGAGAGATGAACCTAAAGCTATCCTCTTGCACTTCTCAGGACTAGGAAGTAAGAAATCAAACTTAGACAAGGAACACCAACTTACACTGTATGAGAAGAGGGTGCTGATTGGGTGAACTATGATTGATTTGGAGATGCAGCATGAATACACAATATTGAGGGTGAATTGATTGAAGTTTTAGGATTTTGTAAAGAACAAGTAGGGGAAGTAGAGGTAACAAGGTGTAGAGCTGGATGAACACAGCAGGCCAAGCAGCATCAGAGGAGCAGGAAAGCTGACGTTTCGGGTCTAGACCCTTCTTAGAAATGGGGGAGGGGAAGGGGATTCTGAAATAAATAGGGAGAAAGGGGGAGGTGGATAGAAGATGGATAAAGGAGAAGATAGGTGGAGAGGAGACAGACAGGTCAAGGAGGTGGGGTTGGAGCCAGTAAAGGTGAATGTAGGTGGGGAGTTAGGGAGGGGATAGGTCAGTCCAGGGAGGACGGACAGGTCAAGGAGGCAGGATGAGTCTAGTAGGTAGGAGATGGGGGTGGGGCTTAAGGTGGGAGGAGTGAATAGGTGGGAGGACAGGTTAGGGAGGTGGGTACGAACTGGGCTGGTTTTGGGATGCGGTCGGGGGAGGGGAGATTTTGAAGCTTATGAAGTCCACATTGATACCATTGAGCTGCAGGGTTCCCAAGCGAAATATGAGATGCTGTTCCTGCAACCTTTGGGTGGCATCATTGTGGCACTGCAGGAGGCCCAGGATGGACATATCATCCAAGGAGTGGGAGGGGGAGTTGAAATGGTTCGCGACTGGGAAGTGCAGTCGTTTGTTGCGAACTGAGCATAGGTGTTCCACAAAACGGTCCCCAAGTCTCCGCTTGGTTTCCCCGATGTAGAGGAGGCTACAATGGGAACAGCGGATACAGTATACAACAGGGAAGTAGAGGACCCTTTTTGGTTGGGAATTCTAGGGCAAGGAGACCTAATGTAAAAATCAAAGTCAAGTCATTTAGGAAGAAGATAGAAAAGACTCCTTTGCACAAAAGGTGGCAAACATGTGGAAATCTGTCCCACAATTACAGCAAGTCTATGAATAACTCATAGTTATAAATTGGAGATTAGCTGCCATAACTATTAAAGAATGAAAGATGTGCCTCTTTACGTAACGTTTCTCATGACCTCTGCATGTCTCAAAGTGCCTTTCAGTCAATCATGTCCTTTTTGAAGTGTAGTTGCTATTGTAATGTAAGAAACACAGCATCAAATATGCATTTGGAAAAGTCCCACAAGAAGAAATGTGATAATGAATAGCTACATTTTTTTTGTAATGTTAACTGAAGAATAATTTTGGACATGAGAGACAACTCCCCTTTACTTCAAAATTGGACCTTTACATTGACCCAGTAAAAAAGACAGCTCCTTGGTTTAATGTCACATTCAAAAGACAGCACCCCCGACAATCAGCCATCATTTGTTGGCTATCCTTCAATTCAAAGATGATTTCTATTCATAGTCAAAAGCCATGGGTCGTTAAGTGACAAATGGGTCAATTTTCAACTCTCAAAACTTTGGCCAAATATAGCAGGACCACATGAGGTACTGGGACTCCAAATGCAGGATTTGCTTATTTTTCTTTCCTTCTATGACACTGCTCTATGTCAACATTGATGCATTTAGACACAAAGTATGATGTAGCTTAATAGGCCAGTTGTCAATATTCTGAATAACTATTTTTTCTTATTTTTCTGCATTTTTGATTACAGACCAAAGTGGAAAAAGAACTGTTTTAAAAACAAAGGAAGTAACCTGACATTCATTGTTAGTTCTGGCCACACAGCTGTTTGTTTAAGCAGTAGTGGAAGCTGATTTTGCAAATGAACTGGAGCCAAGTGGTGTTTACTACTGAATTATCAGCTGACAATAAGTAGCAGATAGGTCTATGGACTAATGGCCAATTATCAATGACAAAGGCCTCTTTCCTACCATCAACTATGTGATTGGCTTCCAAGCAGATGAACAGATTGGGGCTGTGAATGTTCAGGGCGGAAGGTATTGAACTTCTGGAGGCAAAGGAGCATTCTTTTTTATATTTGTTCATGTGAAATGTCATTGGTTAGACCAGCATATGTCGCCCATCTCTCTAATTGCCCAAGGTGTAGTTAAGAGTCAACCAATGTTGCTGTGGGTCTGGAGTCCATGTAGGCCAAAGTGGGTAAAGATGGAAGATTTCTTTATTTTAAAAACATTAGTGAACCAGGGTTTTTATGATAATTGACAATGGTTACTATTAGTTTAGTTTTTTATTCTGGAGTTTCATTGCATTCAAATTCAGATTTGAAGATAACTAATTTATTTCCCCTTTCCAACTGTAAGATGTGAATTTTAATTGCTAAGTCAAAGACTTTATAAGTGTGAACCAGTACCTCCTGCAAGCAAGTGAATGTCTTTTGACTAACAGAAGTAATGTTCTGATCAGTAAAAAGATCATTTCCACTGTTCCTACAGACAGGACCCACTGAGTAATATGATTGCAAATGCTGCGGATTCCATTTAGCTGCAGGATACACATCGCCGGCGGTCTGGGAGATGTGAAAATTTCTTCAGACTCGGCTTTAAGAAGGCTGCTCATGCAGACAGCAGCTAGGAGAGCTGAACATTTGTGAATCATTCAGAAGACAAGCTCATGGCAAGATCAAACAAGGCAGAAGTTATAGACAATGCTGGAAAGCACCTAAGATCAGAAGAGTGCTTAGAACACTCTCTCAACCTGGAGTATTCATCACTCAAAGGCAGTTATTGGGAGCTGATGGTCTGGAAGAGCAGGACCAAGTTGGGGTTCATTTGAAGGGTGAATGAACACTGGAGGCTCTGTGAGCTTAATGGAAATCCCTAGTGGGCATGGAGAAAACGTTCAAAAATCTGCATGATTTGTAGGCAGAGAAAGTGAAAAGTAAAAGAAGTATTTACAACTCAGGTCAAGTTTTGCCATGATAGTGAATAGATACCACAGAACACGGCTACAGTAAGGGAAATCAAGGGCCACAGAAACAACTTAAGACTGGGTCACAGACCCAGGAACATCACATAGCCTGAATTAAAGTGATAAATGGTCAAACTAAAAGCCTAAGCAGACATACTTTAACAGGAAAAAAAAAATTAGGAGAATACTGAGACACCAAAGTAGGAGATCCATTACTTAAACTGTGGTAAAGGCTGGAAGCACATATTTAAACTGCACACAGCAGGACTCATACAGGAAAAATGAGAAGCAACAGGGTTTATTATATACTGCTGCAAACAAAAAATGGGAGTCATCTAGGAAAAGCTGGTACAGAATTGGGATTTATCTTATCAAGCTGCAGAAAACAGGATTCAGTAAAGCCATTGAGACAATAGGATTCAATCTTTGTTTCTTCTGATTTATCCAGCTGCAGTTCAGTCCGCTGTGGTCCATACACAGCAGCGGCTGAAGGAATTGGTGTTGAATTTGTTGGCATAGATTAAGCTTCCTGATCAGCATGCATGGACTCTCGGTTCAGCTGTGCAGCCGCACAGATATGCTGCTTAGATGGAAAGTTGGATTGAATCACTTATTCAAGCCACAGACAGTGGGATCAACTCAGTCTGCCAGAGTCTTTGCCAGATTTAGTAGTCAAAAGCGGATTTGACTCCAGAGAAAGCTATTTAGTTCTTAAGACATAAACCCCAAAAAAGGCACATGGGATTCCAGTTCAGAGAGCAAGATGAATGCCAGATACTAACAGTTAGTGTCAGCACTGCGGAATGCAGAGACCTCAGGCACAACCACTACCCAGGTATTAATAGATATTGTTCCAGATTTTCGGGGTAAGTGTCAATTGTCAATAACACATTGCATTTAGTAGCAAAATTTCAAATCCTAGCCATTTTTCTGCTCTATTTTTCATTGATTATTGAACACTTTTCAAATACTTTTGGCCAACTCATGTGCTTTAGTTAGTTTCTCATTGAAACTCAAAGCTTAGGCTGCAAACATAGTCGCTGAGCGGTGACTTATAGTTTTCTTTCTTTAATCATTTTAAGGGCTTGTCTCATCTCGGGTCCAGATATCAGTGGCAATCTCCTACAGTTGCCACTCCAGCTCTTCTTTTTCATGAAAGGAGGAAGCTTCAGATTTCTGACAGGAGATTCTGATCAGGATTGAGTTTTTGGAGTATTTGGAACTGCATGGTAAAATAGGGCTGAGTCAGCATAGCTTCATCAAGGAGAGGTCACAGAATCCCTACAGTGTGGAAATATGCCATTTGGCCCAAAAAGTCCACGTAGACTCTCTGAAGAGCTTCCCACCCAGATTCATACCCCCTACCCATCCCTTGTAACCTTGTATTTCCCATGGCGAATCCACACATCCCTGGACACTATTAACAATTTAGCATGGCCAATCTACCCAACCCTCACATCTTTGGTCTGTGGGAGGAGACCCACACAGACATGGGGAGAATGTGCAAACTCCACACAGACAGGCACCCAAGGCTGGAATTGAACCCAGGTCCCTGCTGTTGTGAGGTAGCAGTGGTAACCACTGAGCCACCATGTGCCCCGATCAGGTCATGCCTGACAAACCTACTGGAATTTTTTGAGGAGGTAATAAACAATATAGATAAAGGAGAGTCAGCGGACTTGATTTGTTTGTATTTCCAGAAGGCTTTTGATAAGGTGCTGTACAGGACGCTGGTAAATAAGAGCCCATGGTGTTAGGGGCAAAATACTGGCATGAATAGAGGATTGGCTGACTGGCAACAGGCAGAGGGTGGGGATAAAGGGGTCTTTTTCAGGATGGCAACCAGTGACAAGTGGAGTTCACAGGAGTCAATGTTGGGACCACAACTATTCACATTATACATTAACGATTTGGATGAAGGAAATGAGGGCATTGTTGCTAAGTTTGCAGATGATACAAAGATAGGTGGAGGAACAGATATTGTTGAGGAAGCAAAGAAGCTACAGAAGGACTTGAACAGGCTAGAAGAGTGGGCAAAAATGGAATGTTGTGGGAAATTGTGCGGTTATGCATTTTGGTAGGAAATGGTGAAAGGCTTCAAAAATATTAAGCACATCCGGACTTGGGAGTTCTAGGTCAAGACTCTCTTAAGGTTAACGTGCAGGTTCCATTGGCAGATAGGAAGCCAAATGCAATGTTAGCACTGATTTCAAAAAAGCCAGAATACAAGAGCAGGGATGTACTGGTGAAGCTGTATAAGGCTCTGGTCAGACCACATTTGGAGTATTGTGATCAGTTTTAGGCATCATATCTAAGGAGGATGTGCTGGCATTGTACGGGGTCAAAAGAGGTTTACAAAAATTATCCTGGAAATGAAAGGCTTGTCATATGAGGAGCAGCTGAGGACTCTGTGTCTGTAGTCGATGCAGTTTAGAAGGGTGAGAGAGGATTCTTATTGAAACTTACTGAAAACGAGAGACCTGGATAGAGTGGATGTCTCTACCAGTAGGAGAGACTAGGACCGTACGGCACAGTCTCAAATTGAAGGGATGACACTTTAAAACTGAGATGAGGAGGAATTTCTTCAGCCAGAGAGTGGTGACTGCATGAACTCATTGCTACAGAAAGCTCTGGAGACTGAGTCATTGAATGTATTTAAGACAGACAGACAGGTTCCTGATTAGTAAGGAGATCAAGGGTTATGGGGAGAAGGCAGAAGAATAGGGTTGTGAAATGTATTAGTCATGATTGAATGGCAGTGTGGGCTCAATGGGCCGGAAGGCCTAATTCTGCTCCTACATCTTTATGGTCTTAAGATCTCTCATAGTGCCGAATTTTGATGGCAGTCAGCTGCCGTGCTTTGAAACTTAAAGGTCTGACGGACGATTTTTAACATCTGCTGACATGAGGTAGGTGGTTAAGGTGTTTGGAGG
Organism: Rhincodon typus; assembly: GCF_021869965.1. Lineage (NCBI taxonomy): Eukaryota > Metazoa > Chordata > Chondrichthyes > Orectolobiformes > Rhincodontidae > Rhincodon > Rhincodon typus. Next base: position 19,433,581 of record NC_063351.1, on the reverse strand, counting down.
ATTGGGTGCCAAATGGATGCCAGGTAAATTGGGTGCCAAGCAGGTATGGTGTTGCAGTGCCAGTTTAGAGGTGCCAACTGGGTAGAGTACCAGCTAGGTCAGGGTAACTGGGTAGTGGAGGGTAGGTGTTGGGACTGGGGTGTTATGGGTCCAGTGATGTGAAGGTCACTCAGGGCTAGAAGGAGGCTTTTATCTTTACTATCCTGTCTTTGGTAATATCTCTTTAACTTATTAACATGACATTCTAGGTGCTCTTTCCTCCCATTTGAAAGTATTCATTACACAATTCACGTAATTTTATGATACAATAAGATCCAATGAACCTTGATTTTAATTGATCCCTAGAGACAGGTAATAATACTAACACATTGTCTCCAGTCACCGCCAAATTTCAAATCCTTGATATTTTTCTGCTCCAGTTTTCATTGATTGTTGAACATTTTGCAAATACTTTTGGCTAACTCATATGCTTCAATAAGTTTCTCTCTGAAATTAAACACTTAGGCTGCAAACATAGTCATAGAATCCCTAGAATACAGAAAGAGACCATTCAGCCCATTAAGTCTGCATCGACCCTCCAAACAGCATCCTAGCCTATCCCCTTGGCGCCCGCACGTACCAGCATTAATTCACCTAACCTGCACATCTCTGGACACTACGAGTCAATTTTAGCATTCCCAATCCACCTAACCTGCACATCTTTGGACTTTGAGATGTGGGAGAAAACTGGAGCACCCAGCAGAAACCCACAAAGAGATGGGGAGAATGTGAAAACTCCACACAGACGGTCACCTGAAGCTGGAATCAAAGCTCCCCACAGAGTTTTTTTCTTTCTTTAATCATTTAAAGGTGTTCTCAAACCTCATGTCCATATATCAGTTCATGTAGACTTATTGGGGCATCCCAAATAGCAAATAATCCCAAGGGAATACTTTTACCCCCAGTCATGAGATTATTTCTGACAAGAGTTCCAATCAAGATCTTCTAAATTTGATGCCATCTTTTCTAATACTCCTTGAAATTTTGTGTGGTAAGATTATGATATAATTTGTTTTAATTTCCAAACTATTTATTATTTTCTTGGATATTTGTGACATAAAATTTGAACTTTGATATGATTGCATTTCTTTGGGTAATCCATGTCTTGTTAAAAATTGAAATAACTTGTCTGCTACCTTTTTTTTAGCAGTAATTTTTCTGAAAGGTACTGCTTCCGGAAGACTTGTCAACACATTCATAATTGTTAAAAGATATTGATTCTCACCCTTAGTTTTAGGTAGGGGTCCTACACAATCTATTAAGACCCTAGTAAACAATTCTTCAAAAGCTGATATTAGAATTAAAAGTGCAGGTTTAACTGATGGTTAGGATTTCTCCCAACAAGATATGTATGGTGTGTCTGGAAAAATTCAATCACGCTTTATGTGATCCTGGTCAGTAAAAAAGTATTAGTATTTTACTCTGTGTTTTTCTCATATCTTGGAATTTCACGAGACAGTCATAAATAAAGTAGCCTATTTAGATGGAACTACTGCATATTCTTCATTGTCTGATATTCCAGGAGCCTCCATTTCTCCAGTATAGTTTATTTTTCAAATAATAACCCCCAGGCATTTGTTTTGATTCAATTTCCAAATAGGAAACAATCCACAATGTTCCTCCCATAACATTTTAGTTTATTTTATCTTTGCTCATTGCCCCATCGCCCTCAGTGAGGCCAATATCTTTGAATCAGCCAGGTCATTCCCTACGATAAAATGAATTCATTCTGCAGGGATTTGTTGCACAACTTTAGCTATAATTTTTCACTTTACTAGGTTACTCCTTAATCCCACTCTATATAGTAGTACTGGATTGTAACTTTCATGCACATCTCCAAATCATATTTTCTCCTTCATTTACCCCTCTGGTAGACAACTTGCATCATCAGCCAGCATTAATAACCTACTTGCTACAATGTCTCTAAATATCTTTTTTTTTCTCCTTGATTTGACGAATAAGATGACAGCTGTCCCTATGAGACAAATTCAGAACACCAGTGGTATGGTTCTCTTTTCAGTACTTGACAAAAAACATTCTTTACTGTCCCATGTCATCTATACCTTCTTGGTAGATTCTAAGAAAACTTGTCCGCTTTGTACTACAGCCACAGTTTTAATATGTATCTCCCTTTCTGATGCACTCTCTTCTGAGCTTTTCTTAGGCATTTCTATCACTACAATCTGCCTTTCGTTTAATTTTTACCAATTAGCTTTGGTATGTTTATTCTTATTACAATAAAATGATATTATTTTCTTGAAAGCACCTTTAGGTTATAACCTTTCTCCTTTATTATTTTGGCACCCTTCTTTTTGTTCCATAAAACTAGTGCCTCCGGCATGTGCAGCATTTTTATTCCTCCAATTTCCTGGTGGATTCCCTTATGGCCATCTCTCCACATGCAATTGTCTACATGATATATCATTGATATCTGCCAAAATTGCTGCTTCTTGGATTTTTGATACTTGAGACTTATCTAAATAAGTCTTACAGTTTGGCAGAATACTATTTCTTATTACTTTCCTTATCATGATTTCCCTTACCTTCTCAATTTTTTTCTCTATCTTCAATGATCAAAGCAGCATTTATTTTTGCTCTTGCAAATTCTACAAATGTCTGGTGAGTCTTATTTCTTGCAGTCCTAAATTTTAATTGATAAGCTTCAGGAACACACCAATAAGCTTCAGGGACTAACTCATAAGCATTGAGTACTGCTTTTGTTTTAAACAGTTGCATGGTCTGCCGTTGTTCTTCTGAAAGACTAATATAAGCTCATAGCAAATAGAAGAGCTTGCGTGAAGCGGGGGAGCCCATTGAAGCCACTGAACACATGAAGAAGGCTTGTCAAGAACACATAGAGTCAAAAAATCAGGGTATTGAAGAAAGTCTGCAAATCTTTCAATTGCTTATCCTTTGACACTACAAGCAGCAGCTACCCTTGTGTGTCAGAGTCTGCAGATTGAGCTTTGGACAAACCAACCATTTCAGCATCCATTAAACTGCAGCGGAATCAATCATCCTGGATCCCAAGGGACTAACTAAGCGATGTATCCATCACGTCATCAACCCAGTTATCTCTCAAAATGTGACACTGGATGAACAAAATGCTTAGCAAACTTGTGAACTGGTAGTCCATTGCGAACATAAAAACTGGCAATGGTCATGATAATGCAGTGTTCGTGATTGAGAACCCTACAACTGCCTACTTAATTTTTAAATGTAATTATTGTGGCGTATTTGTAAATAACTTTCACCCATTTATTTGGGTCACATCCTAATCTGTTGCTTTTAACTAGATGAGGATAAACTATTGCACGAATATGATTGATCCCATTTGGCTCTGATTCGTCTCTTTGGAGCTTTCAGAGGTTTAAGAATATTTATGTTGGCAATGATTTGTCAAACAGCAACACTGGGGGCGATGGTAAATTAATTCATTCACTCGCAAGTGAGCAAAATATGTTGGTGGCACCATAACTAACAACAATAAGTGACATATAATGGAGCCACAAGAGGACGCTGTCTGGTGCTTCTGCAAGACACCGTTTCTATCGCCTTATTAGTCATCTTGCTCATTAGGCCACTGTGGGGCGTTTGGTGCTGGCAGCTTTAAAGACTTCAAATGGTGTACCTTCAGGAAACCGTCTACGTGTAGTGTTCAGTCGGTGCATTCTCAGGTATTATTTATTGCTCTTTTTGTAGGATGGCGATTTTTTAAAAGCTTTTAAATGTGGTCTGAGGTGTTTCTTTCAAATCTATTTACTCTCTTCCTGATTTGTTGAAGGGTACATATGTCTCGGTTTCAGAATGACCAGTTTAAAGTTTCTTGTTAATTGTACGGACTTGGCTTGTGTGCTTACTAGGCCACCAGTGTGGATTTATTTACTTATTGTTTTAAAACAGACGTTGCGAAGTAATCTAAACGCAACTTTACAGGACAGAGTAGAAAAGTACATGTTTTAGTCCTATACTTGTGGCACAATTATCTTTAAGATGACTACATGGGTCCTTTAAGATGTTGTGAGTTGACTACACGGTGATTTAACCTAGCTTGCTGTAGTCAAGAGGCCTATGACCAACACAGGAACCAGATCTGAGCTGACGTCTGGAGATAACCTTACAGTATTTATTAAAGATCTTGGAACACTAATTGGTTATATTCCATAATTTAAAGCTATCTATATAAATAGCCGAACGCGAGCAGCTATTTATAATTGTAATGTATATTATTTTTATGAAAAGAATGAACACAGCTACATCCTAATTATGTCTCTCAATTTTCCCTAAACATTTCTACTTCGATGAGGATTATAGTTTTGTTGTGTAAAATGCAATGAAAGCCTGAGGAAGTGGATCAGACTATGGGAGGGGGGGGCTGGGATGAAAGGTGTTTTTGTTTACATTGTTTTATACGAAATAATGAATTTATATATGTGTGTGTGCTTTTTTTCCCCCAGACAGGAGCTGCTCTCTAGCTGCACTCCAAGCCCCTGCTGCACCGCTGCCTCGAGCTCTGGGGATGGGGCGCATGCGCCTGCCACTCCGCTCCGGGCCCTGTGACTGAGCCAGCCTTTGATTGACAGGTGAAGGACGAGGCGCGGGCACGTGTCAGCGCTCGCTCCCGCCGCTGCTCCCGCAGCGTCTCCCCTCCCCCCGCTACTCGCTCCCTCCAGGGCCCGCACCTCGGCGTTACCCCGCCAGCGAACATGGCGGCGCTCAGCCCGGAGCCCGCAGCCGCAGCGGGGCGGCTCCGAGCGGGCGCCCAGCTCTCGGTCACCGTGGAACACGTCGTCAGCGGCACCTTGGTGGTGTCCACCAACTTCGGAGGGAGCAGCTTCACCGGGATCCTGATAGATATGGCCAAGAAGTAAGTCCTCTTCCGCCCCCTGCCCCCCCCCCCTTCTCCAATACCCTGAGCTGGAAGTCACCTAGGTTAGACTGTGAGCACCAGGCCTTCAACAACTAGGGGAAGGGGGTGGGAGAATCAGTAACTGACATCAAATCAAATACACCCCCAGTTTTGACCCTCCTTATAAATTAGGGGGCTTTTTTTTTTCTTCAGAAAGTAATACTTAGTTTATAACAACGTGGAACTATTTTATAATGTTCAGTACCACCATTCTGCCTGTTTATATTATTGGCACCCACATAATGGAATCCCCATATTTTTACTTTCTTACTGCCTTTCCTGTATTTTGGAAATTTCACCCGAGAGTATTTCAAAGGTGTTTTTTGCCCTATACATAACCTTCCTAAATAACGTTTTGATGGGTTATTGCACAGTAAACAGTTGTGTCTGCTGTATGACCTACTTGTTTACTTATTGATTGACACCATTGTCTTTGATTTTCAGCAACACAGTTTTTTCAAAATGTCTTAGTTTAAATTGCAGTAATTTGCATTACCACTTACTGTACAGTACTTGGACTCATCTTTCTTTTATAAACAGCAAGGTAAAGATCCATATCTAATGTGCATTTTAACCAGGCATTTGCCTGATTAACTAGTCTAATATCTTGTAAATGCAGACATCCCATTCTATTTTGTCCCTTTTGAATGTTACACCAGCTTGTGTCATTCCTTAACCTAAATCACAAACAAATGTGCTGCATTTGTAAAGTTTGTTTTATTGTGGCAAAAACATTGGAGCTGTCTTATGGGGCTGATGCTATACATTAGTGTTTGTTTAAGGATAACTAGACATGATGCACACAAGATGAGCTGAAATCCTGTTGCTCATTTCATTGTGGTAATGATAATTTATTTGGTTTTATCAGTGCATTCTTTTAAAAGTTGGAGCAAAGCAAAGAAAAATGTGACGCCTCAAACTGGTAGAAAGTGTTAGATAGCCGTACTGGCCTCTGCCTCTATAGTTCCGAGCAAACTTTTTTTCTTAAAAAGAAACAATAATTTAACTTTATTATCTTTGACTTCCCTGAAAAGTATGCATGGTTCTCGATTATTAAATTATATGGTTTGATTCAGTTCAAATTGTGCTTGGAGTACTGCTAGCATTGAATATTCATGAAGCACAATTTGTACATTCCCATTTTTAGCCCTTTTGTAGCGTAGATGTGGGCGGGCAGGAATTACCCTCTGCATTTTTCACAGCTTTGGAAGTGGTTATTTTGTTTTGGGCCTCTTGTTCCCCTTTATAGCCTCCCTCTTTAAAATAATAAACTGAGAGCAAGAAAAAGATCTGCAACAAAATCAAACCTGAAATGTTCATTATAGTGGAGCAGCTGCTGTGCAGTTGCAATCCTTTTTCCCTGGTGAGCCTACTCCTTCAAAATAAAATGCGTGCCCTGAGTCCAATCTCAATTTGTGCAGGACTGGCATTGGCTGCAATAAGAAAATGAACTGTTAGACATTAAAATAGATTTCACTCCTGAATATTTTTCGGTTTTGAAAATTCAATATTCAAAAACTGTAGCTACCGTAGATGTTCAATGATGTTTATTTTGGCTTTAATACTGTCACCCTAGATTTGTAGTGGCATAATGGCCACTTGGATGGGTCATTGAATCTGCGCCCCTCAACACTCTCTCTCTCTCTCTCTCACACACACACACACACACACACACACACACACACACACACACAC
>NC_063351.1:19386484-19426928 GCF_021869965.1 Rhincodon typus | reverse complement strand
CACACACACACACACACACACACACACACACACACACACACACACTTCTATTTTGTAAGATGCTCTGAAATGTGACTTCTTGGTGGTCATGTGTAAAATTTGTGGGTGAGAGGACTCTAAATTCTCAAGTTCCTTTTTTCAAACTGGAAACTTAACTTGGTATCCCTTCAAATCTGCGTCCCCACGACTTGATTACTCCTAGATATTTATCATTTCCACAATTTTTAAAAAAATATTGTTTAGGTATGTAAAACTGTAAAGAAATGTTGTGATCAATCATTTGAACTCTACCCTGATATCATTGTCCTAAGAAAATATTGAATACTTGTTCTGAGTTTGTATTTTGAACATGGTGCTTTTACTTGCAAATGCGATCTGATATATGTTCAAATCAGCTTCCTCCCTGTTGTTTGCAGGAAATAGAGTATTGTCGAAGTTTAAAAAAACCATTGCATTCTGTTGCTTTTTTTTTGAACTTTTATCACTTTGCTGTTGGTTCTTATTATAGATTCACCCTGTTTTTAAATAAAATGCCTTTTCTGTAGACACTTTAATCATGTACGAAATATCTACATAGCTCTGCATGCCATCGTATCATTGGGTTCAAATTTCTGCACTACAACTATTTTCTGACTCTGCCTTTGTGAACTCCACAAAAGTTAGAGTCTGTTATGCTAGACATTCAAGACCGTAGGATACTGAAAATATGACTTCAGTGGTAAAATATGTTCAGCTAAATTTTCATCTTTTTGTATGTGACAATTAGGTTTAAATTCCAGTATTAAAAATGATGATCTTGCAGTTTTGCTAAGTGCAGTGCGCAAGTTGTATCAATTCTGATCAGAGTCAGGGTGGCTATTCATTGTGTTTTTTTTCTTCTTTCTTAAATACTTTTATTTGCCAGGTCTGGTTTGTATGGTTTTCCTGCGAACCAGTTTGCCAAGCAAGAGGAGTTTCCTGCCAAGTCGTGTACCAGTGACATCCTTGATGGTAAAGAACAGGCAGTGTGTCAAACTGAGTCGCAGCTTTGCAACATGCAAGTTTCCAATATGTTAGGCAGAGAACAAATTTCACCTCTTCAGCCATTACCAGAAACTGTGCCTTGCTTTCCACCTTATTGTGAAGGTGTACCTCTACCACAGCCATTAGTATTGAGACAGACTTACAATCAGTGGGTTCCCCAGCCGCCACCTCGGACAATCAAGCGCACAAAAAGACGCCTGTCAAGGAATCGCGATCCTGGTAAGCTTATAATGAGCACCATCAGATTGCGGCCAAGGCAGGTACTTTGTGAAAAGTGCAAAAACACACTAAATCAGGAGGAGGACGATGATGACAAAGATAGACACAACAGTAAGAATGAGAAAAAGACTAGCATGGAGGAAAATGAAAAGAGGAAACCTGAGGTAATGTGCTGTGAAAATAGGAAAATAAAAAAGGAAAAGAAAGATGATAAATTTTCTGGTGAATTGGTACATCGAAGCCCTGTGATAAAAATATCATATAGCACACCTCAAGGTAAGGGAAAAGTTGTAAAAATTCCCTCACGGGTACATGGTTCAATTGAGCCCTTTTGTCCTAAAAGGTTATTGCAAAATGAAAGTGTGGACCAGGACAAAAATACAAATTGTGAGGAAATGGAGGTTCTTCCAGAAAAGTCATTCTCTAGTCCACCTGGAACCATTCCAAAGCTAAAACTGACTAGACCTTTGCATTCCAGTGCAGACATCCCACCACCTAGAATTCGACTAAAACCTCATCGGCTTAGTAATGGGGACAGTGTTGCAATTTATAAGGCCGAGCTTGTAGATAATGTAAATAGGGACGCACAGCCTACAAGGAGATCAGATAATGGTACACTTCATTCTGAAGAATCTACAGGAAAGAGTTCAGTAGAGACGTCAGGGAGTTCTGGAGAGGAGGACCAATGGCGGTACAAACGGAGTCGTCGAAGCAAGGATCAAGATGATCTGACTGTGTATTTAAGTTATAGGAAAAAACGAGCAGATTCATCAAGTTTATCAGTCTGTAGTAATGATAGTTTAGATGAATCAAAGTCTTCTAGTTCAGAGATGACTTCGCCAGAAGTATGTGATTTTGCACCTGGAGATGATGCTTCTGTGTCATCGTCTTCCAAAGAAGAAAAGACAGTGCCTCCTTTAACTGTGAGACTTCATACCAAAACTGTAATGAAATGTGTAACAGCTGATGGCAGGACTATATCTGTTGGAGATATAGTATGGGGAAAAATTCATGGCTTCCCCTGGTGGCCTGCACGCATTCTCAGCATTAGTATTAACAAGAAGGAAAATGGGGCTCCACAATGGCAGGAAGCCAGAGTGTCTTGGTTTGGATCACCTACAACATCGCTACTTTCTGTATCAAAAATCTCCCCATTTTTGGAATATTTTAAATTGAGGTTTAACAAAAAGAAAAAAGGAGTATACCGCAGGGCAATTACTGAAGCTGCCAAGGCAGCTGATCACCTGACACCTGAAATTCGATCTCTTCTTTCACAATACGAAACTTAACTGAGCAGCAGCAACAGGTGAGTGACGAAACAAGTTTCTATTGAATTTAATTATGTGGACCTCTGAGTAATTGTTTTTCACACTTTAAAATTAAGCAAAGCTGTTGACCCCAATATTATGGGAAATTGCATCCTGTGAAACTGCTATATCAACTGACCCAAGTCTGCAGATTGAGAAGTATTGTGCAACACCTTTTTGACTGGATGTTCTTGGCCTCGAGCGATAACAAAATACCCTTTGGTCTGTCAAGCCTCTGCCATGTACTTACGGAGTGTGTACTGTCATGATTGGATGCTGCCTATACCCCAATAGTTATACGATTTCCTGGGGAAGCAAAAAAAAATCACACAAACCTGACGTCCAATTAGGAGAAGATGACTGTGGGTTAATGTGGATTCTTTTCTTTTGGACAATCCAAACTAGTCCAGCAGGCAACCTTGCCTATTGTTTCCCCATCTTTTTATAAAATGAGATTTTTGCTACGGGCAGACATTGGTCACAGGTCTCGAGTGATGACTGCCTGCTTCTTTAAGTACAAGAACTGACCATTTGTTCTTGGTCTAACATCAATACAGGGTTTGGAGGTGGTGGGGGAGGCAACATTAAACCTCTAAGTTGGCCCTCTATTGAGTAATTTGTGTGCACGGGTCCTACGTTTTTCTAAATCCATTTACATTTTATCATTGGAAGCACAATCTTGTCCTCCATTTGAAATAAGTCCTATCTAATAACCCCAGAGTCATGCATCAGTAGAGTGATAGTCTTAGTTTTTTAAGTCTTGATGTAAATGAAGGTATTTAAGCTGGGAATCATCTTTTGTCACCCCTTTTCCAAAGCCCCTCAGTCAACAAACAAGGGGGCCAAAACTGGGTGCAATATTCAGAATATTGTCTAACCAGCAAAGTGGCATGGCTTTGTTTTATATCCGAATAGGTCTATTAATACAACCTGTTTGTTTTGGCTGTAGCTCCATGGCATTGGTCATGACATTTTATTTTGTTAAAGATGAACTTTAACTCCAAAATGGTTGTCTTAACTGATTTTTTTACCTGAAGAATTTAAGTGTACTTGGTGCCCAAATACATAATTCTACACTTCATGTCAGTAAAGTACAATTTTATGCACTTTGTTCATTTCACTTGGTTCATTAAATTTGCTGACAGAAATATGTTCCCCTCCACTCTCCCAGCAATTAGATAAATTTTATCATCTATAATGCTTCTGCTGAGCTTTGCTTGGTAGCACAACTGCCTGGAAAGTACTGTGGAGGCCTTGATCCATTTAAATATTGTACAACCTTGCGTGATGGAAAACAAAATTTAAAACATTCATTATCTGCCGATTTGTGGACTATTCCTATCCAGCCATGTCTAAGTACCTTAGAGATGAGGCTTTTTAAAAAAAAAATTACCATTATCCCTGTAATGATGTCACTGATCTTTAGTATCCTGGACAGATCCACAGCCATTAATAACGTCCTGATGATGGAATGCCGCCAATTCTTGGTTCATTTTAAATTCCAGCTGACTTCTAGAAGATACTGTCTGGTAGAGTAACGTTATGAAGTACTAATTTCTGATATTCCTGCCTTGCCACCTTAGTAACTACTTCTGCATTCTAAAAAAAATCCAATTAATATATTGTATTGGGTCCTTCTTTATCTGACGGAAGGAATCAAAGATTCTAAAACGAACAATTATGTGACACATGTTAAACATTCAATTAATGGGCCTACAATTCCCTGAATCTCACCTATTGCCCTATTTTGAAAATCTGGTCATTCTTCCTATCCACATTACCAAGTTCAAAATTCAGTCACCTGTAAAAAGGTGTGTGTAAAGGAGTAGTATTGCACATGTCCCATGTGTCTCTGTCACACTTTTGGGTTGCTGGTAAGATGCTTCTAAATTTTGCGTGTAATATTTATAATTTTATTTCCTGCTATACAAAAACATAGCTCACTATTGAGCAACATTGCTGGAATGAGGATTGATAAAAGGTAATAATTTAACAGAATTTCCATGGCTTGAGTCCATTTCAGTCTGAAATTTTGAGATGTCTTTGAATCAGTCCTGTACATTCTTTAAGAACCCTCAGACTATTTAAGCAGCAAGGGCTTTGCCATACCCGCTGTTAATGTCCATCTTCTTACTTAATCTCCTCTTAGCTGCTCTGATTTCTCTTATTTGCACATGTTACTTGACTGCTTTGTGAATTCTGTATCTTTTCTTATGCCTCAATTTCCACACTGGAAATAAAACCCCACTATTCCCAGAATCATCACAAAAGTTCAAGATTTTATAAAAGTATGCAGAATTGCCCAATTTATCTATTGTTTAGACCAAGGTTGACAAAGCACATACCAGGATTCTGCACAGACTAGTTGTTATTATTACAAATAGACTCTAGCATTAGGCTAACCATCGACTAGTTAAAACTATAAACCCCCTTATACACACATACAGAGAAACTTTTTAAAAAGGGTATTATGGGCAGAGAGAGAGACCGAGAAGGCAAATTAATGGCCTGTTTCCTGGATTCACTGAGATGATCTTTTTGAATTGTTACGACGATGTGCTCCTCGATCTTCCTTCACCCAGTACGACTTCTTGCTTGAAGGAGGCACAGAGTCACAGGTTCACACTTTGAAATCTCTGACTTATTGTTGTAAGCAATTGACCTGGGGTATCAAACTGGCTTTCTTCAGACGTCAGATGATTTTATTGCAGATAGAGGACAACTTCGTTTCTGGAAGTGCATTGGAATCTCACCTAACCATTCGCACCCATAAGTTGTTGCACTAACTGGGAGCCTGTCATACATCTGTTGGCAAACAGGAGGCATTTAGCGTCAATAAGTCGTCACCATTCTCCAGATCAGCTACTTGTTCTGGTTTCTCTCACGCTCATTCTTACTCTCAATTCTCCTTGCTTGCTCTCTCCCTTGCTCACTCTGTCTGTCTTTCCTCCCCTTGCTTGCTTGCTGACCCTTCCCCATCGCTCATTTGCCTACTATCATTGCGGTCTCACCATCTTAGTCTATTAAAAACATAGAAATATAAAAGGATACAGTCTTTATACACGTACATATGAGCTGAAATGTTTTCAAATCTCCTACATAGGTAATGCACCATTGTAATTTTCGTCCCATACCCCTTTTTTATTTTAAAAATGGCTTGTTTCTGCTTGGCATTAAATTTTCTGCGTAGTCTTTCCAGTTTGTTTCCAAATTGTCAACTAATTTTATAAAATTAGCATTCAAATAATATTTTGTGCATTTGTGCTGACAAGTTGCCTAATTGTGCCAAGCCAGATCTCCTCAATTTGATGACCTGTGCACATTGCACTTTTGGTTTTGGCCAATTTGGCTTAGTCTTTAGAAGTGTGATTCCAACATCCACTTAAGGTGATGGAAGGTAAGGGCATTAATATTGGCTATGCAGTGCAGAGTTGAAGGTCCAGTGAATTTGAATTTTCTTTTTATTTGATGGGCTACAACAGTTGGAGTATTTGCAACTTGTATGGAATTGACTTGCAATGAAGATTTCTAACTTCTGTACAATTAAAATTAATTTGACATAGTGAAAACAGCCACCCCTGTTTCATGTGGTTTCATGTGCATTTAAGCAATGCTGTGATTAACCTTATTTGGACCAGTTCACTTAAATCCAGTCTGAAATACATCAGTGTAATGAAAAAAAGTTTCACTTCAGACTTTTATGCGGTTACTAAGTAGTGCATCATTTCACGTATTGTTTAGCATCAGCAATTCCCTAGTTGTCAACATAGTGAAAACTTCTTTTATTTTATGTGACCAAATGTTAATGGCCTTGTATCAAATATGTAATTCCACAAATCACTGTACCTTGATGAAAAAAACTATCTATATTTTAGATGTTTTTATAAACTTTATAATTATGGATACCAAAAAGTAATACTTCAGCATGACATTTCCTTGGAATAAGGACAAGTTAGAAATGTAATATGCTGAACAAGTGAAAGGGTAAAAAGAAGGGAAGAAGGATGAGGTGTATGAAATGGTGAACCAAAGAAGAAATTAACTAAATAAGGGTTACATGGTTCAAAGTCAGGGAATTGCAACAGAACTTGTGGAGTGTTTTGTTTCTCCATTTTTTTGTTTGCAGGTTGGGTTCCTGTTATTCATCCTTTATTTACATCATCTTTGTTTCTTTAATACAAAAGCAGACTACTTCATGTGCTGTAGATGTTCATTTATTTCCTTAGGTGCTGCCTGACCTAAGGATTTGGTTTTGGTCCATATAAATCTATGCATTTGACTTTTAAATTAAAGTAACTTGAAATAGTTAGGGTATTTAGTAACATAGCTAATATTTGTGCTTTGTAGTGACAGCATAGTGATCAGTTCCATGTTTTGTGAAGGATGCAACCTTTAGGTATTTAAAAGGCTATTCTTGTCTATTTTTAGAGGATTGTCTCTAACTAGAATTTTGATTATTTGATGTGGACCTCACCTTTTCAATGTTTTGATGTCAGGAGTCAACATACTTGTGACAGCCAATATATTTCACCTTACTAATGCATTCTCATTTCTCTTAATTCTTTTCTATTTGTTGCTCTTCGATTAATTGTATTCACTGATGAATAGCAATAATGTTGGGGTATGGAGTCTGCCCTGCTTTGTTATAAGATGTTTCTATCATACTTTGTTAGTTAAGCCAATGTACTAGAATTTTTAAAATTAATTTGTAAAGGTAGCTCCTACTTTTTCTTTGTTCTAACCCTGTAAGTGAATATACTGCCGACTGAAGGCATTAAGTACTAGTGCCACATATTTTTCATTTTTGACATTCTTAACTCTGTGTGGCCAGCTGCCACATTTTCATACAAGATAGCCTACCAGCTGTACAATTGGCTTTGCCTTGAATGTGACATTGTCAACAATTCATTAAAATCACTTTCTACATCCTGTTTACCTGGAGGTGGATAGATTTCGCAAAGGTATATTATTCATTTCTGGAGCAGCTACATTTTACTGAAGCTTTTCTCCATATATGTCAACTTCTGTTTCACTGACCCGGGGTATTGATGGATCGCTGTAGTAAACATTTGAAGAGGCAAGGATTGATGGGTGCATTTGGATTGCAAAAAGTTGGAAAGTTCCTTTTCAGAGTCGTTACTGGGATTTACTTTTCTTTGAAATTCAGTGGTTACTTTGAATTAATGTGAAGATGACATCTTAAAATTTGACAGCAGGAAGTTCAGGAATACTTGACAAGTTAGTTGGGCAGAGCAGTGAAAGATGTATTTTCATGTTTAGAAGTATACTATGTAATATTCATGGCTTGAAAAAATAAGCTATGTGAGCAAACCCTCCAGGGAAAAATGCTGACCGTGAGTGGATAAAAAACTATGGTTCACATTTCTTGTTTTCCTGAAAGTGTGTTCGGATTGACGGGCTGTCATTTTTTATTTTTGTACGTAATGTTATAAAACAGTTATCTGTGCCAAATTTCAATTAGCTACAGTTCAAGTATTCTGTGCAGTTTTATCTTTCAAATCATAGAAGCTAGACACATGGATTTACAATAATGGTAAACTTTAGTTCTGGATAGATCCTTTACGAAATTGATATGGTGGAAGAAGGAGTTTTAAAGCTGTTTTAAAACCTGAGGGACTTTGATAATCAAAACCATATCTGAACCATCTTTTTGCTTTACTTTTGCACCATACAGGAATTAATAATTAAGTGGAAAGGTGGCTGAATTAGGGATTGTGTGAGATCCATGGAGGTGACATGTAAAACTGTTAGAAAAAGCAGAAAGCGTGAGGATTGAGTGTTTTTTTTGAATTCTGCAAGAAGGACACAAATTTGATCATGAGGTGGAAAATAAAGTATAAGAGTGAAAATGCAGGGAACATAGAAATTGATGGTAAAAGCATCTATAAATATGTGAAGTGAAAGAGTAGTGAAGACAAATATAGTTCCCTTGCATTCAGAAACCGGTGAAATTATAAGGGGACACAAGGACATGGCAGAAGAATTGAACACACACTTCCTGAACTGTCCTCAAAAACATTGCACAATAACCTCCCAGAAATGTTAGGAAACCAGAGGTCTAGTGAGAGCCAAATTGAAAGAAATTAATGTTAATAAGAAAATGGTTCTGGGGAAATGAATAGGGTTAAAGGCTGACCATTGACCAAAACCTGATAATCTACATCCCAGAATACTAAAGGAAATGGCCCTGGAAATATTGAATACGTTGGTGGTCACCTTGGAGCAGTTCTTACAGACAATAAGAACAATATATTGGCACGAATTGAGAATTTGTTGACAGACAGGAATCACAATGGGAATAAATAAGTCTTTTTCTGAGTGTTAGGCAGTGACTATAATGGGGGTATTGCAAGTTTGAATGCTTCGTTTCCAGCTATTTATGATGTATATAAATGATCTGAACAAGGTCTCTGTCTGCTCACTGTCAACACTTTGGCCACTGTTTGGATCATCTGAAAAGTACCTCTGATAAATATCGTGTATCCTCTTGGAAATGTCTATGTTTCATGAAGAGCAAGCAAATTCTGTATTTTTTATTTGTGGGTTTTGATTTGGTGAATTAAGTATAGTTACAGTTTCTGTGTATCACACTTGATTGACCACAAAGTAAATAACAGTGTTTTGCACAATTAAATAGCTCTTAGTTAATGTCTGGAATGAAATAAAATTTTCTTCAAGCTGGAAGCTTTAGTGGATTTATGTTTCTAATTTTTTTTGTTTTGATTTTATTGCAATCATCAAATCTTCACTTTTTTTGGTGGAAACGTAAACTGGAAACCTTGGTCAACCTGTCTCCTTTCTCTTTGTGCAGACCAGGAATAACTGTGAATTCCTTGCCTCTTGTGTTAGCTGATCAGGGCAGTGCTAGGAGCATTGCAATTGACTGTAGAAGCTCCTAGAATAGGACACTAGGAGAAAAACCATAAATGCCTAAGTGGTGGAGGGTTTGAAGGTTGCCATTGGGGTGCATATGCTTTAAGTATTATAGCTTTGTGGACAGCACCTTTCTCTGAGTCTCCTGTGCAATTGCAGCATACAAATGCTAGTAATCCTAATGTTGCATTTTTTTCTTTTTCCAAATATTTTCAAAAATACAGAACCCTAATAATTGTTAAATTTCATCTTATAATCTGTACCAACCTGCCTCACCTCTTTTGCAGAAGATCTACTGTATCGATAGAATAGAAGAATGGTTAGAAGAAAGAAGCTGCGAAACATATAATTGTATCTGATAGGCAACAATCACAAGACTGACTCTTTAATTCAATTTTTGTTTTGAAATGACTAAGTTTGCATGGAACAAATATGATCAGCAGACTGTAAGAAAGCAAAAAAATGTAGTTGCAAGGCAGAATGTGAGCGCTGTGTAAGTGGGGATTTCCAGATTTGAACTACCCTCTGTCAATCTTGTTGAATAGGCTATGGACTTTGTGAAATTACCAGAAGTTACTTGTTTATTTTGGATGGAATTTACTAACAACTCAGTTTACAGATAATGACTGGTTTAGATGCCAAAGGCCTTTACAGTTCATAATTTGAAGAGGAAAGTGTCTTCCAGCCTCCCTTTTTAAAATTTGGTCTCTTTGAGCCTTGATGAGATGCTCAAGTCCCTTTTACTGGTGCAATCTTTGAACAGTCTTACTTACTTATAAAAATATTTTTATGCAAGTGAGCTTTGCTGGCAAGATGGTATTTTTTTTTAACTTTCTCAAGGATAGTTAGGAATGAGCAGTGATGAACTTTGAACTGCTGCAGTCCATCTGGTGTAGGTGCTTCTACAGTGTCATTCGGAAGGGGATTTGACACGGCGACAATAAAGAATCAATGAGCTAGTTCCAAGTTAGGATGGTGTATGACTTGGAGCATGAGTGCGATAGTCAAGGCTGACATTTCGGTAAATATGCTGACTTTTTTTAGGGATACCCACAAAAATCTGTGGAAGTTGGGTCAATTGAGACTTTAATTAGGTAACAGTACACCAGAAGAGGTTAGGAATTTGTTTTTTTTTAAATGTAAATTGAGGTCTGAATCAGTTATGATCTAATTGAATTGTTTTGGATCATTTATCAAAACCACTCTGGAGAACTCCCACCAGTGTTGTCTCCCAGAATGCACCAAGTCCAGTGGAAAGATAGGCATACAAACTCCATCTTTATTGAAATTAATTTCACCATGTTGCCACTAGGATCATTCGAAATTGGCTCCATTGGTCTGTGCACTGTATCCCCTTGGCAGTAATAGGCCTCCAAAGCACATCCTCTTTCCAGAAAGATAAGGATCGCACCTGATCTTGAGGAGAGCAAAGAAAAAAATTTTTAAGTTTGAGGGCCTCATTGAAAAGGAGACAAGTTGACTTCAGTGCACAGAACAGATATGCCATAAACTATACTGTTTAGCAGCTCATCATCTAACAAGCCACAGCATAATCAGAAACTGACCCCAAAAAAGTTTGCAAAAAGTGACACGTAGAATGAGAGAGAAAGAGAGACAATCCTCCTTCCCTGGGGAAACTGTTATCCCCTCTGTACAAAGGCTGTGACTCCAGGATGGGCCTGTTCAGTCACCTGAGGACTCAAATGAGGCTGGCTCATTTTGATGAACTGACAAGGGATGCACTAAACGAATGCAGGAATTGGTTAGAAGAGGTTGAATTGTTCACTTCTGTCACTATTTTCTAACATTTCTATTAGCTGGACTTTTTTTAAACTATAAAAATAGCTCATGTAGTAGGGAGGGAGTGCTGCATTGTCAGATTTGGGTTTGTGGGTTAAATGTTTAAAATTAGCCCTCCGCTTCCTATTTTGCTGGACAGAATTTTCCATGACCTAAATCATAATGGAACAGGGAGTTCTTCTGGTTTCATGGTCAACTTTCAATCTTCCTTCAATTGATCCAAATATGGATTAAGCAGCTTATTTGATGTTTGTCACATGCTGCATACAAAGCTGACTTCACCATTTTTCTGAAAGTAATTATACTTCTATGAGTAATTGGTTGACATGATTTAACATGTCCTAAGGATTTAATGGTGTATTATAAATAAATAATCTCCAGTTATCCTCCATATGGAAATACACTGGGGCTAATTTGGCCATAACGTTGTCCTAACAATGGTGCTTGGAACATCCTGAGCAGGTCTTTTAAAAGTCGGGGACTGTTCGTGTGGTGTTTATGGAATATGTTGATTTCCTCTGGGGTAGCATTATGGACTTTTTTTTTCTTAGCTGACCAAAAATGTCTTGATCATACAAGTTTACATCTATTGAGGGAAGAGCTTATGTGAGAAATTATTGGGAATGGTATGATTTACCTGTGCTAACTAGGTTTTTAATTTTCTGATGTTGGCTTGGAAGAAAAATAATTAAATGTTCCTTCGTTTTCTCTTGAAATATTTACATTAGAAGTATTTAAACACATGAGAACTAGATTTTGTATGTTGGACATTAAAGTAGGTCATTTTGATTGTATGCGATGGATGTTGCAACATCAATTATTGAAGTCCTCTTGGTATGAAATTTGAATGAACGTTTGCTCTTGCTGACAATCTGATGCCTTTCTGAACTTTTGTGTTGATTGTGAATCTTGCTGTACTTCTCTTATATTAATAGAGATCTATAAAATAATACATTATTCCAATTATAAAGGGCTTAGTTCATTTACTCCCTTTTTTCCGTCATTGAATAACCCATTCCTTTGTGATAAGAAATATCTGATTTATCATTTTATATTGGTGTGAGTCATGTTTCTAATTGGATATAATACTAAGATGGCTCTGGTTAGAGCATTGTATCACTTAAGTATGGCTTCACCTGACTTGTGCTTTACTGTTTGTGTATTTTTTACTTTTGATACTTGCTGTTCAGCAATCCGATATATTGATATAGCAATTTGGGGATAGAAATTTTGAAGTCTTTGAGCATAAAAAAAATATTATTTGAGCATTTTAGTATTTGTGAAAATAAATGAGAAATAATGAAGGTTGGGTTCAAAAACCCAAAGATCCTAGGTGTGAGAGAAAGCTAAGAAAAACATTTAGTAGCAGTCTGGAGAACCAAAGGATGAAGTCAAGATTATTCGTGGGAATAATGTGGGTGGCTGGGAGGTTTCTTTCTGAGAAAGAGCAACACTGTTTAAAACTTTTAAAGGAACATCACTGAAATGGTTGTATGGCCGTTTGACTCCAGGTGCCTAAACAATAAATGCAGGAGCTTTTTTTAATCTCGGATGGGCTGACTTCATTTTCTGATAGATTTGTCTAAACTATAGTACAGAAATTTAATGAAGCATTTCATTTCAGTGGAAAAGTCTAATGTATCTGTAGTTGCACCAGAATGAACGGATTTGTTTTTAGACATTTATCTGCCTTCTTAGTCTGCCTGAAATGTGCCTATCTGCGCTGATGCATGGTACCCCTAAACCTTGTGATGCTATACCTTCAGAATGAAGCAATGAGCTATTTTGAGGATTTGTTGCCTGTGAGGTCCCCTGACTGTTGTCATGTGTGTGAAGGCCATGGCAGATATAAAAGACCTGAATTAGTCCTGGACAGTTAAGAATGTTCCATATAACGTGTGGGTCACTGATATTTAATGTGTCATATGTTAGGAGGCCTCCATTTCCAGATCTCTGGCACCAGGGGCAATGAAATGGCTCTGATCTCCTCTGCTCCCTCCTCTGTTGTTGTGAGTCATGCAACCTCTGGAGGATTCCTTCCAATGCTTTTCTTTGGTCTGGTATCTGTGCTCTCTTCCACAACAGAAGGAAGAACAGACCTATGGATAATAGTAAGAGTATGCATTAATTTGATGCATGCAGACCTTTTGGTGATACTGATTTATCAGGGAGAAATATGAAATTGTATAAGGATGAGATGCCTGCCAATGCCTCTCTACAAAAAGAAGAATAGCTTTGTATGAAAAGTAAATGTGTGTATGTGTGTCATAAAGTAGGCTTGCAAAGACCAAATGAAAGGCTGGTGTGAAGCAAGCAGCAGAGTATAGGTTAATGCAACTACACTCTCATTTTCTGACCTGGCTGAGTTATTTAAAACACTTCTTCTACTGAACAGGCCTCTGGCATGAATGCGCTGCTGCTGACCTACTCCCCACATCCAGCCATGCCCTCTTTGGAAAAGCTGTCTATTTTTCCCTCGCATTACCGAAGAGAGGTATTTCTTTTCAGATTCTCTCCTCCTCCAGCAATGCATTGTGAGGTGTCACTAAAGGTGGGTTTGGCCTTCAAACACCTGAATTTGAAACAGAGAGATCTTCTGCTGCTGCTTAGTCTGACTGTAACCTTCTACAAGTTGCCTTTTTGCAATTGAAGTTGCATTATGGAGGCTTTCATCATATCCTTTGCTGCACAATTGACATCAAAGCTGGAAGTGAAACAATACCAAAGTTGCTGTTTTAGACAAAAAACACAGAGATGCATTGCTTATACTTCTGGGTTTCCCATAGTGTCAACCTACCCACCCACCCCCCCGGATCTTTGTTCCCATTGCATCTACAAGTTAATATCGGGGCCATAATTGTGTCTGTGATGCACTGTCTCTAAGCAGTTATTTTCCATTTGAATGAATGTTTGCTGACTATTTTTATCTTAGCAACCGGACTCTAATAGTGCAGTCCTCAGCAATTTCCTGCTCCCTGTCCACCCACATAATTCAGCCTCAGCTAACTCTTGTCAGGCTATGTTTTCCCCACTATAATTTTTTTTCACGTCTCCTAATGTTGGAGCCCTCTCCATTTCTACATGTGGCAGTTTTATCAAGTATCTGCCCACCACAAAAAAGATTCAATCATGGATGGAAAGCAGCAGTGGAGATGAGGGCAGGGCAGGGTTTTAAGGCACTCTGCTGTTTCATTTCCTCTACATTCAGTTGAGCGATGACTATTTTGCTAAGTACCTGTAAAAGTTGATGTTAGGCTTCATTTTGGACTCATCCAGACCAGAGGATCTGAAAGGGCCAGTGCAACAAGATGTGGGTGACATGAGAATTGAAATGCCACTGTTTCTATTTCTTTAGACCTCTAAAAGTAAATAGAAGCCCTGAGATTGAATGTCAATGCTGCACCCATTGGCCCTGCAAGATGAAACTGTGCTGATGATTAGACCTGGTTTGTAGGGTTTGGAGGCTTGTTTCCAGGCTGTATTTGGTGCTGTGTTATCAGAACAGACTCAGTCCTTGGGCAGGCAGCATCTGAGAAATGCCTGGGCATAGGAAGGGTATTGGGAGTGGGAGACTGAAGCTGTTGTTCAATTTTCAAAATACCTATTTAAAATTCTTTCGAAATAGCTCTGTCAATTTGAAATCTGGTATACTTCTGTTGCTGGATGTAATAACGCTCATTGTTACTGGATCATAATCCTTCATACCACCTCTATGGGATATACCTGTACCAGATGGATTATGTGGTTCAAGGTGACACATCGCCATTGTATTCTCAAAGGAGATTGAGAAATGCTATGGGCAATTAATTCTGTGAAAAAAAAACCACGTAAATAGAATTAAAATGCATTAATAGAATTTCACAAATTTCTTGGTATTGTCTCTGAAGAGAGATAAATAGCAGGTGAATTTGTGTATATAGATGTAAATTAATACAGTCAGTTCTGTTCAAATATAAAGATGAGCTGGGGAAGATTTGAAGTAAAATGACCATCTGGCTTTGACTTGATCAATGTCCAGAAGGCATCAGCTTCCAAACAGAATTAAGCTATGAACTGAATCTGGAAGACTTTCCAAAAAAAAACAAAGAACTGTGGATGCTGAAAATCTGAAACAAAAACAAAAATTGCTGGAAAAATGTCAGCACGTCTGGCAGCATCTGTAGAGAGAGAAACGGAGTTAACGTTTTGGGTCCAGAGACCATTCTTCAGAACACTTTTGTGCTCTTCGTAACAACTGTGAAATTCATGTCGAGAAAGGAGTTGTTTTCAGTCAGTGTGCAAGGGATGTACAACTACAGAGACACAATTTGCTCATCAGTGGCTGATGTTTGGGAAGCAGACATGAGATCTTCAATGTGCCACAGGTCATGGTCACTGCTTCCCAGTATAATAGAAAATACTGGTTGGCTACCCTTTTGGAGACCCAGCCCACTGTCTGGTTCCAAGGCTGTGGGCTCGATGGAGAACCCCTCACCCCAAATGCAGCAGGAGATGAGGGCTCACGTCTGGACACTTCAGCATCGGTTTGCATTTCATTGCTCATCACCTTAACAAATGTGTCACTGATAATTTAAAAAATATATAATTTCTCTTGAATTTGACTCACTGTATTACAGATCTTACAACTACAGATTTCGAAGAACGTAGCAATATGCTGAAGACTTGCACGGGAAAAGAATTCTGCCTGAACAGCTTTCTTAGTAGTGCCCGTCTCTGAAATTCCTCACTGCACATAGTGTTGAATTGGCATTTGAATTAACTGTAGAAATTCATTTTTCTTGTAATTTAATGATTAAGGAATAGGAAATAAATGCATTTTTAGGGGCTTTCTTTTAAGGGGTTTTGACCTGATGGGGACAAAAAAGTGATTCATTAGACTTTCAAAATTCAAGATGCTTCTTTCAAATGATTCCTTCGTACAAGTCATATTGATGAATTATATTCAATATTCTCCACGTATGTTGGAAGTCCTTTGTGGCAAGTGGTGATATTTAATACTGGAAACTACTTTGTGATTCAGAGGCATAATTAAAAGTAGATAATATGATGCAGAAGGCATTCGGGGTGACCAACTGCTTAGTTGATTTTTAAGTGGTACCTTTATCTTTAAATGTGGAAAAACAGTGGAGTTGGAGGGAATTAATGTGGGATGAAGAATGCTAAAGGCACAACCTCCAAAGATGGGGAAGTACAAAGAATTGCACAAAAAGTAGGTCTTAAACAGTCATTTTTGGGATGGAGCAATTTAGAAAATTGAAAGAAGTTGCAGATGCTGGGAAGGGAACCATTCACGTGGTTGTTTTACACACTAGGGTAAGATTACTTTTTAAATTTTAGGAACTAGGATGCAGTATAGAACGGCAAGAATAGATGAGATGTGGGATAAATGTAAGCCGTTTTAAATGAGTTGAAGCATGAAAGATGGAATGTAACCTTAGGATTTGAATAGTAATTGGAATGTTATGACGAAATGAGGAATGGTGAATCGGCTCCCTTTTTAACGCCTTCCCTTTTAGTTGCATCAATTTTTCTTTTAGCTTGCAGCTATCGCTTCAATTAAAGCATAGGACTAATTAAAATTGAACAATTACAAGGTTTTGTTGAGTGAAAGAAAGGGGAATTTATTGCTTGCTAATCTCAAAAATGGAGAACATGATAAAGATGTGACATGAAACACAATATAGAAGTTTTAAAGGGGAATGTAAGCTTGATACAAGAATAAGTCTGTGTAGTTTAAAGATCTTCAAGTCCTTGAAATTTTAGATTTTTAACTGATGCTGCAGTTGGTGATGGTGGCAGAGTTCGTAAATAACTTTTTAAGGTCTTGATGAGTGGTTGTTTCTGCAACTTGTTTTTCCAGGTTCTGTCTTCTGAGAGCCTCGAAGAAACGGTGTAGAGAGATTGAGACTTCCAACTCTTGTTATAAATCAATTTTTCCTTCTCTCCTCTGCTGCTGTACCAAGCAGCCATTGAAATACAGTAATCTCCCTAGTATCTGGCATGGATGGCAGGGAAAGGGTGCTGATTTCTCAGGCAAATGGAAGACTGAGGTAATGTTAGTGGCTGCTGGGAGAATTCAGCTCATTGCTGTTACAAAATGAATGTGTGTTTTTAAAAATAAGCAGCACAAACGAATGGTTCCCGTTCAAATCTGGGGATTCTTGCTGCAAGCACATAAAATAGTTTCAAGGTCAGTCTTGAATTTAAAAAAAACTACAAGAATCCACCCATACAATGCTTGCAATGCAAGTGAACACGTTTATGTGGACTTGTCTAAAGATCAAACCAGAGCAGGTGATCAGCCTGCTCCATCCATACTTTCAGCTATTAATGACTTGGATGTGGGATTAGAAAGCACTACAGCCAAATTTGCAGATTGCATTAAAATAGGTGGGAAACTTGGTTGCAATGAAGAAATAAGTAATTTCCAAATGGATATGGAAAGCTTGGGTGAAGGGGCCAAAATTTGCCAGATGAAGTTTAACAAAGATAAGAGTGAGGGCTTCAAAGTGCTTTGGTGCAGCGGGATCTGGGTGTCCTTGTGCATGAATTGCAGAAAACTAGTATGCACGTACAGCAGGTAATAAGAAACGCAAATAAAATTTTGACCTTTATTATGAGAGTGTGAGAGAAGGGAAATGTTGCTGTAACTTCACACCATGTTAATGAGACCATATTTGCAATATTGCATACAATTTTGGTCTCCATACTTAAGTGGGGTGGTGGGGGGGAAGAATATAGTTGTATTGGAGACAGTTTAGAGGAGGTTCACTAGATTGATTCCAGAGATTAGGAGTTTGCCTAAAGAGAGATTGACCAGTTGAGGCCTGTACTGTCTAAAGTTTAGAGGAATGTGAGGAGAATCTAACTGAGGTATATAAGATGTAAAGGGGATTGACAAAGTAGACTTAGCAAGGATGTTCCCTCATGTAGGACAATCTAGAATAAGAGGTCATAGTTTTAGAATAAGAGGTTGCAGATCTAAAACTGATAAGGAATTACTACTACACTCAAAGTATTGTGATTCTGTGAAATTCACTACCGCAGAGTGCGGTAGATGATGGGACATTGAGTAAATTTGAGGAAATGGACATTTTTAATTGGTAATGGGTTGAAGGGTTATGGAGAGTGGGCAGGAAAGTGAAGTTGAGGCTGAGTGAAATAAGCTGTGATCACGTGAAATAGTGAAGCAGGCTCAAAGGGTTGAGTTGCCTAATCCTGCTTCTAGCTCTTATGACTTCTTTTCCTTTATAAGTCTTCTCCTTCCCATTTCACATATGTCATTTGACTTCATTTTGGCAAACCTAGCAAATTTTAGATTAATACTACAGCTTTTAGGAAGGGAGATTGAGTTTTGCCCCAGTGACTGTGGAGCTGCAATTATAATCAAGTTAGGATGGTGTGTTGCTTGGAGGAGGAACATGTAGATGATGTTTCTGTGCATCCACTGCCCTTGTCCTTAGAAATTGTAGAGTTTGCAAGTCTGGAAGATACTATCAAAGGACAGCATGGCAGCAGTGGAAGAGTTTTCAGTGTTGGTGTGGTTAGTCACTGGTGTAAATCATTCATCAATTTTGAGCCTGTACCATCATTTGTCTAGATCATGATTGATCTATGTCTTAGCATCTGCTACTTGTCTTGAGTTTGTAACACTTAATACTCTTGCCTAACAAATCTGTCAACTGATCAATCAAACATTTCAAAACACAACCACAATAGTTTTTTGGGGAGCTACTTCCAGATTTTGACTAATGTGTGAGAAAGTATTGTATCTGATATTACACTTCAATGGCCTATTCATGTCTGATAAGAGACAATACCTGAATCATAAGTGCTTTGAAAAGCAATGACTTACTAGGTGAGGAAGTTGTCAGTGTGTTTCTTGTAATGTCTTGAGATGGAAGCTGTTTGGATTTGGTCTGGAAATCAGGCTACCTTTTACTTTTATTACTTTCTCAATTACATTTTGTTTATTTAAATTATTCTTCCATTTGGTAAATTGTTTAGCTTTCCCTGTGTTTCTGGCATTTTGGCATCTTCTTCTGAAAGACTGAAAGTAAATCTATTATTTCCAGATGTTCAAACACACCGACCTAATTCTTGAAGCCTTATTCATGACCTGCCTTTCCCCCTTTTGAACCTAAGAGTTCTCTCTGATTCTTGTCACTGTTCTCTTACTAATTGTTCAGGATCTCTCTTTCTCTGTTCAAAAACACCATTGTTGCAGAAAGTTTAATGTTGTTAATGTAGTGCGTTTAACACACAGGAGCACTGAATTATCGGAGATAAGGAGGAAAATGGACAAATTCTTGATGAAAGAGTTAAGGTTGAAGTCTCTTAAAGGCGGACGGAGAGACAGAAGTTTAAAGAGAATTCCAGAGCTTTGTGGGGCTTGGTAACTGAAGGTACGGCCACCAGTGATGATGCATTAAATTTGCTGGATAGAATCTGAGGAGTACAGATATCTTGGAGAATGAGGGATGAGTGAAATTATGCGAGGTGGTGCTTAACTAGGAGATATAGGGCAGTGGGCATAGGGATGATGGCCGCATGAGATTTGCTGCAGGTTATATCATGCAAAGCAAAATTTTGGATGCAGTTATGTTTGTGGAGGATTTAACAGGGGAAATCAGCCAGGAATATCTGATGGTATCAAATTCATGGATGAGAGTTTCAGAAGCAGACGAGCCAAGATGTGGTTGGAGGTGGATATAGGCAGTTTTAGTAATGGTGCTGAAATGTATAGTCAGTTCTACCTTTGTCTCTAATGGATGTTTAGCTTCCTTAGTCTTTTATAACAATTTAAGTCCCTCACTGTATAAATGTTTTTGCAACAAATTTCTGATATCAAGTTATCTAGAGGTTCATAAACAATTCCCAACAAGTTTTGCATCCCATTCTGTTCCTTACAGCCTGGAGTTTCTAAACCTGCTCATCCTTACTGAGAACACTTCTAATGTTACAACAGTATCTCTTGAAAAAGTGCAGAAATGATGACAATTTCCATGTTCTTTCTAAAGACAAATTAACTTAGCATATTAATTTCCCAATTATGTCTTTTTGTATCCAGGTTTTGGTGATAGCTACTTTGTCTTGCTATTTTTGAAACTGAATTGAACTTTGCTAATTCACTTGTTTTATGCCACATGTATTAATGCAGAAAATTGAATTTACCAATTAATGCAGTTGTGCTTTTGTGCTAATGTTATTTTCAGCGTCTATTCTAACTTGTCAAATTCTTTGTTTATGTTTCATCTCTTACATTACATTGAATTATTTTGTCAACGTTGAAGTTTCATTTATTGCTTTTGACACTGTTGGTAACTTGGGCTTTGCTTTCATTGAATTTCTTTTCCCAAAGTCTCTTAGTTTATTTTTGTGTCAGCTGTCTTTCCCCATCCCACCCCAGTGGGAGCTCGCTTCATATCTGTCGCCAAGAGTGAGCACAACCAGAAAGACTGATTAAGGGAAGGGTGGAGAAATCTCCAAGGTGTTGCTGTGGATATTTTTAATGAAGGAGTGTTGAAATAAAGAAAGATGGTTTCGTGAAACTGGGTATATGTCAAAGATAAATCCTATCTTGTGGTATTTTCATCTTCTAATGACTGTTATGGACCACTGAAATCTGATTCTAGAGATTCAAACATACATTTTTGTAGGCACAGGTTTTGGGAGGTGACATGTTGAAGTGATCTAAGAGAATGAGGCAGTTTGCAGGAGCATGGTGGGGTCAATTGAGAATGAGTTAGAGTGGGTGATGATGGTTTTGAAAGATCAATGGTCAGTACCCAAGGAACAGAAACAGTTTCCAATGTTAGCTGGCAAGGAACTAAAAAGGATGGGTGACCTTCAATTTTGTGAGAATACTGTCACTGGTGGGCCTTGTGGGAAATGGGAGAGAAACTAGAAGATAGGATTGGGGAATTGGGATTCATGATTATGAAAGGAGTAGCCAAAACAGTTGAAGTTTTGTCAACCGACGAACAGCATCTTTGAAAGATGGTAGCAGAGAAATTAAGTTGGGAGCCTCTGATTAATTTCCAGGATGATCCTAAATGACTGTTTGGGAGAGGGACATGATTATTATGATACTTGATGTTATTCAGCTCGGTATAGTGATTGAGGATAAATCAGTTGCGACAAATGTATTCAGTTTGTCCCTTTGACTTGTGATATTGAAAAGAGCGGTATCCCATGATATGGACTAGGCTGTGCATTTGAGGGTGTTGATGAGGGACAAATGTAAGAAGTTGTAGGTGACTAAGGGTGGTGCAGCAAAAGAAAATTAGTTGAGGGCCAAAGACTAAGCATAAGTAGATAGTGGAACTTTGTCCTGAGTAAAGATATTTTGGCTGGAGTAGGATTCTTGTAATAAACAATTTAAGTCTCCAAATTTTACTTCCTGTTGGGAGTTTTTGGTAATGCTTTTGTATTGACAATTTATCTGTGGGAATTTCCATAAATAATTTCCCAGTAAACAAGTTGTTCATTGTTTGAAGAATCATGAATTTTTTTTTTTGAAGAGATCGTTTTCAACATTTACAGGCTTTTTGTCTTCATCTTGCCAGTTTTTTTTAAATAAACTTGAGCATATTTTGTATTTGCATTACCCTGAGCAAATCATAGCCCAATTTTCAAAGTCAGTTTTTTTTTTCTGATTACAATTTATATTCGGACTCCAGCATCTAATATACAAAGCTTAGCAGAGAAGCAAGCTAAAAATGCTGATAACCAAGGCCTCTGCTGTGAGCATTACAAGCATTGCTTTGCACAGTTTCCAAAAAGGATTAGACATTTTGTATTTTTTTAAAAACTGCAGATCTTACATATGTTTAATCAATCTGTTCTGACATGTTATGACACACCTCTGGAGCAGATTGGACTTGAATTTAGGTCTTCTGTACTAGGGAGAGGGTCACTACTGCTACATCACAAAAGCCCTAACTGGTGGATCTTAGTTTTGCTTTCAATCAAAATATTATAACAAAAGTCTAGTGCAAGTGGGACTTGCCACAACATGCCCTCCCACCTATTTCTGTATTGTCAGAAAGTTTGAAGATGTTACACTTTGCCTCTCCTCCAAATCAGTCCATTGATCCACTGACCTTTCCCTTAAGTCTGTTTTCCCCATAAGCAACTCTGTCTTTGTACCTCTGTAATTTAAGTTGAGGCCACTGGGTTAAGACCCGAGTTGCTCTCCCTGAAACTGAATTTGAAATTCTACTATGTTGTGAATGCTACCTCCTTGACTATGAGACTTCCTCTTAATCCTACCTCGTTATTTTAGATCAATCAATGTATAATGTGTTCCTGGGTAGGTTCTGCAACATTATGCTCTAATCAGTGATCTCTGATGCACTCAACAAATTTGTATTCTGTGTCACCCTTGCCCGTCTGATTAATATACAGTTAATATGCATATTAAAATCACCCATGACAATAATGGTGACTGCCTTGCATACCCCGATTATCTCTGATTTATGCTTTGTCCTACCAAGAAGCAACTTCTCAGGGGCATATACATAAGTTTCACCTGTGACTTCTTTCCTTTGCTATTCCTTTTATTTTGATCCAAACGATTTGCGCATCATGGTCCATTGCACCTATATTACTACTAACCATGGAGCTGCTAGCCTTTATTAAAAAAAGTTAACCCCCCCTCCACCCCGCCAACAAACATTTCTTTTGCCTCTTCTTCTGAAACATTCAATGCTGAGTTTCCAGTCTTGGTCATCCTGTAATTGTGTCTCCATATTCAGTCATATTCATTATTTTCTTTGTGTTATCAACCCATCTATCTTGTTACAATTGCTGAGTGCATTCAGATAAAAAGCCTCGAGCTTTGACTTGTTATTACTGTCTGGTTCTGTAATTTCTGCTGCACTTCAAAAGGTGTACAATAACATTTCTAAACAGCCTAATTTAAAAAATCTGCAAAATTTCTTGCAGGTTTAATTGATCCACACTCTACAAGTCAATTTTGCGGTACTATAACATTTGGTTTTAGTGACCTGATGTTTGGGCCTTCACCTGCAATTCTGTATTTCCAAACGTGCATGGACACGGTGCCACTTCGCACTGGTGTTGGCAAAAACGCACAGCCACTTTGGTGTACACCAGCAATTGTGTCAGCTATCAGGTTGGTGAGCAACCACACTGGAATGTGTACAGAACAAGCCAAGAATTGAAAACATCTCTTCTTTTATTTTGCTATCTGAAGACTTACTAAAATAGGATCTAAAATGAATTAAGTTTTGAAAAGGGAAATTATTTTTTAAATTTTTTGGTCATTTAATTGCAGAATTTAAGTCTCTCTATAAAAGGAGCTTTTCAGGCTCGTGTAGCAGTAACTATGAAGTTAATGTACTGCTAACATAATTCTTTTCTAATATTCTTTTCTAAGATTTTCACACCAAGATTAATTGCTTATAAGTGAAATATTTTGTCCATTCTATTTTTCTCCAAGATTTCTGCTTGGAAGGTTTTGGGAGAAGGATGGGGATTGTCAAAAGCATGTTTGCTGGAGAAGTATTGAATAACTAGCTACATTTTGTGCATTTCTGTAATTCTTCACATGTGCAGATGCCATAAGTGGCTGTCAGTTTCGTTGGAGTCATGGTGATGAATGCTGACAGTTTTGACTATTGCTACCAACACACGATCTGGGACGTTTTGCCTGTTTAATAGCTGTTATTTCAGTAACAGTTTTATTCCACCCAATTTTTTCCCTCCTTTTGAAGCCAACAGAAGGATGTTGACAATCTTAAAAAAAGGAGACATTGAACGGAACCCACACTGTCACTTGAGTATTGCATTTTTCTATCTAATATTACCAACTTGAAATTTTAATGTCGCTATAATTAGTTATCCTTGCATTTATTTTCATTTTGTAAAACTTGGTGAAACAGCCTCTTGTAACAATGTTTTGTGTTTCTCCTTGATTTGCTTTTATGGCAGAGTGATGTACTTCAGGGTCATGAGCATATCAAACCTATTTAGTAAAATCAGTTGTTTCTATGCTATCATGTATTTGTACTTAAAAATTAGGGGTTTTGACAGGGAGAAGAATTGTAAAAAGAGGATGCAAATAGAAGATAATTGGCAACTTTGTTGGAAGGTGCTAGTGTACCCTTCACTATACTGGGTTGATTGACACCTTGAGCTCCTGGTGATATTCTTTTCATTTAATTTTGTGTATTGAACTGTTAGGGTTTAGAATGCACTGCCTGATGGGGTAGTGCAGACAAACATAACTATTGAAAAAGAATTAGATAAATAATCAAGGAGAAAAAAATTGCCAAGTTCTGCGAAAATGTCAGGACAGTGGGATTCATTGAATAGTCTGTTCAGAGAGCAGGTACAGTATGCTGAACAGTTATCTCCTATGCTTTGTGGTTCTAGGATTTTGATTACCAATACCAATGTTTATCAAGTTTAACCATGAGTTGTCTTGTGCTTGTCTTTGTTTGATGTCCTGCAGTATGAGGAATGTTGGGCACTGCATCCATATTTGGGCTGAAGTTATCAAGTGCCGGTTCACGTTTTTTAAAAAAATTGGTTCGTTTCTAGATTTTTATTTTTGTGTATACGAACTCCTACAAAAAAAAACCCATTGTCAATGCTGAAGTTCCTCAAGGTACTATGCCAGGTCCAACCATTTTTGACTGCTTCATTAGTGCTGTTTTCTCCACCATAAGATCAGAGTGGGGATTTTCATTGCTGAGTGTGCAGCGTTCAGCACTGTTCACCACTCCTCAGATATTGAAGAATCTTGTGTCCCCAAGAAGACTTGGACAATATCTGGGCTGTAACTGACATATGCTAAGTAAAATTCACATTATGCCAGTGCCAGACAATGACCATCCGCAACAAGCGAGTATCTAATCATCTCCTCTTGACAGTCAATGACATTACCATCACTAGATGTCCTACAACCCGCACTCTGGAAGTTACTATTGACTGGACAATCCGCATCAATACAGTGCCTTCAACAGCAGGTCAGAAGCTAGGAATTCTGCATTGAGTATCTCACTATCTGTCTCTTCACTGCCTCTCCACCATCTACACGGCCCAAATCAGGAATATGATGAAATACTGTCTGCTTATCTGGATGAATGCAACTCGAACAACATTTGAAACTTGGCACCATCCAGGATAAACCAGCTTGCTTGATTGCCACCCTATCAAACACCTTCAACATTCATTCCCTTCACTACTGCCACAGTGATGTTGTGTATCATCTAAAAATGCATGGTAGCAACTCCTCAAGACTGCGCAGGCAGCATGTTCCAACCTGCAACCTCCACCACCTAGAAGGACAAGAGCAACAAATGCATGGGAATATTATTGCTGCAAGTTATCCTTTAAACCCCACACTACCTTGATTTGGAACTATATTGGTGCTCCTTTATGTGGTCACAATCTTGCAACTCTAACTGAGCGTAACTATCCTCCAGGGGCTGCAGTGTTTAAAGAAGACAGCTGATCACTGCCACCTTAGGATCAATTAGGAATGGGCAATAAATACTGTCGTAGCCAGAGATGCTGACATCACATTAACGGTTTTTACAAAATCTTCCAAAGGTGGTTGAAAGCCTGACTCTGTAGCTGATCCTTTTTGATAATTGACAAGGTATGAAAACTTATTTACCCATGAACCCTATCTTTCAACTACTGCTTATAACTTGCTAGGTTTTTAGACAGAACTTTAATAATAACTTCCGTTTGTTCTGTTGCATTTAAGTCTTGTGCCGATACCTACCCAAGTTAGCAAGTTTCTTAAAATTTAGATTTTAAGCTAACCACTTTTCACACCTCTTCCAATAAGTTCTTCCCATGTCAACTCCTAGTCGTAATAAAAGTAGGGTTACCAAATTTTATTGGAGCACTTGTTCTATGACAGTGGAACTGATAATGCCAGTCTGTTTTTATTTATTCTTTTATTTGCCTTTCAAATTTAAAAACACATTTTTCATCAGTTTAGAAGTTGCCAACCCATATAGATTGTGAAACTAATGAAATAAAAACCAAAAGACTTGCAGATGCAGTAAGTCAGAGACAAAAGTAGAAATTGCTGGAAAAGCCCAGCAGGTCTGGCAGCATCTGTGGAGAGAAGAGGTAATGTTTCATGCCGAGTGACCCTTCCTCAGAACTGATGGTAGCTAGGAAAATGTCAGTTTATATGCAGAAGATTGGGTGAGGGGAGGCAGTAAGGAGTAAACAATAGGTGGGGATAGAGCCCAAAGAGCGAGAAGAGCAGTTGGACAGACAAAGGAGTGGATAACGATCTGGCTAGGAGGGTGAAGAGCTGTTAATAGTTAGTGGCTAACATTGGGTAGTGTGTAATAGCAGACTGATAACATTGCCTGGTTGTGGGGATAAGGGTAAAGACATGGGAGAGCTCAGGCCCTACAGTTATTGAACTCGATATTGAGTCCAGAAGGCTGCAGGGTCCTAAGGTGGAAAAAGTTTATCTTTTTTTTTTTTTTTCGTTTCCAATTTCCACCCTGCTCTTATCTACACTTAATACATCTCTGGCTTCTCCCTTCCCTTCCACGACATCTGTTTCAATTTCTGGGGATAGACTGGCCACTAATGTCCACTATAAAACCACCAACTCCCACTGTTATCTGGACAATACATCCTCGCTCCCTGCTTTCTGTAAAGACTATTCCATTTTTCCGTTTCCTCCTGTCGCATTTGTTCCGATGTTCTAAATCACATTATATTCTATGCCACAGTACTTAATGTTATGTAACAGTTAACAGATAGTTACTTAGAGATAGTAGGAACTGCCGATGCTGCAGAATCTGAGATAACAAGTTGTAGAACTGGATGAATACAGCAGGCCAGGCAGCATCAGAGGAGCAGGAAAGCTGACATTTCGGGTCGGGACCCTTCTTCGGAAAATGAAGAAGGAAATGAATTTTTCTGAAGCAGGCTCCCGACCGGAAACGCCAGCTTTCCTGCTCCTCTGATGCTGCCTGGCCTGCTGTGTGCATCCACCTCTACATCTTGATAGTTACTACTTTGCTGAAAGTAAATGTTCAATGTTGTATTCACTTCATGAGCTGTAGCTATGGAGTCAAAGATAGTTATAACACGACTATTTGGTTTAAATTTATAGTGTTTAAATCCAGCCTAAAAATCCTTTTAGACAATTAAAAAATTTAAAGAAAGCTGTACTTGCGATCAAGTGTAATTTTTTTAGAGTATTTTTGTCTCTCCTTCAAAAGGGAGATGGTGGTATACTTGACCTTCCTAACTTAGCTAATCTGTCTCCGTGTTTGTGTATGTTGCCTTTTTAAGAGTTGTACTCTGTCTTTTGTAGCAGCATGAACTGACCTTGGTTGTTCATTGTGTGTCCACAAAAACAAAGTCTTGTCTCTTTATGAATACTTGACATTCAGCTGGTCCTTCCATCAGACTTCTGTCACATGTATGTGGCTACCCTCCAGCTACAACTCTTCAAGGTTCATAGCATTTCTGTATTCTCCTTTTTAGCTTGGCATGTACTGAATGATGGTTAAAGTGCATTTTATTTCTGTTTAATTATTATTAATTTCGTTAACACTTTTTTCATTAAATTGGTTGCCTCTTTTACACCACCACTCTTTTCTGCCTGGCTGAACATCCTCGTTTTATTGAGTAATTTCACTCAAATTGTGTGCCATCCTCCAATAGGTGTTGCTTTGGGTCGTTGTATGAGCTCTAGTTATGTTTGTCTTGATGTAGAGTATGTGGTGCATTCCTTATTGTGGTCCTTCTGGAGGATGGGGTGGTGTCCATTCCCCAACTCTTTTCCAGTACATTGATGCACTTCGCTTCCAATTTCCACTTTCTCTCACCTTCACATGGTTGAACTCTCCATCCCTTTCCCATCCTCAAATTGTTTGTGTCCGTTTCTGGGGATAATGATCGTTATTCCAGCAACTCCCACAGCAATGTCATCTTCACTTCCTGACCTCCTCTTAAGGAGTCCGTTCCATTTTCCCTGTTTCTCTACCTCTGCATCTGTTCTGATACACTGTTCCTCAACAATGCTTCTAATGACGTTCGATTTCCACACACTTCCCCATGCCACACTGTCATGACCCTCTCAGGTACCTGATCCATTTCCCTGACTTCTGTGCAACTTCCTCCTCCTCCTCCGAAATGTGAAAAGATTCCTCACTTTCCGTTCCTTTGACAACCTCTAGCATGATGTTGTCACCAAGCACATCTTTCTGGCCCCTGCCAGAATTCCAAAGTGGCTTTTTGCTCCATGACACCCTGGTGCACTCCTCTATCAACCCCTTCCCACAGCACTTTCCCATGATATCGCTGGAGGTATGACCACTCCTTATAACTCCTGTCATCTCATCATCCAAGCCCCCAGTCATTTCTCGATGAAAATGAGATTTATCTTTCAAATTAGTCTGCTGTACTTGCTGTTCATAACTTGGTCTCCTCTACATTGGGGACAGCAAGTACGGATTGGTTAACTGCAGAACACCTCCACTCATTTGCAGCCTTGACCCTGAGCGTTCGGTTGTTTGATTTTTCGCTTTGTCACTTTGCTTTCACGTTCACATATCAGCGCCTGCTGCAGAGTTTCAGTCAAGCTGAACACAAACTCAGGAAAAGACACTTCATCTTTTGAGTAAGCACCTTACAGCCTTCTGGATTTAGTCTTGAGTTCAGCAATTTCAGCCCATGAATTGTCTCCCATGTTATTAATTTTATGCTATCTGCTGCTTTGGATTTTTTTCTGCTTTTGGGAATAACTGGCATTTAAACTCACTTTACCTGTTTACTGCAACCATTTTCACTCCCTTTTGTCCATGTCATCTTTATCATTTAATCTTCCTATCCCTCTTCTCTAACCAATTACTTCCCTCTGGTCTTCCTCCCCATCTTGCCATCGGATGGTATAATATCCATCAGGTTTCTGTCTTCCTTCCAGTGTCATGGCTGATCATTGACCTCGATTATCTAATCCCGTCCCCTCTACATATCCCTTGATCTCTTTACCACAAGACTTGTATCTGCCTTCTTGAAAAATCTCAAAGTTTTGGCCTCAAACACTCTCTCTGGTCAATGAATTCTACAGGCTTACCACTCTGGGTGCAGAATTATTTCTTCAACTCAGACCTGAAAGGTTTACCTCTTATCCTTAAGCTATGACCCCAGTTCTGGTCCTCTCCAGTGTCTGGAACGTCATGCATCTAACCTTTTGAATCCCGTTAGAATTCTTCAGGTTACTGAGATCTCCACTCATTCTTCTAAACTCCAATGAATACAATCCTAACTGAAACAAAAACAGAAGTTGCTGGAAAAGCAACTTCCAGCAACTTCTGTTTTTGTTTCTGATTTACGGCATCGACAGTTCTTTTGGTTTTTGTTTACAATCCTAACTGACTCGCTGTCCTCATGCATCAGCCCTGCTACCCCAGGAATCAATTTGGTAAACCTTTGCTGCACTCCCTATATAGCAAGAACATCCTTCCTAAGATAAGACTAAGACTGCACACAATATTCCAGATGAGGTCTCACCAATGTCCTGTATAATTGCAGAAAGACATGCATTTTCCTGTACTCTAATCCTATTGCAATGAAGGCCAAAATACCAATGGCCTTCTTTACTGTGTACTGCACCTGCATGCTTACATTCAGCAACTGATGCACAAGAGCATCCAGGTCTTCTTGAATATTCCCCTCTCTCAATTTACAGCCATTTAAATAATAATCTGCCTTCCTACTCTAGCGAACAAAGTGGATAACCTCACATTTATCCACATTGTGCTGTTATACATTTGCCCACTCACTCAGCCTACCCAAATCACATTGCTTCATCTCTGCATCCTCCTCACAGCTTTCTATGATTCATGGTTTTCTTTCTAACTCCCTTTTTGAATCATGTGATTACATTAGTTATCCCACACTCTGGAACAATTCCTACAGATTGGAGAGGATCTTGGAAGATGACCACCAATGTATCTGCTATTTCTTGGGCCACTTCCTGAAGAAATCTGGAATGTAGATTATAAAGCCCTGGGGATTTATAAGCCTTCAGTCCTATTTGACTCAATGTTAACTCTTTATAGATGCTGCCAGATGCACTAGGTATTTTGAGCACATTCTGTTTTTATTTCCCATAAGTGAAGGTTCTTTTACTACTTGTACTTGGGAGAATGCCCTACTTTTGTACAGGAAGAAAAGTTTACACATCATGTATTTGGCCTTGTACACTTTGAGGATGGTGCCCTTTGCCTAACTTTGTTTAAAATATTTTTTATAATTTGTGTCTGTGCTGTAGTTACCATTCTCAGGAACCTGCCCTAAGTCTACTGCATGTTTCCCCATTGTTGTTACTGAAGCTTGGATTTCCACACAGTTAACTATTTGAAATAGTTTTGTACTTCCAAGCAAGGAAATGGATAGGCCACTGTTATTAAGCTTTCTATTACCTGGTGGAGTTACTCTGCTGTATCCTTCCAACCAAAGAAATTTGTGAATGCATGAGACGTTGTATAGGGATTAACTGACATTCAGTTAGATCTAAACGTTCAGTCAACATTGGCTACAATATTTGGTATATTGATGAACCAATTTTTTTTAAAAAACATCTATTTTTAGTTTTAGAATTTAATTTTGAAGGTTATGTTCCTGGGTATTCTATGTATCCTTTTCATTGAGAGCTCCACATTTAATTTTCACTCCTGACTGTTTACAGCGGACATTAAGTACATTATTCATTTGACGGTGATTCAGACAGACACTTGCTGTCTAGCCAGGCTGAATGGTCTGGTTTCCAAAGGGATTTATGTGCATGTTGCTATAGAAAATTTAATGTGGTTAAACTGAAATATTTTGCTTCACTGAAGATATCTGTTACAGTAAAATTTTGCATCTACACTTCTAACTATGGTGCAATATATTGTGAATGTTTGCTAATGAAATGCTAATTATCTTCACATTTGTTCTGAAGTTTTTTTTTTGCAAATGTAACTGAACACAGGTCCATTAATGTAAGAATCTTTCAAATTGTTGCTAGGATTTAGAAACACAGCAGAGAGAAAGGCATTGATATGCTTTGAGTAGGTAAGTAGAATGATAGGCTGCACCACATGTTTGTGCAGTATTTTATACAGCAAATATATAACTAAAGATTTCCTCTGTACGTATCTGCTTTGCATTTTTCAGTAGCTACGTACTGTTGTGATCAAGTGTTCTATTACTGTAACCCTGAGACTCTCTTTACTGTCTCTTTGGGCTCTTTTTGTCATGACTAATTCCTTTTTACTTTCATCTGTTTTGAAACAGATGTCACAAATTGGCACATGGTCTCAAAGATCTAAATTCTCTTGATCGTATTGCTTAATTACTAATTTTGCTCTTTCTGTATGATCTCAATCTGCGAACTTCGGTTACTATACATTAAAATGAAAAGAAATTGAGAATTAACCCTTGGTATACTCTTTTCATAATTCCCTGCAATTTGGAGGCCCCTTTTTTGTTTATGGTAGTTTGTTTCCAAAACAAGTTTCATTCTACCTATTTGTATAAATGTTTCTCCTTCACCTGATGGGACCATGTATTGTTTTCATGTAGTTTCTCTAACTTTTTAAAAATCTTATTTGACACTGGAGTCCTCTACAATCTACTTCCTATCTACTAAATTTGCTCCAAAAGCAGGGGTGGGACCTCACCAGCAGAAGTTGTGTGAAGCAGGCACTTGAGCCTTTTTTCTTTGAGGTTAACATCTCATTCAACTTTTACTGTCTTGGATGGAAGTTTGGGCCCCAAGGCACTTTTTGAAGAGATGAAGAATATCTCTTGAATCCTCAGTGCATTCCAGTACTAGAAATTCTGTGGTGCTTTTTCTTTTTATTTAAAATAAAGCAGTTGATAAGATGTAGGGTACCTTTAAATCAAGCATGGGATATAATACATTGCTGTTGCAGAAGAATTTGCAGTGCACATTTGTATAGTATGATTGTATTGTTAATATGAAAAAGTAATGTGCAATAGCTGAAATGTATTTGCTTGGGACAGGTACTTGTTATTACAACTTCCTTGATGCAGTAATTTTCCTTTCTTTCTTTTTTTTAAAGATAGCTGAAGATCAGGGGAAAGATGAGTGGATATCCTTCCTATGTTTTAACTGTCTCTGAGCTTCAACCAATGCTCCATTTTGTATGGCAATTACAGGCTGTTGGATCCTGGTGAATTCTACCAAGTTATCTTGAAGGACTGAGCTTGAGCTGTGACAAGCAAGGGAAAGGAGCAAGCAGAAGGAAGTCTGACTTTTCTTATTGGACTGTTAATGGCTGTGATGTAGCCCATATTATGGGTGGACAGTGAATGTTATAATTTGGAATGTAACTATTTAAGTCACTGTTTTCATTGTCTCAGATTTGTTTCAATTGAATAAAATTACTGCAAAAAATTTCCCAGGTGAACAATGGATAAAGACTAGAGCATTTTTTATTTTGATTCAAATGATTTTTTAAAAATTACATAGTGCAGTAGTTTTAATACAGTGAGCATAACATATCTTTAAATACTGCAGATACCTATTTGTCTCAATGGTTGCGAGACATTTTGGGTGTTTTTTTTGCAACTTCATTGGCATTTAGCAGCATATCATTATCACAGTGCACTAGATGCAAGGCTTGCAAAATGCTAATGTTACCTCTTCTCCAGCATTCACTGGACCTGTACCCAATGAACAAGTAATGTTGAATAATGATGCATTTAAAGCAGTTCAGTGGTACAGTAAATCATGAAGTTGTAACATAAATTTTACCATAGGGAAAAGTTACGCAAAAAGAACCATTTGTAAGAAGAGCCTGTACTGAGTAACATGTTGGCCCTTTCAGTTGCCCTAAAGCAATATTATGAATCGTATTAACCTGTATCTTTAAGCACATCATCTTTAAGTGTATCAATTAAAGTTAGCTTTGGTGTCTTTCTTTAAGGTATATTTTGTACATTGATGCTGAAGTAACTAAGCAGACCATGATATTAAGTTTAGATGTGCTATTAATAGCACTGGACATTGCATAACCAGTGTGTTAGAAGATACAAATGTAGTCCAGGCCACCGTAAATTGGTAGAGCTGTTCTGTTGTTTGTTCCACCATTGCATTTTCACTTCCAGTCCTATTATGTGCATGAAGTTTACCAAAAACTGATGTGCTTCCATAGAAATGAACCAAAATTATTTTATTGGGGAGGAAAGTGCAGTTCAAAGAAAATCAGGCTATATGAAGATTGTTTCCATAATATCTATCTTGTTGAAAGGATTAACAGCTTTGATGAGTGCATTACTTTTATCTTTTGAATGGTATCTCCAGTATGTTATGAATCTTGTACAGTGAAATTCATTATGACTGAGCCCAAATTCCTCCAAAGAAGCAGTGAATTATTCCATCGTAACTGAAAAGGCAATACCTGCAAGCATACTGGTGTCTTTACCTTGTCTATACTGCCTTTTACAGCACTTAAACACTGTCAGTTGGTAAGTGTACCTCTGCAATATAGACCCACATAAATCAGGCACTATATTTCAGTTTTTGGGCAAGGGTGGTCTTAGCAACTATATAATTGAAATTGGCAGCTTGATAGGTAGGAATGAAAATTTGATCCTGTTGCAAAATACTTGTGTGCAAACTCCAAACAAATTAAGCTCAGTTGCAATATTCTCTTTAAATGACTAAAACATATACAAGAGGACACTTACAGTTCTGGAGGTTGCTGGACCCTGTGGAACTGCATCAAACCATGAGCTGATACCTTCAGGAGGGTAAAGGTGAATCCAAGAAATGGGATGGAAACATTTTTCGAAGCAACTATTTTGAATGCATGTATGGAACTAGTGGATAGCTGTTCTCTATTGTTATTTTGTTGGAGCAGAGCATCATTTTGCATGTAGGTGCATTCTAGACAAAATGTCCACCTGTATCCATTACAAGCATTTAGAGGAATTGACCAGACAACCTCTTCAAAGCCTGGAATAATTCAACTTTTTTTTTTGTCAACTTCAGGTACATATATCTAGGGAACCAGAGACTTGTCCAAAGATGCTTTCAACATTTCCCCTAGTAAGTTACCAGTTCTTGTCTCAAAATTCTGTTTTGAGGTATTCAAAGAAACCTGAATGAAAACACATATTCAAATTTGCAGATCTTCAGTGTACATGACTTACATTTTGTACAGTTTATCAATCTGTTCCTGCAAAAAATCTTTCATCTTTTCTTCATCTTAATTATTTCCAGTACCTTCTGAGAAGGAATACTTAACAATCTCTTATTGTAGTACAATTGCAAAAAAAGTCTTTATCCTATTTATAACACCATTTTCAACAATCATATGCTCGTTCGTACTTCTGGTGAAATCACTTTTTAGCGTGCAAAGTGGTTTTAGCCGTAAAAACATGGCTGCTGCTTCCTTGAGTGGAATAATTCTTCCAATCATCCTTGTGCTAATAGTGAAGCCTTAGGAGCTTTTATTTGGGTGGGGGAGATGGGGGAGGAGAGGTTAAAATTGCATGTACCATAGCTTTCATCCATCAATTTACCCAATTGTTTACAAGAGTTGATGCAGATGATAGGTGCCTTCCTACTTACACAGGGACAACTTCAGCCAGTGGCTGCTGCCAACTA
Source organism: Rhincodon typus (assembly GCF_021869965.1). Lineage (NCBI taxonomy): Eukaryota > Metazoa > Chordata > Chondrichthyes > Orectolobiformes > Rhincodontidae > Rhincodon > Rhincodon typus. The sequence goes on along the minus strand of NC_063351.1, from coordinate 19,392,038 downwards.
TAATCATTTTTTTTTAATGACTCCTCTGTTTTATGGTGGTGTGGAGACACAAGATTGGACTCCTATGTGCATTTGTGAAGCCATAAGATCCATTTTATGTTGAACAACATATTCTAGATTCATAAGACCAATTTGCTGTTGTTTGATTAATTTCATTTTCTTGGGAAAATTGAATCCTGAGGTAAAGCTCTGCCTTGCTTATTGACGGTTTTGTTTGTCTAAACCCTGGAGAGTTCCATTGTGTTAAAATATACTCTGATATCAAGATGGTAAAAGGCTGCTGCAGGAAACTGTCTTTTGTGTGTATGGCTCTCAACGGTTATAGATAAAGTTGCAACTACTCCACTTGGATAGCAGAGCAAACCAACTGGATTTAGGTAAGATGCAGAATTAAAAGACTTCTTGGAATCACTTAGAAGCTGTGGCATGTGAGGGACAGCGTAGAACCTCAATTTCAATGACCCTGCACTGAAAATGTTAGCCTCAATTGGATTTGATTTCCTGGGTTGTAAACTGTAGTGAATGATAATAGTTTATATACTCTACAGGAGATTTTCTTTTTATTTTAAGTGATTGTAGCAATGAATTTTAAAATGTGCTCTGCTGTACTTGTAAATGCTAGTGAATTGTATTCAGTCTCTGATATGTTGCTTTACAACAGATTGACATTGTGTATTTACTAGTGCATTTCCACCGTACAAACTGCTGATGTATTGGGAGTAGCAACAAGGTAAAAAGTTAATCAGCAATAAAGTCTATTGAAACACTTTGCATTTCATTCATTTTCTTTAGGGCATTGTCATCACATGTGCATTGTTATGGCTGCAACAAAACATGTTTGAAATATATCTATGTATAAAGACTTTTGCATTTATGTTATTTGAGATTTTAATGGCAGAGGAAGGTAAGGAGAAGGAAACAGATGTTACCTAACAATATCTTGATTTGTTGATACAACATTGCACATTGAACTAGATAGCTAATTTTCTTTGCTTCATCATGATATTTCCAGTTCTTAGCCGTGCTTAAAAGAATTTTAACCAATGGACCACAATGGCAAAGTTTAGTATACAAGTTCTTTTTGTTATATATTCAGGAAGATGTGACTTTCTGGTACTCTTCGGTCTTTTGTTTTGCTGTTTCTTAAATGCTCCCTTTATGCATTTGCCATAAAATGATTTCATAGAGAAAAACAAAATGATAATTCCTCACCTTATTGATTTTCAGATGTTACTAGTTTGTTTTTTGTCTTCTACAGTAAAGACAGATAATACCTGTTATTGTTATTCCTTTTTTTTCATTATTAATTCCCAAGTCATGTTCTCCAAGGGACCCTAATGCCAAACTTAGTTAATTGTTCTGATTTTTCAAAATAATTTCTAAAGTCTGTTAAGTATTTCCAGTCAGCTTGTCAATTCTTTAAAAATCGCATTTTCATCTCCTGACATTTAGTTAGAATGATACCCAAGAAAACTAAAGTTGACAAGTGTCCTGGATCGGATGACCAGTATGTTAGTGCCTTGAAAGAAGTGGATGCAGAAATAGTAGCTGCATAGTTGTGATCTTCTGAAGCTACCTAGATTTTTAGAAATGTTCCAATGAATTGGAAAATCATAAATGTAGCCCCTGTATTCAAGAAATGAGGGAGACAGTACAGAAAACTATAGATCAAGTAGCCTGACATCTACTTAAGGGGAAATGCTGGAAACTATTATGGAGGAGGCAATAGAGGTCAGAAAATTGGAATACAATCGGGTAGAGTGAACGTGGTTTTTGAGAAATGGAAATGCTGTTTGACAAATAAGTGTTATTTGAGGAAGTAACACAGAAGGTGAATAAAGGAGAACCTCTGGATGTGGTGAAGCAGAAGCCCTTCATGAGCTGCCATATTGCAAAAACTTGGTGTAAAGGATTATATTGGCATGGATAGAAGATTGGCTACCTAACAAGAAGTTGAGGCTAGGCATAATTGTCATTTTTGGTCTGGGAAGCAGTAATTAATGGAATGCCACATGGATCAATGCTATGGCGTGTTTACAATCTGTATAATTGATTTGGATAAAGGATTGATAGTTAAAGATGGAGATGGAAAATTATCAACATGGAATAAAAGAGTCAACATAGGAATTTGGATACGTGAATTGAATGATCAATGTGAGAAAATATAAACTTTGACAGAATAGAAAAATGGAATATTATTTAAATGGAATGATATTGCAGAACTCTGTACAACAGAGTGATCTCCATGTCCTGGTACATGAATTACCAAGTTGGTATTTAGGTACATCAAGTGATTACGAAGGCAAATAGAATGTTCATGTCTATTGTAAAACTTCCCGAACTGTGGGTTACAAACCTGTCGAGTTAACTTTTTGGGGTCACAAACTCCAAGCCACCAGAGATCCAAACAAGTGTTAAGTATTGTATGGCCCTGTTTTTTAAATGTATGAGTTCCTCTTGCATTTGACTTGCAAAAATGCATCACTTCACACTTATCTGGATTAAACTCCATCTGCCATTTCTACGCCCAACTTTCCAACAGATCTATTTCCAGCTGTATCCCTCGACAGCCTGTCACTACCCAAAACTCCTCCAACCTTCATGTCATTTGCATACGTACTAATCAGATCATCCAAGTTTTCATCCAAATCACTTATATAAATAATAGCATATATATATTCTATTTTATTTATATATAAATTATATATTACAAACAAGATATCCCAAAACTGATCTTTGCAGAATATTCTTCCCCCAGAAGGCAGTGGAGGCAAGAGCACTTCTGTTCATCGCTCAGTTAGATTGATTTTTGGATGATCAATGGAGTTCAGGCTTGAATGGGGAGGGGTTACAGAGGGCAGGGGTGGGTGGGGGTTGCAGAAAGATAAGAGGAGTGTTCAGGTTGCACTCAAATCAGCTGTGACCTTATCAAATGACAGAACCAGCACAAAGGGTTGAATGGCATACTCCTGCTCCTAATTCTTGTTTTAATTAATATATGTTCAACTTGTGTCCAAGCACTGAATATATAAAGAGACTTTTCATACTGAAAATGGACTGCTATAAACATTGAAACAAAAAACTAAGGTCCTGCTGAGTATTTCCAGCATTTGTTACTGTGTCAACTTCTGGAACCAGTATTGCACAACGACAAAACAATTCATTGTAATGGTATATCCTTTGGATTGTTATAAGTGAAACTAGTCACCTTGTGTTGTGTTTTTGCTGTTTTTTCATTCTGTAACATCACTATTCTGGATGTTAAGTCACTGGAATGGGCTGAAAATGTGTGGTATGTTTAAATGCTGGAAAGAGATCACTTGCTTCTAATAGACTACGGATTACTTGTCATTTGATGATACTAAATTGTCAATTATAATTGTTTTACTTGTTATGAAAGAGTGAAAACTGTTCTGTGTAAACTTGATTTTTAAGGAACGCTAATTTATTGAAATTTGGAAAATGAGCATTTCTTGCTCAGTTTCCATATTTAAGTTTTGAAATTAGGATATTCACCTTGGAGATAGCAAAATATCTTTTCTTGATCTGAAAATCATGAACAGGCATACAGATTCAACAGTTGAAGAAATGAACCTTCAGTTGTCTAGTTAGCTTATTGGGTTAAAGTCTTGCAAGTGTTTTGGCAAGTAACCCTGCAGTGTCAGCAGCCCAACCCAGTACTACTTTGATTTAAATTCTACAGGCAAATAACACACTTTTCTTTTAAAAGAAAACAAGGTGATTTTGGACCAGTTAATCTGGCCTTGAGCATATATATTCAAACAAGAAATGAAGATATGCAGAGAATGGTTATGCAAGTGTAAATCCTTGAAACTACCAGTTAGGAAATGAATAAGAATATTTAACTTAATTGATCAAAATTTGAATTTTAACACTTGCATGCTTCATGTTAGTCGTGAAGGGAATACGAGGTGAACCTGAAGACCAGAAACTAACTGTTCATTAAGAAAATCAAAAAAACATAAATAAAGTTGGCTGGTTCACAACGCGATGTGAACAGTGTTGAATTGGGGTGGACAAACTCAGAAGCCACACGACACCAAGTTATAGTCCAACAGGTTTATTTGAAATCGCAAGCTTTCAGAGTGCTGCTCCTTTATCAGGTGAAGTGGAGGGAAGCATATAGGTGCAGAATTTAGAGGTGGAGGGATAATTACCTAGAATTATCTTGTAATTAAGAGTGTCAAAAGATAAGTACAAATAGTGTGAGTGGTGTATCGCCGGCTGAAGAACAAGTTTTTTGCTGGTGATCAAAAGTGTCAAATGGTGTGAGTAAACTGTCAACATATGCATAGCTTTCAAACAACTGCCAAACCTCAAACAGACCATCATTTGCAGCAAACTACTCAGCCTTCATTAGAACGGCGACCACATCACCACACAACCCTGCAATGGCAACCTTTGCAAGACATGCCATATCATCTACATGGAGACTACCACCACACGTGGGAAGACCACGTACACGGTGGATACTGATGTGACTCAGCCAATGTTGTCGATCTCATACACGACAGGAAAGGATGCCTTGAGGCATGCTATATTGGCAAAAGCATGCAGACGCTATGACAATGGATGAATGGACACCATGCAGCAATCGCCAGACAGGAAAGTTCCCTCCCAGTCAGGGAACACTTCAGTGGTCAACAAGAGTCAGCCTCCTACATTCAGGTAAACATCCTCCAAGGCAGCTTTCAAGATACACAAGAACACAGAATCGCTGAACGTAAACTGATAGCCAAGTTCCGTACCCATGAAGATGGCCTCAACTGTGGTCTTGGCTTCACGTCGCACTACATATAACCCCACCATACTTTTCTGTATTTGTAAAATCTTCCTTATTGTTCTGTTTAGACACTGTCACCTTAATAACTTGTTATTATCTCTCTACCTTAATTAGTTTGTACAGTTTTGGATTACTTGTTACTTTGGTTAGACCCTTGTCATGAAACTCTTATACCTATCATGTTATTCCAGCCATTTTGCTTGTCTCTAGCACCGTCTTGTTTTTAAATTTTTTTGTAATTACCTCTCTGCCTTAATTAATTGGACTGTAGGCCATCTGTTCACTTGCTATTCAGGTGTTGACACTTTACTCACACCATCTGACATTTTTGATCACTTGCAAAGACTTGTTATTCAGCCTGGTGACACTGTTCTCATACCATTTGTACTATCTTTTGACACTCTTAATTACCTAGAATTATCTTGTAATTATCTCTCTGCCTATTTATTCTGTGTCTGTGTGCTTCTCTCCCCTTCACCTGATGGAGGAACAGTGCTCCAAAGTGTGTGATTTCAAATAAACCTGTTGGACCATAACCTGGTGTCATATGACTTCTGACTTTCACAACATAATGACCGTGGAATTGATTAAGAAATTTATCTTGCAGATCAATTAATTTCTGTGATGTGGCTGTCACTGGTACAGAGATAGTAGGAACTGCAGATGCTGGAGAATCCGAGACAACAAGGTGCAGGGCTGGATAAACACAGCAGGCCAAGCAGCATCTTAGGAGCAGAAAGGCTGATGTTT
>NC_063351.1:19372677-19386084 GCF_021869965.1 Rhincodon typus | reverse complement strand
CTGCACCTTGTTATCACTGGTACAGCCCTTGTTTATTGCCTAATCCTAGTTGTTTTTTAAAAAAAGTATGATATGACCTATAATGTTAACCAGTCCGTAAGTTCTTCAACCATACACTTTATTTCACCTTTTGTGTAAAAAGCCACCCATTGGTTATGCCTGCAATACCTATTGCCCAAACTCTGATAAAATGTTGTACTAAAATTAGTTCAGGTCATTATACCAACATAAAAGACCTATCAAGGGCCTGAAATTTATTTATGCTCATATGTGAAATATTTTCAGCAGTCAGTTTTGTCCAGTATCATAGAATCATCATAGAACTATAGAATCCCTATCGTGTGGAAGCAGGCCATTTGGCTCATATATCCATACCGACCCTGTGAAGAGCAGCCCACCTAGACCCATCACCCTACCCTATCCCTCTAACCCTCCATTTTCCATGGCTAGTCCACCCACCTGCACATCCCTGGACACTGTGGGGAATTTAGCATGGCCAATCCACCTAACCTGCACATCTTTGGACTGTGGGAGGAAACTGGAGTACCCAGAGAAAACCCAGCAGACACGGGGAGAACGTATAAACTCCCCAAAGACAGCTGCCTGAGGCTTGAATTGACCTTAGGTCCCTGGCAGTAGGGAGGCAGTAGTGCTAACCACTGAGCCACTGCATGACATTTTTGGAAAATTGACAACGAACCATAAAACTAAAGAATAGAAGTAGCCAATCTATTAATTTAGAGAACTGTTTAGTCAGGTAGTTGAAAAAAACTAAATGCAAGTCCAGAAATAAGGAGGATCTGCTTCTCTTTTCCTAATCCCTTAACTTCTGGGTTCCAATATATTGTGAGAACTTTATCAGCGTTCTGCCGTGGCCCTTATACTGTCAGTATATTTCAGTTTTATTGATGTGATGTAATACCACCTTCTTGTATTAGTATAAGTAGAGTAAAATTCACTTTTTACTGACTTGTTTGAGGTGTGGCAGCTTTTTGTAGTGATAGAACTGTTGGTGTTTGTCCTTATTGTTTAAGGAAAGACCAGCAATTCTGGATGCAAATAAATCACACTTATGATTTGTCTGACCACATGTATGAACTTCTTCACTGGGAGTTAGTGGATGTAATTAACCGATCCACACGCAAGCTATTACTATAAATCATGTGGATCCTACACTGACAAGTACAATAGAATGATTCTTGTCAGTGGTTGGATTCATTGACTTATTTTGATGTAATGTTATGTTTAACTGAGTAGTATGTTTAATCTGGTCAGTAAAACTGAAGACGGTCGCTGAACCCAGAGCAGGGGAGCATCATAAATTTGGAGCTTGGCCACTTGGGAGTGAAATTAGGAATCATGTTTTCCAGGTAGTGAAGATTTGGAATCTTTTCCCCATAAAAGGTTGTCGATGCTGAGTCAGTTACAATTCTCAAGTAAGTTTAGGTCTTTGTTATAACAAGGTGTAGAGCTGGATGAATACAGCAGGCCAAGCAGCATCAGAGGAGCAAGAAAGCTGGCGTTTCGGGTCTAGACCCTTCTTCAGAAATGGAGGAAGGGAAGGGGATTCTGAAATAAATAGGGAGAAAGGGGGAGGCGGATAGAAGATGGATAAAGGAGAAGATAGGCGGAGAGGAGACAGACAGGTCGAGGAGGCGGGGTTGGAGCCACTAAAGGTGAGTTAGGGAGGGGATAGGTCATTCCAGGGAGGATGGACAGGTCAAGGAGGCGGGATGAGGCTAGTAGGGAGGAGATGGGGGTGGGGCTTGAGGTGGGAGGAGTGGATAGGTGGGAGGACAGGTTAGGGAGGCGGGTATGAGCTGGGCTGGTTTTGGGATGCAGTCGGGGGAGGGGAGATTTTGAAGCTTGTGAAGTCCACATTGATACCATTGGGCTGCAGGGTTCCCAAGCGAAATATGAGATGCTGTTCCTGCAACCTTCGGGTGGCATCGTTGTGGCACTGCAGGAGGCCCAGGATGGACATGTTCAAGGAGTGGGAGGGGGAGTTGAAATGGTTCGCAACTGGGAGGTGCAGTTATTTGTTGCGAACCGATCATAGGTGTTCCACAAAGCGGTTCCCAAGCCTCCGTTTGGTTTCCCGATGTAGAGGAGGCCACAACGGGAACAGACAAGAATATCCAGATGGAATGAAGGTGGGAAAATAGAGACTACAGTTGAGTCATTTTCTGACTGAATACTAGAACAAGCTAGACGGGTTGAATAACTCCTGACTCCATCAGAATTTGTATGCTTTATGGCTTGATTTCATTGATATAGTTAGCTATCACCACAATTTTGGTCTGTGCAATTATCCAAGACAGTTGGAAGGAGTATGGAGTACTACTAGTACCTTATCAATCAGCAATCAACAGTATCAGATGAAGCCATCAAAGCAGTCCTTCAGCTACTTCAGACTATTTGGGTCTGCTGCTCGTGCTCGCTGAGAGACAAAAGGCCAGCCAGTCAATGAAAAATAACAGTATGTGGTCTGGACAACGTTCCTGCAGCAATCTATAAATATGATGATTATAGACTCTTGCTCAAACTTTGAGACGTTTTAAAAGAAACTGGGAGGATGAGGTGCCACCTAATAACTCTCACAATGCCATCATTGTCTCACTTTCCAGGAAGGGTGATAAGTCAGTTTTTGTGAACTGTAGAGGCATTCAGTATACTGTGGAGAGGATTCTCACATAAATCCTCCTGAATCACCTCCATTTGCTCAGACATAGTTCCAGAGGCTTAAAGTGGTTTCCAGGGGAATCGCAGATATGATCTTTGTTGCTCATCAAATCCAATAAACTTGTCTGGAATAATGCATGGTGTCCATTGATTTGTGAAGGATTTTGAGTCCATCAGCCACAAACCCTTTTGGAAAGTCCTTCACAGATTCAGATGTCCTGCACAACAGTATGATGTCAGCAACAATCCTTTACAATGGATTGGAGACAGTGCCTTTTTATTTGCAGTTGGTCATTAAGTAAACCTGTGCAACAACACTGTTTCTGTTCATTGTTTACTTCAGCCTGGTCATGAACTCATTCCTGACCAATTTCCACAAGTTATGATTGAATTTCAACCCGATGGGAAGCTGTTCAACCTTAACACACTGAGAACAAAAACTAAAGTGATCCACCAACACATTCATGACTTGCAATATGCTAACAACCATATAATTGTGGCCCACATCACAAACAATATTCAGACCTCCAACCTTTTCAACTTTTCACATGAGGATTATCCTCTCACTGAACATCAGCAAGACCAACATTCTACTCCAACCTTCTCTTGGAAAAGCACTACATCTCCAGCTGTTGTTATTGATGGGGAAGACTTATTTACTCAAAAGGTCATCACTGAAGTGGAAGTCTACCACAGAGTTGGCTGTGCCCTGCTTTGGAGAAATGACTAAAATGGAAGGGGAGAGAGCAGAACTGTTGACCTTTTTGCCCAAACATCTGTAGTTCCAAGATTGGCCTTCTGGGCCACTGGAGGATACACTAAACGTGAAGCCTCGCAGACATCATCCTTGAGGGACAGACGGTGATGGTCTGTGGCATATTGTTTGGTCCTGAGCTCAGCTTTATTTCTCCAATACCAATTTCCACCAAGGGTGCCTTCTTGTACCTTTGCAACATTGCACATCTGTATTTCCCAATTTTCTCCTGCTACCAAACCCTGTTAATTTTGGGCTTTCTTCTGAGATTAACGAGCAATGAGAATGGGTGGCTGGTTCATTCAGCCAATGCAGACTTTATGGGCTGAATGTCCTCTTTCAGTGCTGTAACTTTTCTATGGTTCTATTTGTCCCTCTCTTTTCTTCTTACCAGAATGTATCTACATTAAATGTTGTCTGCCATTTCCATTAATCTATGTCTTCTGAAATCTGTTACTGTTTCTCCATTGTTAATAACTTTTCTGAGTTTTGTATTATCTCGAAACCTGAAGTTATGCTCTATAAATCCAAAGCCAGGTTATTAATATATGTCAAAAAGAGTATTGATCTTCAAATCAATCTCTGGAGAATACCACTTTCTTCATAATGGAAAGCATCCTTTTCTGAGATCTAAGTAGGAGATCAGCCATGGTCTCATTGAGTGACAGAGCAGACTTGACTGGCTATTTGGCCTACTCTAGCGTATGTGCGTTTTGCTTTCTTAATACGAACTTTGTATCTGCACTGCCACCATCCCTTTTATCCCACAGATTTTAATTTTGCTAACAGATCTATTATGTGGTACTTTGTTAAATAGCTTCCAACAGTCTATATATTATATAGACTAACGCATTCCATTACATCAAAACGAACTCAAGTAAATAAGTAAAAAAACTGCTGTCTTCACTTTATTAGTCCACTTTTCCAAAATTATTTAATTTTGTTGCAGAGTATGTTCTGTCAAAATTTCCCTATGAATGAATTTGGGCTGGTTGAGTTGTAATTGCTACCTGTATCGCTCTCCCTTTTTATAACCAGGACAAAATGTTTACAATCCCCCATTTCTCTGAGACCACTCCCATACTCAGGAGGTTTGAGAGATTGTAACTTGAGTTTCCATAATTTTCATCCTTACTTTCTTCTATAATCTAGGGTGGATTCACGTGGAATGACCTTTATACTTTGAGGGCTGCCGACCTTGTAAGTACCTGCACTTAGCGACTTTGATTCTATCCAATATTGTATACCATTACCTCCTCTTCTAGTACCATGGCAACAGCATCTTCTTAAGTGAGGAAATGCAAACTATTCATTTAGTTCCTCAGCATTGCCCCTTTTAAACAAAAATATTTCTTTGATCCTGAAACACTATCATTCTGTTTTGACTTTCCTCTCAGTATTAAGTATTGATAACAAAATCTTTGTGTTCCTGTTTTATGTTTGCCACTAAGCTATCCTCATTTAAAAACAGAATACCAGAAATGTTGGATATTTTAATTAATAAATGAAAATGCAGCAAGTCCTGAGCAGGCAATATAATGTCTATAGAGAGAGAAACTTAGACAAGCCTTATGGCCTGGTATTTCACCATTTAAGGGTCTTTCCGTACTGCCACTGGTATTTTACCAGTAATACATGAGCACTTTGCCACCTGAGGATCTAAGCTGGTAAAACCTGACAAGCCCTTCCTCCTGCTCCCAAAAGGGTTCAGGGAATGGGGAGAGCTCTCTTTCTGATTGGGCACCTTATAACCCATGGAAGGCTCCTGCCATCAGCAATAACCACTCCTAAAGGAAAGCATGTTTCTACTGACAACACCAACAGTTCTCTGTGTTCTGGCTCTGGTGAACCATGACTCCATTTCATACTCCAGGGACTATTGCAGTTCCCAACTGTGCCCATTACTCCCAGTGGCACTATTGGTACTTAAGAGTTGTTGACCTTCTGGATGGAGGCAGGACATCCTGCCTTAAAGGGGCAGAGGTCATTACTTCAGGTAATTAAATGCCCGAATAACATAAAATACAATCATAGGTTCCACTGGGGCGAGGGTGAACTTAATCTTGAATTTCCAGTTGATGGGCTGAGCCATTGCCTTTACATAAAATCCCAACCAAAATTAACGTTTTGGGTCGATACTCTTTCATCAATATTGGGAAATGCAGAAATGTAACCAGTTTTGCGCTAGCTCAAAGACTGGGAAGGGGGAAGGAATGAAAATGAATGCTTGAGATAGGATGGAAGACAGAAATTGATCAAACTAGAAGTGTTGATTGTTTATACACCTTCTTTAAGTTCAGAGACTGATAATAATGCTTGACACAATCTCATACTAAATGAATACGTTAATTGTGAATTTTAAACAAAGAAGAATTTAAAATTAAATAGTGCAGTTTTACCACATGTAGTCCATCTGGTATGATTCTATGTTACTGAGAAGTGAGCTTCTTCTTGGCAACCTTGGACTGTCCCAGTTAATACATATCGTCTGCTTTTTATTTTGAGCGCGTGTGTGGGACTTTTTACGGATTTACGGCATAGAGTTTGTGAAAGAGTTCATGCACAATCCTTTTTCTGGATGCAGTTTGGTTTGTTAAAAGCATGATTGACTGTTGTTTGATTAGCCTATTCTTAAATTGTCTTCCATTGGCTTGACCATGCAAGGACTTTTTCCTGCCCCCTCTGTGAACCTGTCTGGTTTCAATCAGTCTAATGTCAACTTGTTTGCTGTAATTTAACAGCTCTATTTAATTCATATTGTTCTGTTCAATTCAGTGGTATCACTGCTATTAATAATTATTGATTGAATTAGCAAGTATTGCACTTATCCAATTTCCACACAACAAACACTGCTCTGAATTTATTGCCAGTCAGGCAATTCTTTCCTTACAAGAAGGTTAATAGTGTATGACACAATTAGATCATAATGGCACAAGTAACAAAACAAAGGATGGCTTTAGCAGAGGAATCTGCTGTCAGCAAAATTGGGAGCAGAGGCTGCAGTCTGACGTTGATGAACTGTGTAAAGTCTGAGGATTGTGAACTGCTTTGTTTCACTCTTCACAGATGCTACTTCATTTGCTGAGTTTTTCCATTTTCTGAGTTTATTCTCATTCTCTCGCTGCCCTTTTTATTCCATTTTAAGAAAAATCTTTTCTATATCTTCTATTATCAACCTTATATCTAGTTTCTTCTATTCCTGCAATGATAAAACTTTCTTTTGGTCCTTCGCCGCAGCTCATCTCTATTTTCCTCTTTATCGTGGTTCTTACCTACAAGGAAAGCTATGGAAATGAAAATTATCCATACTTTTCTTTTAATAAGTCTCCAGTCATTTAGTTGATTAAATATCTTGGATGCAGCAATTTTGGAGGTCTGATTATTTTATTTCAAATCTGGTAAGTATTCCCTATTCCCTAAGTTGCTGGTGATTATTTACATTGAAGTTATGAAAAAGAAAACCCTTGACAAATTGGTTTGTAAGTCAGGGTCTATGATACAGAAGAGTTAATCTTTGTCAAATATCTAAGCTCCCTCAAGAACTGCATTTTGATTTTCTTTATGGTCATAGCTTTTGCAATTGTGCAGATTAAATGTTACATCAGTGATCTGCAGTCTTGGGAAGTACTGCCTGCACTAGCTGCTTTGTGAAACTGGGCTTAATAGACCAGGGCTGTAAATACCTCTGACTATTTTGAATTTCTCTCCTTTCAGGCTACCATTACACGGTTAAACTACTTCATGATCTGTGGGTCTGCATGGAGCAATTGTTTTAAATTGTATCAGAGATAGTAGGAACTACAGATGCTGGAAAATCTGAGATAACAAGGTGTAGAGCTGGATGAACACAGCTGGCCAAGCAGCATCATAGGAGCAGGAAGGCTGACGTTTCGGGCCTAGACCCTTGTTTTAAATTGTTCTACTTTTCCGCTCTTGAAGGTCTTCCAATTGAAAACCCCAAAAAAGTTATGTCTAAATGAATGAATGAATGAATGATTGTTAAAAATTTTGTAATGTACAAAGACATAGTTACTGCAAATCATCTTTCCAGCCCCAGAAGATGCAGTTCAAATTTCTTGATGTCAACTTCTATGCTTCTTCATTTTCAATATTTCTTTCCTCTCTCTCTATCCATTCTCTCTCTCCCTATCCTTTCTTTTGCTTCTGTCTCTACCCTACCTCTTGGAAGAAGAATTTTGTTGTTGTACTGCCTGGGAAGTAATGACCTAGTGATATTGTCACTAGACTAGAAATCCAGGGACCCGTGTAATGTTTTGGATTTGATTCCCACTACTGTAGCTGATGGAATTTGAGTTCTATGAAAATCTGAAACTAAGGCCGTAATGGTTACCATTGTTGATTGTCATTAAAGAAAAAACTCATCTGGTTCACTAATGTCTTTTAGGAAAAGCAAGTGCTGCCTTTACCTAGACCTACAGCAATGTGGTTGATTCTTGACAGGGATGAGCAATAAGTGCTCGTTCAGTCTCTGCTGCCCACATCCCATAGGTGAATGAGCATATACATGAGAATTGGATAGAAAGAAAAATTAAGTCTTGTGTTTGTAATTTATTTGTTCTTGAGGCAACGTTAACTGCTTTGGAAAGAAATGGAAATATCATTGCACAGTTTTTGGATGACAGCCATGAATACTGGGTGCCATTTTGGCTCAGTGCTGTTTCTGTGACCTGCTTTCCAGAGAATTGAAGTTTCAATGTCACAGAGCAGTGCCAAGTTACTTGCAAAATTAAGTCCAATAACAGAGTCCACTGGTGTGAAAAATTCCTTATTTATTAGCTGTTTACCATTTTGGAACATTCTAAAGACCATAAAGGCACAATATAAATGAAAATTCTTTGCTTAAAAAAGACAAGAGATGTTGGATTAATATAATAATTAACCAAGCCCTTTCTATATTTGGAGGTCACCACTTTTTGCATGTTGTGCATATTTTTAAAAGCCTGATTCTGTATCATGAGGATTAGGCTTCAGGTTGCATTAGTCCAAGTCTGAATGACCTCCAGAATGATGCACTATTTCCATATTGGCCTAGAAAGGGAGTAAAAGTACACAGTACTGTTGCAAGAAAACTCATGGTTAATTTGCAAGTTTAGGATAAAAAGAATACTTTGCCAAATTTAAAGCTGATCATATTTTGATGCATAAAAAATGATACAAGGAATTGATTTCAGTCACAAATGTCTACATTTGCAATTTTGTTAAAGTGACTTAACTCCTGCTTACTAAGAGGGAGAATTGTCAATTGTGGTATTCATAGCAAAATAGGGAGATTTCTCGATTATATTTTCCATAATTTTTAGAATTTTCAGGACTGGGAGCACGAGCAAAGATCACATTGAACAAGACAAGCTGCTAGAAGTGAGAGGAAGAGGAAATCTTCATGCATAGCGATCTCATACCTGAAATTTAGTAATAACCAATACTTGAAATGTCTGTGCTTTACCAAGGAGATTGCTGCTCAAATTTGCCAGCTTCTGCAGTCATAACTCAAACCTCAGAACCAGTCAAAGAAGTATTATCAGTAACTGTCAAGGTAACTGTAGCATTGAACGCCTGGTTCCTTTCAAACTGTTGCAAATATAAACACAGCTCTCAGTTTGTAGTGCTGTGCGGCTTAAGGAAATTATGAGGATTCCAATGAAAAGAGACAAATTCCTTTAATTTCCTCATGCAAATAGAACATACACCAAAATAAGTAAGGGAACTCCAGCATTCACCATTAGGCAGGATACAGTTGAGTAGATGACATGTTGGTATGCATGTTCCTCACTTAAGAGATTCCACTCTTACTGTGTAACTGGTCCATGAACACGGGCTACAAGGAAGCAGATCAATATTGTACCCAACATCCTAAGAGCAGTTTTTTTTTGTGGCAGCCTTGTGTTAGCTGCATTATAGCCACCACAACAAACTAAAGTATGACTTCTGGCAACATGGCTGACAATTGCGGTCTACAACAAACAAATAACTACGTGGAAGACATACAATGTCACTGCTACAGGACATCTGATCCAGCAGTCAGGTGATGTGCTGAAATGATAAATTCTACTGAATGGACTGCTCAAGAGGAGCTCTGCAGTGTTCAGTTCAATGGGTCAGAATTTGTGATGGTCTGCTTGCTGGACAACTTCATTATTGGGAGTAAAAAGCCTTAAAATTCATCCATAGGCAAGAAGCTGAGGAGCAGAGGAGAGAGGAGGACTAGGGGGAATGTGAAAAAGGAAAGAAAGTAATAACATATACAGCCCCTTGTGGCCCAGACAGTATTGAAGAAATAATTCAATGCTAGTAATATGAGCTCCAACTTCCATTCCAACAGTCCTTGACTTCTTTGTTACTGACCATTACGGTGTTTGCTTGGCCACAATGCAACATTTAAAAAAATGCCTCTATCTTGGGCTTGCTGCAGTGTTCCAGTGAAGCTCAGCGCAAACTGGAAGAACAACACCTCATTGAGCCCTCCGGACTCAATATCGAGTTCAATAATTTTAGGGCCTTAACTCTCCCATATCCTAGCCTCCTACCCCACACACCAGGCCTTGTTATCACAGTCTGTCATTACACATCACCTATTGTTAGTCACTAACAGTCGCCATTAACAGCTATTCACCCTCCTAGTCAGATTGTTATCCACTCCTTTGTCTGTCCAATTCTTGTCTCTTTGGGATCTATCCCCACCTATCATTTATTCCTTAACCCCTACCCCTCCCTATCTTCTGCGAATAAACCAACATTTTCTTAATCACAGAAAGTTCTGAGGAATGGTCACTGGAAATGTTAACTCTGATTTTTCTTCACTGATGCTGCCAGACCTGCTGATCTTTTCCAGCAACTTCTGTTTTTGTTCCTGTGCCTTGTGGCTCTTTTAGTGCTGTCTGGTCAGGTTGCAGATCTTGGGTGTTTGAGTAGAAAAAAGGGTCAAGAGTAGATTTACTGTGAGAAGAGTGAAAAAAGCACAAAGTACCTCCTCACCATGATCTACAGCTTGCAAGTCAAGAGATTGAGGAAGATAGGTAGTGAGCAGGAGATTATGCATGATCATATTGTTACCTTTAATGGCTTCAGACCTGACAATAAGCGCAGCCTAGGCGATGCTCCTCCTCCTAATGGCCAGCATCTTTTGTTTCAACGAGGGGCAGGGTATGCAGATACATCTCACCTCCCAGTTTCTGCTGCCTCTGCCTCACATTCAGCTAAAGAGAGAGAGGAAGCTGTGTCAGTAAATGTCGTGCTACCTGATAGGGTGTGGTGGCTGTCTCACTTCACCAGCTTCCAGTATGTGCAAGCCTTGAGCTGTTGGTTTGGATTTGTAGCAGTACTGTGAGTGTGAATTTAGCATTGATAAGTGATTTTTAAAATGATTTATTCAGGGGACGTTGCTGTCTTATACACAGTTTATTACCCACATTGATTGTCCTTGAACGTTGAGCTATGTTCTTGAACTGCCGCAATCCTTGTGGTGTAGGTACCCTCAGAGTTGTTAGGATAGCAGTTCCAGGATTTTGACCCAGCAACAGTAAAGGAACGGCGATATATTTCCAAATCAAGATGGTGAATGAATTGAAGGGGAACTTGCAGATGGTGGTGTACCCACTTATCTAATGGCCTTGTCTTTCTAGGTAGTAGGGTCCGAGAGATTTTAGATGATACAGATGAGAGTACAAGAAAATGAGCAATGACAGACATTATTGTTGCAGTTGGTGGTGTATGGAATTTGAAGATGCATTCATTGACCCTGACCATTGCTGGCATTGAGTCCCATGACTATACTCCCTCAGCAAATACACAAAGGACCTCCTGCCCTACTGAGGACACAGGACATTCCTCCTCTGTTCTAGTTTGTCAGTACATTGCCTCAATACATCTCTGGCTGTACTTTCCTCTAGTTTGTCAGTGTTGCTTTTTACACTGCACTGTTTTCGGAATAATGTCAGCACACATTAGAGTAATAAATTAGTTGCCTGTTCCAGAGGAGCAGATGACCTTTAAGTAGTTTTAGGCACCTAAGAAATCGAGCCCCCTGTTGATGCAGTGTGACAACCACTGGTTGCAAGCAGAAATCAATACAATGAGTCAGCCATATCAAATTAGCATGCTGGCTTCCTTCTATAGAATGGGGATGGTTTAATCACCCACTCAATCTCCATGTCTAAGTCAGGGCCCAACCAGTGTAACCCCCAGTGACTCTGTGCAGAGATGAACAATTTAAGTAACCGGTTATGAATAAGGTCATGGAAATGAAAGTTTTTTTAAAAATCAAGGATACACTTAATTTGTTTGTCTAACACCTTGTTCAGAAACCAAATCAAAATTTTATGTTTAGAACTGTCTAAATCAAGTAGGTCAACAGACTGTGGAATAGATGAACTCACAAACTTTGACTGAACTTTGAAAGAGAGAAATTGGAGGGAAAAACAGTAATTTTCTGACCGTATCTTTCCTCACAAGATGTGTGCTTACAGGTTGTCTATGGACTTCAAAGGCAAGGGTGCAACTTTAAACATTTTCCATGGTGCAGAAGTTCATCTCTAATGACTATTATTTAGCCTATTATTATTTGTCTAAAGTCTATATGGTTTGAAAGTTCAAATATTATTCGTACATAGCTTTGCAACTTGAAGGTTTATGAACAGCCTCATCCTAGAGTTTGAAGAATGGAATTCAGTAAAAGGATGTCAATGGCAAATATAGAATGACAATATGATGTATTTTTTTTAACCTACTGTTAACTTAATGGTTTTAACTTTAAATTTAAACCTGAATATCTGATACGGTTTGTTGAAATAAAAACAAATTCTAAGAACAAAACAAAATAACAACAGGGTCTTCTTTTTCACTCCTGAGCACTTACCTAGATGTTGAGGCCTAGAGTCAGGACCCTGCCATTATGATGATATGAGAATTGAAATAATCTGGATAATGGATGGAAAGGTCACACTGTAATATTTTTCAAATAAAACGCACAAGTAGATTTAATATTTTCACCTGAATTCTGAAATTTGCTAAATTGAGGAATGTGCTTTCATTTTATGCATTTTTATCACTTTACTAAACAACATTGAACAATATAAATGTTATTTGGAAGGTTAGAACAAGGCAAGGTTTTTAAGGTTACCTCACATACAATATTGTGGTGAAAGGTGGATGAATGAATTTTAAAATGTGATTTTTTTTCTTTACAACTTATTGAATTAACAGGAAGTTAAGACAGGATTGTAACTGAAGCAGATAACTGCTCGTGTCAGCTTTAACTTCACAATAATAGTCCCACTAAACAGTGTATTGTATGAAAAGAATTCATTTTCAAATTATATTATGCAAAGATAATTATTGGAGAAGTTACTGTACAGGTTAATTTTTTGTGTGTTCACTAAAGGTTGTATTTTACAATGGGATTTATATACTGCTCTGCTGACTAAAATCCATTTTATGTACGTTATGGAAAGATTATACTTTTTCCATCTCATCAGGGACATCTAAATTATAACATGGTTCTTGCTGCAGTTTTGCAATGATGGCTGCTGTATTGCAAAACTTTCCCTCAGCCATTTATTTTGCTTTCAGTTATAAGCAGAATAGCAGTGTCACAACAACCAACGGTCACAGTTGTGGCTGGCTAATTTTGAAGCTGCATTTCGACTGATCTGTTCGAACTTTCTCCAATAGCTCAGGGAAGTTGGTCCCGCTAACTCTGCATGAGAAGAGCTCACAATTGTATTGTGCTTTTCACTTTGAGGAAGATGCTTGAGTGTGTTACAAGCAGAACAAAAATGAGCCCTTGTTTCAGAGATAGCAGGAACTGCAGATGCTGGAGAATCTGAGATAACAAGGTGTAGAGCTGGATGAACACAGCAGGCCAAGCAGCATCATAGGAGCAGGAAAGCTGATGTTTCGGGCCTAGACCCTCCCGAAACGTCAGCCTTCCTGCTCCTCTGATGCTGCTTGGCCTG
>NC_063351.1:19355716-19372277 GCF_021869965.1 Rhincodon typus | reverse complement strand
CAGGCCAAGCAGCATCAGAGGAGCAGGAAGGCTGACGTTTCGGGAGGGTCTAGGCCCGAAACATCAGCTTTCCTGCTCCTATGATGCTGCTTGGCCTGCTGTGTTCATCCAGCTCTACACCTTGTTATCTCAAAAATGAGCCCTGCTGGACAAAGAGTTAGGGAGAAAAACAGAAGTTGCTGGAAAAGCTCAAGAAAAAAAACAGAGTTAATGTTTTGAGTTCTGAGGAAGGGTCACCAGACCTGAAACGTTAACTCTGATTATTTTTCTTCACAGATGCTGCCAGACCTGCTGAGCTTTTCCAGAAACTTCTGTTTTTGTTCTTGATTTACAGCATCTGCAGTTCTTTTAGGTCTTTTTTTTTAAAAAAAAAGAGTTAGCGAGGCCTTGAAGGCAAAGGAAAGTTTTTATTTCGGAATCAGTTCCGCTGATCAGTAGTTTAAGGATGACGGTTTTGGCATTAAAGAGTGGGGAAGGAAACAAGGAGGAAGCTGGTATCACCAGATCACAGGGTTTTTAGGAGGCTGTTTGGCTGGACTCACTGCCAGCAAGAGACTATGCATTGATTTGAATTCGTTGCAACATGGAGGGCTAATGAAATTTAGCAAATGTGGGGTGATGGGGACTGTGGAAATTTTTGCAGATTAACACAAGTTAAACAATTACCACGCCAGGGAACAAGATTTGATCCCAGCCTCGGGCGACTACGTGGAGTTTACACATTCTCTCAGTGGCTGTGTGGATTTCCTCCAGGTGTTCCAGTTTCCTCCAAGAATCCAAAGCTGTGCAGGTTAGGTGGATTGGCCATGCTAAATTGCCTATAATGTTCAGCGATGTGCAGGCTAGATGGATTATTGATGGAAAATGGAGTGTTACAGGGATAGGATAGGATGGTGGGTATGGGCGGGATGCTCTTCAGAGGGTCAGTGTAGACTTGATGGGCTGAATGGCCTGGTTCCACACTATAGGGATTCTGTGAAAGTTCTAGGTGTTGCCAAGTGTTCAACAGCCTAAACAATTAGGCCCAACATAAAATTGACTAAACCGTTTCTGCAAGCAAGGCCTGATGGAATGCAAGAAAGCCAAGATTACCACAGGTCAAAAGCAAACAAGGACCACCCACGCCCGCCACCTCCTCCAAGACTTCCAATTCCCTGGCCCCTAACACCTCATCTTCGCTATGGACATTCAATCCCTGTACACTTGTATCCCGCATGCAGGTGGCCTAAAAGCCCTCTGCTTCTTCCTCTCACAAAGACCCAACCAGTCTCCCTCCACTGACACCCTCATCCGCTTAACCAAACTCGTCCTTACCCTTAACAACTTCTCCTTCAACTCCTCTCACTTCCTACAGACCAAGAAGGTGGCCATGGGAACCTGCATATGCCCAAGCTATGCCTGCCTCTTCATAGGATATGTGGAACAGTCCCTCTTCTGCGGTTACACTGGCACTATACCCCACCTCTTCCTTCACTACATTGATGACTGTATCAGCGCTGTCTCATGCTCCCACGAGGAGCTTGAACAGCTCATCAACTTTACTGACACCTTTCATCCCAACCACAAACTCACCTGGATCATCTCCCATACCTCCCTCTCCTTCCTGGACCTCTGTCTCCATCTCTGGTGACAGCCTCAAAACTGACATCTATTTCAAGCCCACCGACTCTCACAGCTAACTAGACTACACTTCCTCTCACCCACCTTCCTGCAAGAATGCAATCCCCTACTCCCAAGTCCTCCGCCTCCGCCGTGTCTGCTCCCAAGAGGAGGTGTTCCACACCCAAACATCCCAGATGTTTTCCTTTTTCAAGGACCGTAACTTCCCACCTCTGGGGATCGAATATGCCCTCAACTGCATCTCTTGCATTTACCACACTTCTGCCCTCACATCCCCACCCCCCAACAAAAATAAAGACAGAATACCCCTTGTCCTCACATATCACCCCAACAACTTCCGCATCTAATGTATCACTCTCCGCCACTTCTGCCACCTGCAAGCCGACCCCACAACCAAAGAGACATTTCCCTCCCCACCCTTATCTGCCTTTCATAGGGACCGCTCTCCCCACGACTCCCTCGTCCGCTCCACACTCCCCACCAGCCCGGCACCTTTCCCTGCAACCGCAGGAAGTGATACACCTGCCCCTACACCTCCCCCCTCACCTCCATCCCAGGCCCCAAACAAACCTTCCATATCCGACAGGGGTTCACCTGCACATCCGTCAACTTGGTTAACTGTATCCACTGCTCCCAATGCGGCTTCCTCTACATCAGTGATGTCAAACGTACACTCAGGGACCGTTCTGTAGAGCATCTGCACTCTGTTCATGACAAATGACAACACCTTTCAGTCGCGAACCATTTTAACTCCCCCTTCCACTCCCTGGGTGACATGTCCATCCTGGGCTGCCTCCAGTGTCGCAATGACACCATCTGTAAACTGGAGGAGCAGCACCTCATATTCCACCTCAGGAGCCTACAGCTCGATGGCCTAAACATGGATTTCACCAGTTTTAAAATCTCCCTACCCCTGGCCTCATCTCATGTCCAACCTCCTTAATCATCCCCACCTCCTTGACTTGACACAACCTATCCATCTTCTCTCCCACCTATCCGCCCCTCCCGTCCCAATGACCAATTCCCACCACTCCTACCTATCACCAGTCCTTCCCCAGTTCCACCCCTCCTCTCTCTATTTATTTCATAGCTCCCTTCCCCCTCCCCATTCATGAAGAAGGGTCCCAACCCAAAACATTAACTTTCCTGCTCCTCTGATGCTGTCTGGCCTGCTGCGTTCCTCCAGCTCCACGCTGTACTATCGAGGACCAGCTCAGATTTGTTTTGTGTATTGAACAGGAGAGCTCAAAGCTCATTTAGAAATACTCAGCCAGAATAATAGGGAGAGAAATTAGGTCTGTTTGTTCCCCAGTTTGGCTGGACACCTTGGCACCATGGAGTAATCATATCTTGGAAAGGGACTGGGTACACCAAGGATGATCTGGCCTAACCTGATTGGGTGCTGTGACCCATGCTGTGTGGCCCCATTGGCTGAAGTCAGAGATCTTTCCAGAAGGGTTCAAAAAGGGCAGATAAGGGGGGTTACCTGATGGCCATTCCTCACTGGAGAATCGACTGGCAAAGACTCCATGTAAGACTCACCTTCATACCAAGAGGACCCCGAGTGCACCTGTTGACAGAATTGAATCTAGCAGTCCAATCAACTTCACCAGAATGGGTAGTGTAGTTTTTCAGGCAGTAAGCCTAGTCTGGGGGAAAAGCTATCTTAACTTGTTGTGTAAGAGTTGTTTCTTTAACTTGTGTTTTAATAAAACTTAGTTTGAGCCATAGTTCTTTGTTTGTCTGATACAGTAACAGCACCTGAATAAATACATTTTATGAGTAATGAACTGGTCCAAGTGCCTGTATGGAACATTTCACAGGCAACAATGGCACTATGAGTTGGGAGTTTTTGTAGGAGCAAGGCAGGCATGATGGAGATTTCGGACAGATTTTCCAAGTAGTATCAACCATATGCAAATTGCCTCTCCAATTTTATATAACAAACGAGGTCAATTTTTCTGACTGGAAATTCTAATCATGGGTCCTGTGGGAATGTGGAGCCATACTTTGACTCTGACAGGTCTCTCGTAGTGCCAGGCAGTAAAGGGAAGGCAATTCATGCCCCCTTTCCTCAGCAGGAAATTACTGTACTTGGTGATTTAAAGATCCTGTCTCACAGACAGCCACTTTGTCAGCTTCTGTGAGGGTGAATACGTAAGGTAAGTGTGAAGTTAGGGTGTCAGGAGGGTAAGGCATTGGGTAGCTGGGATACCAGATGGGTAAGGTGCAAAGAGTTGGGTGCCAGGTGGTTAAGTTGCCATATAAGTAGGGTGCTAGTTGGGTAGGGTGCCTGGGTGCAAAGTGGCAAAGGGGCCAGCTAAGTGATAAAGTGTTCAGAGTAAGTTGGGCTGGGTGGGAGATATTGGGACCGCGGTGATGTGGGGGTGTCGGGGGTAGGGGGATATTGAGTCCTGGATGCTGGGAAGTTCAGTTTTTAAGTGGGTGGTGAGGGATGTTGGGACCAGTGGTGGGGTAATTGGAGGGTGTGCCAGGGCACAGGGGGTGTTGGGTCTGCTGATGGCAGAAGGGAGATCAGGTCCAGCAGTGAATGTGAAGGATTCAGGCCCTGGGGGTTCTGGGATGTTGGGTCCCGAGGGTAGGGGGATGTCAGGCCCTAGTAGGTGGAGAATTTTGGGTCTGGTGGTGAGGAGTAATGAGTCTCAGAGTAGAGGGAGATTGCGGTCTGGCAGCAGGGGTGGGGTGGTTGGGAGGCGGGGTTGGGCGGTGGAGTTTGGGTCCTGGAGGTAAAGGGGTTTTTGGGTCAGGTTCTGGGGTAGGCTTGGTAAAGGGTCTGCAAAGCTGTAGTTAAGGGTGTGTGAAGTATGTTAATTTAATACTTACTCAGGAGATGGACTAGGTATTTTATGGTCTAACTTTTCCTAAGTATCTATTTAAACTATTTACTTAACCCTCCAAAGTGTTCCTGTTTAAATGGCTACAAGGCACAATGGAATGGCTCATTGCAATCTTCAAATTCCCAGGCAGTTCCCTTGGATTCTGTGGAATCCCCATGCATAACACTCACTGCTCCTGCAGCAGCAAGTACCTGGCTCTCAAAAGATCTATTAAAATTTAGAACAGTCATGTTATGGATGAAGTAAAGTTTTGACAGCAACAGACGAGAAGAATAGGGACGATTCAGAAATTAAAGATTAGATGTAGGAAGGAAGATAAATGTGCGGTTGAACTATGTGGAGGCTGAGCCTCCATAAACAAACAAACAAACAAACAAAAATTTCGATATGGTTATACTTGTGAAGTATAAATGTGTTCTGGCCCAGACATTCTAATTTTAGCTAGTTAATGAAGCGGGATAAACTTAATAACCACTCTTAAATTAACTACCCTTCCCTCAACACAGAATCCTTGAGAGCATTCTTAAAGGGCCCTGAAAGTATAACACTAATGTGTGTATATGTAACTACTATTATACAGATAACAGTTTAAAGGAGATTTGCAAAAAGCTTAGCATTTCCTTATAAGTATCTCATTTTTCGTGTATGGATTCTGCCCATCTACATTGAAAATTACGCTGCATAAATGTTAATGTGAACCTGAAACAGATATGAAGAGTAATATTTGGTTCCTAGAAGGGAAAATTCTCTGCTAATTTTTCTGTGCAGTGTGATATATTTATTACAACCACCTATAAAGATGATGTGCGTTTGTTTGGACCAAAAACTGTTTGATCTTTCCTGCAGCTTGGTGTGTTTGGAGCTACCTGGTCAATTTTTGCAAGTTTGTTTTGCAATAGAAATTAGGAGCTTTGCATTTGGTGACTCATCAGCAAGGGGAGAGAAATCTAGCCTAAGCATTTTAACAGTCTCCTTTTTCATCTTCCGCCTTTAACAAACTCCAACCTACCTCATCCTCTACACATATCCTGTTCAGCTCATTCAGAAGTCTGGCAAAATCCACAGGAGGAGGCCATTTACTTATTGTTCACCAGCTTGCACTTTCTTAACCCCTGAATGCCCGTTTTTCACTTTGAAACAAAATCCTTACAAATAGTTGTGGATTTCCACAATCCAGTTAATTGAATTTGTGGCTAGTGGACCCTGTAATAAAGAAAGAGAAAATGTTGAAGAAACTCAACAGGCCTATTTTGAGTTCAATATGTTTTAACTTCAGAACTGAAGACTTTATGTATAAAATAAGTATTGTTGCATCAGGCATTGTTGCGTCAGATAAAATACTCTGTTGGAGGCAGACTCACACCAAAAAAAAATATAGTTTGCTGGTCAACCATCCTGAAAAAGGCAAAGGTAAATTATTGCAATACTTTGCCCATAGGCATGGACTAATCCAATGGAAATCCACGACCCAACCCTCAGGAATGGGCATAGAAGAACTGACAGACAAAGTACATTCCCTCACCTATCTTAACAAATGCCTTACTAAATCCTGTTGGGGATAAACAATACACTCTTATCAACTATGAACACTTATTGGTAAATCTTGTATCCAATGCTCACACCTTGTGTCTCACAAATTATTTCTGGAATGGAGATTTTGTCATATTTGTCATATGTCAAGGTGTAATACCCAATTGCTTTTAAACTGCAAAGTGTGTTTCTCAATTTACCTCCTCAGACCTGTCAACATCAGGTGACTATTCACCAAGCTATGTCTCATGGTCTGTTCCGACAGTTGGCATTGTAAGTTAAGGTTTTCTTAATCAGTTTAAAGTTTATTAAGTCCCATTTGCCTCAAGTAAGTTTTAAAAATGTGACATTTGGTACTTTGGTTTTATTTCCTGAATCTTGCTGCAGTTTGGACATTTGTTTAAAATCATTCAATTTAAATTGATTTACCTGTTGGTGCTTCCTCTTCCCAGGCCTCTCCATCCTTGTGAATCATCTCTACATACTGCAGCTTCTCACTAGTTAATCTGCCCTCTGGCTGATCAGAATTCTTTCCCACCCAATGTTTCTCAAAATACCTCCAACCTCCTACCTCCTACCTCCTACCTCCTACGCCAGTGCTGTCTGACCTTCCTCATTCTAAGTATGGAGGGCCTTCAGGCTCAGGTCTTTAATCTTCAATTAAAGCTGGGAGCAGCACTTGCATTCTATTTATAGGCAATTAGCTGATTTTCTGATTGAGTGCTGCCCTGCCCAAGTGTTCTACTATTTATGAAGTGTGAATTTAACCTGAACATGCCGTGTAAGTGTAAATTTTACTTGATTGCCTGTTATCCTGTATGAGGGAGAGATGCTACTTTGCAGCAAGTTACTGGTCACTGTTTACCTGGCAAATGTGTGGCAGTGAAGTTTCTGATAGAGAGTTAACTTGGCACAACTTCTACCAGGAGCCTGGGAATATTCAAAATTTTTCTTTGTGCTAATATTTCCCAATATCAGAAGGAAAATTTCAATCTGAGAGGAGATAGCGCAGTAAAAGGTAAGTATGTTTTAGCACTCTGACAACATTACATGCTCCATTATCCAGCTGGTTTCTAGAACACAGAGTTCATGGAGAAAGAACAGGAGCCAACCATTTGGCCTGTCAGGCCTGTACCGTCATGTATTAAGATCATGGCTGATCTGACTGTGGGCTTAATTCCATTTTCAAAGGCTTAGTTTCCCACTACCCCATGTTAATTTTACCATCCCCTAAGAATACAGTCTTGGTCTTCTATTTCTTGACTTCCTCTGGTGACTTCCTGTGAGGCATTTACCAAGTCCCATTTCCCTATTGACACTATGTGCTTACTAATCTACAACCACCTGGGATACCTGTACTTCTCTAATTATAGCCTCTGGTGTCCCTGATTTTAAAATCAGTTGACCTTTTCAGAATTGTAGGATCTTTACAGTGTGGAAGTAGGCCATTCTGCCCATCAAGTCCACACTGACCCTCCAAAGAACATCCCACCCAGACCCGCCCTCCCTACCCTGTCCCTGTAACCCTGCATATCCCATAGCAAATGCACCTAGCCTACACATCCCTGGACACTATTGGGCAATTTATCATGGCTAATCCACCTAACCTGCACATCTTTGGACCGTGGAAGGAAACTGGAGCACCTGGAGGAAACCCATACAGACACAGGGAGAATGTTCAAACTCCACACAGATAGTCACCCAAGGCTGGAATCAAGCCAAGGTCCCTGGTGCTGAGAGGCAGCAGTGCTAACCACTGAGCTACCATACTGCCCACAAAGTCTTTGGTGGACCTGCCTTTCTAACTGCCTGAAACCTAATCTTTGGAATTCCCTCTTTGAATCCTCTTAACCTCTTTCCCTTTCCTTTGTCCACAAGGTGCCTTTCTTTCTGTCTCTCCCTCTCTTCTTACCCTGGGACTCTGTAACAAGCTCCTCCTCATCCTGAGGGACTGCTACACAAGCAACTATCATTATAGTGTGTTTAAGTATACAGTAAGTATGCTCCGTATTGTCTTCCTTTAAATCATATGTGCAAACATAGGCCTAATGAGACAGAGGAATGGGAAGAATGAACAGGTAAGATACTACACTGAGGAGCAAAGTCTTCTTTTAAGCTTGTTCATTAATGCTGCTGTACTCAACTTCCATGTGTGGCAGCTCAAAAATTTCTATACTGAACACATTGTTCATACTGTTGTTTCTATATGAACCATTTATGCATCATAAATGTGGTATGCAAAGTGCACAGCTGGATATTGAGTTCATCAGCCAAGCACAGGCTTGGTGAATAATAAACTTGATACCTGCATTGCAAAAGGCTGTCTCATCCTGGATTGAGGATAAAGTATTTGAAGTGTCACATGAAGAGAGAGTTACATAAGCTTACAAGGCAAAATTGTGCTTCTTCAGTGCAAGTTATTACATTTTTCATTAGCAGCATCAGAGCAAAGGGTTTTTTATTTACTAATCACTAAGGATGTTCAGATGTCTTCTGTTCTCCAGAGTCAAAATTTGAAAAAAATTGAAATAAAGCTAAATGTTCTCTAGGTACAAGGCTAAATTTGTGTTTGTTCCAGACATGTAACAATATCAGCCACTGTCAGTGGTCACTGGATAATGTTAGTTGCTACTTAAAACCATGGTTAGTCTGGCTCATGCATACTAGCTAAACAGGTGAGTGAAATACTGGAAGGACAAAACTGACAATCAAATGGTAACACATGACGATGATTCATCATTCAGCAGTATTTGTCAGTCATGGTAATGCTGATGCTATAATGCACATCTGAAACTTCTCAAAAATATTGTGTACTCACACTCGCACTCACACGTACTGACATTCCTAGGTGAAGTGGCAGTTTCACTATTTGATAAATATTATTATATTACACTTTTCACAATACCTATACTCTGTGGCATTGCATGTGGTGGAGTGATTAATGTGCTTTTTTAAAATTTGATCATGGGATGTGGATGTCTTTTATAGTTTATTACCTGGAGGATAGTTAAGAGTCAATTACATTGCCAAGGGTATGAAGGCAAATGTAGATCGGACCAGATGAGGACAGAAGATTTCCTTCCTTTAAATCACATTAGTGAACAAATGGGTTGTAATGACAATGACTACACGGTCACCAATAGGCTAGAGTTTAATTGAGTTCAAATTTCAAATCTGCCATGATGGGATTCAAACCTATGTCCCATGTGAAGCTCCACTGGATTACTACTCATTACCACTTTGGCACTACCCTCTTGTCATGACCATGCATTTATACAGCATGACTATCTTCACAAAGGTGTTCACACATGATGAATACATTTTTTTTCAAATAAAGATACTGACAATAAGTGCTAAATATAGTGTCATTTTTGTCCGAGATAGACTGTTGTTAACTTCTAACCTGGCCATAGGACACACGTGGTTAATATTGGGATCAATTGCAGCAAATGATTCAATAAAACTAATTTTTATATGTTTATGTACTTCAGATCAGTAACTCAACTGGACAAACCACAGAAATATCATAGCTACTAGTACTGATCAAACACTGGGCACTTTGCACAAGTGACTCACCTATTAACTTTCTCAAACTTCATCACCATCTATGCTGTTTGCAACTGCAATAACATTGGATTCCAGTATCCAACACAAAACTGACCATTTGTTTAGCCATCACCTAACAGCCTAAGCTTCCGTCACCAGCATACAGTGACAGCATGGTGTACTATCTCAAGGATACAGTAGAGTAACTCAAACTGTCTCCAAACCAGTTCCATCATGTGAAGGACAAGAGCAGCAAGTGGATCACCATCATTTTCAAGTTGTGTGCCATCCTGACTTGGATCTGAATCTCTATTCCGATATTGTCAAGACTTGGAACTCCATATTGAACAGCACAGTTGGAGTACTTTCACTCTGGAGTTAAAGAAGCAGATTCACTGTATCGCATGAAAACAAACACTTTAGTCCAAGCCTCCACCACTTCCTCTGGCAGTTTATTCCATACATGCACCACCCTCTGCATGAAAATAGTGCCCCTCAAGTCTCTTTTAAATCTTTCCCCTCTCACCTTAAACCTATGCAGTCTAGTTTTGGGCTCTCCAACCTGGGAAAAAGACCTTGGCTATTCACTTTGATTTTATAAAGCTGTATAAAGATCACCCCTCAGCATCCGATGTTCCAGGGAAAATAGCCTCAGCCGATTCAGCCTCTCCCCATAGCTCAAACCCTTCAATCCTGGCAACACCTTGTAAATCTTTTCTGCACCCTCTCAGGTTTAACATGATGGGAGGTGGGGGTGTGGGTGGTGTAGAATTGGGGTTGGAATGGTGGCGGCAGTGAGAGGATTTGTTATATAGGGGTTGGGAATGCTGCACCTCCTCCCTCAAATAAATCAGGGTGGGAATAGTCAAGGATAGCCTTCTCACCCTGAGCCTAGTTGAACCCCTTAAATTGTCACTTATTCAACCAGTGTGTGTGGAGCATGTCTTTGGCCCTGTGAAGTGTCACTCTCTCTTGGGCATACTGTAGTTAATGGATGGATCTGCTGATGGCAAAAGGACAAACCCACAGGAGGGCGCCACACTCTCTGACCACCCATGCTCCACTTGGACCTTCCTGAGTGGCTTCAGCAATCTCACCCCACATATCTATGTTCTGAGATTTCAGCAGTTACGCTCCTCCTCAAGCCTAAAGCAGTCCTGGCTGTGGATACTTCAACCCATAGCACTGCCAGTAACAGAGGGCTGCTGGCTGAGAGATTTACAGCACCTGGGACACCAAGGGCAGTCAGCAGATTGCCAGATTGGAACATAATCCTATTGTGACTCCCAGAAATAGATGTGGGGGTGTTGCCAAGGTCTTTCCTACCAGCGAATGGAGCTACTGCTGTGACCATGAAATTCTACCTGCTATGTCTTAGTCATATTGCAATAATTGTTAGAAGCAGAATTTTTGAGAAGTTATATTGAAAATATGTCTCCTCCTATGATGTAGAAGGAGGTAGGTTTAAGTTATACTGCTGTCCATTAAGGTCTTAAATGAGATTGTTAATGAGTAATAGACACACTTGTGTTCATTTTCCAAAGTTCCCCGGATTCAGGAAAGATTCCACTGGATTGTAAAGTAGCAAATATAATCTTTCTATTCAAGAACAAAGGGAGGCAAAAAACAAGAAACTACAGGCTATGTGCCATGGCAAATTTGTTAGAATTGACCATGAAAGAGATTATAGCAGCATATTTACAAAACCAAGCTACTCAGAAAGTGTCAGTGTAATTTTGTCAAAGAGGAATCATATTTAATCAATTTAGTGGAATTCTTTGAAGGGCTACTGCATGCCATGGATAAAGGGAAGCCTGCAGATGTACTATACTTGAATTTCCTGAAGGCATTTAATAAAGTCCCACAAAGATTGAGGAAAATTAAAGTTCATGGTATAGTAAAGTGACATATTAGTGTGGATTAATTGGCTGGCAAAAAAAAAAGAGAATGCAGAGATGGGTCTTTGAGCAGAGTCAAGAACTAGGGGGTACTGTTTAAAATTTAGGCATTGTCCTTTCAGGATAGAGTGGAGGGAATATTTTATTTCTCTCCGCTGTTGTGCAACTTTGGAACTCTGCCTCAGAAGATGATGGCGGCACTGAATATTTTTAAGACAGCGTTGGATAGAGGATTGCTAGGCAGGCAAATCAAAGGTTATCGGGGATCGAATAGGATAGGAACAAGGAATTTGAAACATAAACTGTAGGGATTGTAACAAGGTCAGTCAGGTGGAACTCAGAGAATGAGTTCCCTGATTGGGGCTATTAATCTAGTACCATCAGCGAGCCCCGGCTGACAGATAGAAACAGGAGCATCAGAGATTCTGTTCGCTCTGACAGCTGGCTCTGAGGGAGCTAGATCAATATCGAGGACTGTCCATATGTAAATAAAGGGTGACTTGATGATGGTATACTGGCCTCTGTAGAGTCATTTCACAAACAGATCAGCCAGGTCTTATTGAATGGAGGAGCAGGCATGAGGGGCCAAATGGTTGACTTTTGTTCCTATTTAGCATGTCTATATGAACATCCCTTATCCATTTCATAAGGTATTATAATTTGGAACCAAATGTTCTCACATCCCAAATTAGAAAACTGGGAAAAGCAAGCAATTATCTTTAAAAAAAATGATGTCAGACGCCTACAAAAGCCAGACCAAATACAACCCTAAATCATAGCCTTATGTGTATAAAAATAAGACTCAGAATGAAAATGTAGTGAGACTTGGGCGTGTTATAACTTAAACTGGACCCACATTTGAAAGTGAAGTTAAGTGTATTAGGACATACTGAAAGGAGATGTGAGAACTTTACATTAGATTTTTTAAAAAAATAGAATCCCTACAGTGTGGAAACAGGCCCGTTGGCCCGACAAGTCCACTCTGACCCTCAGAGTATCCCACCCAGACCCATCCCCCTGTAATCCACCTAACCTACACATCCCTGAACACTATTGGGCAATTTAGCATGGCCAATCCACCTAGCCTGCACATCTTTGGACTGTGGGAAGAAACCAGAGCACCCTGAGGAAACCCACACAGACACGGGGAGAATGTATGATCTTTAGAATATTCAGTCATTTACACAGAAAATATTAACATTTTGGAGCTCACCCTCTAAAAGTGAAAATATACCCTCTTGAAAGAGTATTTTAAGGTATTTTAGTTATAAATACAATAACTATAGATACTGAAGTATAACTTGATGATGTCCATAAATCTAATCCAAGATACTAATAGTGTCTCACTAATATAACAACAACCTGTACCTCAGCTGAGCAACTAGTCAGGGATTGAGGGTATCTTGATTTAAATTATTTTAGATCAAGGATTCATAAGTAGCTTCAGAAGGGATAAAGGTGAGTCATTGAAACAAAACTGCAGAGCTGTGTAATGATTATCTTGTGCTCACATTCAGCTCTTTTATTTAACTTTTCAATGTCGCTGTTGTATTTTGGACGTTTGGCACTAAACATTATTATTACTGAAGTTAGGCAAACGCGTAAAGGGCTTATAAGTCAACCACATGTTGTCTATTTAACAACATGGTTACTGTCCTTAAAAGAAATGGGTTAATCCTTTCCTTCAAAATAGCTAGCAGAGGTAAGTCCATCAGGATGTGTTATATAAGCATCTGTTGTTATTACCAGCAGTAATTTTTCAGCCTATATTGTTCTTCGGCTTGTCAAACTAGTTATTATTGCTACAAATAAAAAAAGTATGCTGCAATCGTACTAAAATTGCACCAAAGATTTTGTTTGCACAAACAGAGTCTTGAATTTTGTCCTTTAATGTATTTATCTGGCAGTCTGCAGCGTGGGGTTAGCAATTTATGATATTCTTATCAATTTTTAATGCCTTTAATCACATTTCCTATAAATGTCGACTGCTTTCATCCAAACATTGCTAGCTTTCCTTTTGGTAACAAAGCCACCTCTACTATGAGCACGTAAACAAATTTGAAAAATGCTTTCAAAATCATCGAGCATAACTGGCCTCTGGAACTTGGGCCCTGGATTGCGCATCTATGCTGTCTTTGTAAATGAAGACATTTGGTGTTCGAATTCATTTCAGTTTATTTTCCAAATCCTGGCAACTCTGCAATGTGTGGTTGCAAGAATGCTGAAATAAAGCCAACTAATATTCACAGCAGAAACAACTTCCTTATCTTCGGAAAAGTATCAACAGCTGGTTCTGAAAGCAAATAAATTTTCATGCAAAACGTACCGGCTTATTTCAGAACATTTATTTGAGAAAATGTCTTCTTTTTAGCTGCATTTGATAGCTTATTAGTTTGGTTGCATTTTAGAGGCATGCACTATTGGACACACCCATAATTGCTCCTCTCAGCAATCATCATTTGAATTTAAAAAATTTTAGTTCTTTTGTGAGAAAAAAGTGGGAGAAATTATTGCATAGTTTGTTGCCTCTGAAGTCCTGCTGTCCAGTTTGATTAACTTATACAGACAGCCTTGAATCCCATGGAAAAAAATGTTTTATATAAAGCACTGATGAGCTGAGAGGTGTGCTAAGGTACTGTCAGATGACGTTTATTCAAGGCATAAATAATTTGCTCTCATCAGTTCCAGGGTCTGCTCTGTTCTGAACATTTTCATCTCTAGGTTGAGACAGGACCTTGAATGAAACAATAAACCAAAGGACAGCACCTCCAACAGCGTGACACTCCCTTGGTACTGCACTGGAATTTTACCGGAGGTTTTTGAGATAGGAATTCAACTTGCAAACAACCTAAAGGTCTTAAGAAGAGAGTACTACTAATTAGTCGGGAACCAATCGAGACATCAAAGATGCTGAGGAGACTTGACTGGTTGGATGTTAAAAGGATGTTTCCTCTTGTGGAAGAGCCTAGAACTGGGGTCATAGTTTAAAAATAAGGGGGTGCCCATTTAAAACAGATGACAAAAGTTTTTCTTCTCTCTCAGCAGGTTGAGTGTCTTTGGATTTCCCTTCCTCAAAAGGCAGTGAATACAGAATCTTTTAATATTTTTAAGACAGACATAGATAGATTCACAGAAACATAAAATATAGAAGCAGGAGTAGGCCGATCAAGCCAGCTTCATGCGAGGTTTTAATTGTAGAATTCATCTGTTAGTGCAATTCCTAATTACCAAGGGTTGACAGATTATCAGGGATACACAGGAATGTACAGTTGACGTTAAAATCAGTTCAGCCGGTGATCTTATTCAATGGGGGAGCTGGCTTGAAGTGTCGAGTGGCCTACTCTTTTTCGTGTTTGGATGTTTGTATATCACTATTACCTCAGGTACGAGAGTATTAGGCTGCCTCAATGGATAGCTTGACAAATGCCATGGTGACTGCCAACAATAATAACACTCTTGTAGACTCCATGCGCGTAGAATTATTTTACAGGGCACGAGACAATAATCAAGATTAATCATGCCATTAAAAACTCACTCATGACTTAATGCACCAGCCGTACCCTTCTCTGGTGGGTAACTGTTGAGTATGTGCTACAACTTCCTATCTTGCATCAATTTTAATGACTATTCTATTGACAACTTTCAGTGCAGTGATGTTTATGAAGGAACAGGATAAATCAAAACAGCAACCTTCTGATTTCCATGTGTTGCTGTGACTATGCTGAGGCTGGAAGGTTCTGTATAATTTACTCCATAATAGCAATAAGTGGTGGTAGCTTCACTTTTATGTCTGTCACAGAAGCCATTATGCCTATGAAACCCCAACAACATATCATTTGTATAGCTCCTTTAAACAATAAAGCAAGACAAGAGAAGCAGAATCATAGGGACACCACCACTTGAAGGCTCCCTGTCAAGCCACTCACCATCCTGACTTGGAAATATATCACCTTTAATTCACGGTCGCTGGATCAAAATCCTGGAATCCCCTACCTAATGGCATTGTGGGTCCACTAACAGCACATGGATTGTGGAAGTTCATGAAGGCAGCTCACCACCACTTTCTCAAAGGCATCTAGGGATGGGCAATAAATGCTAGACAGCCAGAAACACTCACGCCCCATGAGTGAATAAAAGAAATCCCAAAGCACTTGGCAGGAGTACGATCAAATAAAATCTGATACTAAGTTACATAAGGAAATACTAGGACAGATGACAAAAAGTTAGATCAAAAAGTTAGCTTTTAAAGAGTATCTCAAAGGAGGAAAACAAGGTAGAAATGAAATGTTTTAGGGAAAGAATTCCAAAATTTGATGGAGGGATTAAAACCAACGATGCCCAAGAAGGGTGTGAGCTGGAAGAGATAACAGACATAAAGAGGGACTTCAAAGGGAATTTGAAATCGGAGGATTTGATAATGTTAAAATCACAGCATGGTGGGTCAATGGGACTTGGTGCAGTTAGGACATGGATGTCAGAGTTCTGGATAGTTTCAGGTTTATGAAGGGTAGGGCACTGGAGTCTGGCCCATATTAGAATAGTCGAGTCTAGATGCAGGAAAATTATGGATGTGGGTTTCAGCAGGAGGTTAGCTGAGGCAGGGATGAAGATGAATGGTGTTACAGAGGTGGAAATAAGTTGATTTATTAATAGCACTGATATGTGTTTAGGATATCAGCTCTTGATATAATGTGACAAATAATCTGTCTTTTGATGTTGGATGAGAGATAAATGTGGACCAGGATAGGAGAGAAAACTTCCATGTTCTTCAGAGTAGTAAGCTATGACTTTATCGATCCAATCAAGAATCTCCTCCAAAAGCACTGAGGCAATTTGGGCTTCTATCAATACTGTTATTAATTGTCAGCCTTGGTTGTCAACTCAAGTATCTGGGATGGGACATGAACCCACAACTTTCTGACACAAAGGCAAGAGTACTACCACTGAGCGATAAGAGTTAGGAGCAGGAGTAGGCCTTCAGCCTGTTGTAACATTCAATTAGATTGTGCTGAGGTAGACAGATTTTTAATCCTAGATAACACAGTATGGAGCTGGAGGAACACAGCAGGCCAGGCAGCATCAGAGAAGCAGGAAAGTTGACATTTCGGG